>NC_056741.1:1017486077-1017550276 GCF_019279795.1 Protopterus annectens | reverse complement strand
TTTTTTTTTGTACACTTGACTGTAGACACCTTGCGCTGAACGCGTGGGCAGCATCTTGCCACGCCATCTGCTGTCGGACCCACCTGCGGTTGAGGTGTTGGCGTTCCAGGCTCCGCTGGCTGTTGGGTGTGCAGTGTTTGGGTGCTACCTATGTTGGAGTCACACATGGGACTGCACATACAGTACACATTACGGGTGTCCATGTTTGTGTGCCGTCCATTTCACTGTGTGTGCAGGTAGGGAGGTGTCAGTCCATGGGGCCTACGCTGTCAGAGTATGTGCTATACGTTCCCTCTTTGCCAAGGCATAGGCATATTGGGTACACCTCCGTCTGCCTACTGGGGCTGGCACAGTGTGTTCATGGCGATGAACGCCCTGTGCCTGTGCTTGCCTTGGCAGTTGTGGCGGGCTTGGTGGCCCTACACCATTATGTCCCTGCAGCAGCTGTTTCCGCAGGATCATATTATGTAGCATGGCACATACTATGAATATGTGGGCACATGTGCCTGTAGAGTACTGCAAGGCTCCACCGGATGTATCCAAGCACCGGAACCGTGATTTCAACATCCCAAATACACGCTCTATGATTATTCTGGTTTGTGCGTGTGCCTCATTATGGCGTTCTTGCATGTGTGTGTGTGCATTTCTGATGGGTGTCATCATCCACGGCTCCAGTGCGTAGCCAGCATCTCCCACAAGGTGACCTTGTGTGATGTCCCCCCTGGTGAATACCTGATACAGCTGTGAGGCATGCCAGATATGGGAGTCGTGGTGGCTTCCAGGGCTGCCAGCACACACATCCATGATAATGCCCTGCGCATTGCACACGACCTGGCAATTGATGTAGGGGAATCCCTTGCGGTTTATGTAGCGTCTACCCTGCTCCCCGGGTGGTGACTTGATTTCTATGTGCGTACAGTCTATCGCACCCAGTACCTCCAGGTATTGTGTCACATGGTGGAAGTGGCGCATATTGCTAGCCAACTCCTCCTGAGATCTGGGGAAGGATATATACTCATGGGCATGTCGTAACATGGCATCCAGAAACTGGTGTAGTACCCTGGATGCTGATGCCTGTGAGATGCCCATTATATCCCCGGTTGGCCGTTGAAAGGTACCTGTTGCCAGTATTCGCAAGCTTACACATACCTTTGTGTCCACTGGGATGGGCTCCCCTCTGTTGTCTCTTGTTCTCAGGCGTGGCCGGCACATCTCCACTATTTGCTGTAACGTGTCCCTGTCCACCCTGTAACGCTCTACTATTTCCAGGTCTTGCAGCCCCTGGTAGGTCGCCCTTGGTCTGAACAATCTCCTTCTCCTCTGAGGCCTACGGTAGTTGTCGGCACCCTCCTCTGCAACTCCGTCTGTCTCTAACACATACCGATGCATCACGGCCACGGCAGCACCCAACATATACATTTTAAAAGTTCCCCATGTGTTTACACCCTAAAGTGCGGAGTTTGGGAATACGCGCTGTGTGTTGTGTGCATTCACACTTTATAGTGTTGTGCTCTACACCCGGTGATGTCATTGGGTGTGTCTGTGCTGCCGTATCTGTGTGTTATCTTCCATGTTTTACCGTTGGCACTGCAACGCTGTTGCCTTTGGTGTTACATTACACTTGCCTGCATTGGTTTAGCTTTACACCTTAATTTACTGTTTGTGCAGGTTGCACCTACTATTTCCTGGAGTGCATCCTGCAGGCACATGGCATCTCATGCATTTTGTCTGCCGCCGCCGTTATGCTACCTCTCTACTTGGCTGTGCTGTATCGGTTCTTCGCTCTTTGCAATTCTGCTACATCCCCTACTTTCTTTGCATTCATATGCCTCCCCTTTCCTGTTTTGCGGGATTCTGCATGCAGAGTTGTCAGCTGCCGCCGATTGCCCTTCGTGGGTTGATTGGTGTTGATTGCTCATTACGACTCCAATTACACTGCTTCCGCATTTCCTCATATTCTCCGCATCACCTTCCCGTATCCGTGGTTGTTGACGGGCCGGCTGTCACATGACTGGGTTGGGGAACGTAGTCATCCTCGTACACATGCATCTGTGCACGCGTTCTGTACTCTCAGTGCATCTATTTCCTCACACGCCGGTGCTGATGCTGTGATGTGCATTGTACAGCCCCTGTTTGCTGGGCTCCAATGTGCTTCCTCCTACAGTGGCACACCCCTCTGCGATTGACATGTATTCCCTCTAGGCTACTCCTCGGTGTATTACCGCTGCACTGTTCGATGCAGCCTTACGCCAGCTGGGGGTTTGCGATTCAGTATTATCTGCCTCATTTGCATGGCATTGACTACTAATACATGGTTACGGCGCCGGACACCGCCGCCACTCCTTGGCAATCCTTGCGCTGTGGTTGTGGCTTTCCATGCATACTATGGTGTATTGTGGCTGTGATGCTGATGTGTCTTATACTGCTCTTTTATGACATTGTCATATTAATTCATTGTTCCGCACCTTCCGCGGACATGTCCTGGGGTTCTGCTCTGGTTTTTGCGTACATACCATTTATGTCGTTATTTACGTTTTCTGCATGTTTTCCTTTGACATTCTCGGTGTCTTTCCCCATTGGCATGTTGCACCAGTATGACACCTGACATTGGCAGCCTTCCGTTACTCCTATGTCATGTTTGGATGACTGTAAACCGTTTTTTTTGGTTTACATTGCCGTGTCGTTATGCTATGCCTGCGCCACTTAGTGGATCGCTATTTGCCTTCATTTGCATGGTGCAACACCGCACATGGGGTGTTTAACATACCTACGCCAGAGGCAGCGCAACTCAGGCATACGCCGGTGGTGCACGTGGGATTGGATCATACCTGAATCGCTCAGCGGCCATGTCTGGTGTTAGGGCGCCTACGCCATGCATGCGCCTGGCGCAAGGTTCATGAATCCCGGGGATTAACTTAAATATAGTGAGACATAAGCCTTAAAACACAAGCTATAGATAGAGATTCATTTAAACCCGGGGTGAAGTGGCGTTTAATTTTAGTTGCCAATGCAACTCCCTATGTTCTACCATATCATGCCATGGCCCTCACAGCAAATTCAAATGTATCATGGCGATTCCAAAAAATAAAAAAACATGGTCTGGATGTTTTTGTAAATGACTATACAAGGCATTAATAGTTCTCATATGTTTGAAATCATAAATATATTTGTAAATACGTTCTCTAAAATTACGGATAGTCTTTCCAACATAAAAACTTGGGCACATTTTATATAATGCCACAAATATCACTCACACTGATTTACAGTTACAGAAAAAACCTGTTTTGACTTTCATACCATTAATAAATACCTCGTTTCTCTAAAATATACTGGCACAAATTGCAGGTGCCACACTTGTAAGTACCCCAACCCCTTTCACTAATAGTAGTATATAATTTGTCATCTGATTCCAACATAATCTTAACACATTTAGCTTTTCTCCGATGTAGCTAGGACAACTCCAAAAAGTTTAATGTGAATCGCTTCTCGTCGACCACCATTGGAAGACTTCTTCAGACAAAAAAGGAAACAACATACACGACTTTTAAAATAAAAAGGGTGCCAACAAACCACATTAATTAATTAAGTTATCACTCTGGTTAACTGTTTGAGTGCTTGATTGAATGGTTGAACAAAATGTTGTTTTACATCAAACACCCTTTTCCTTATGTCAACAAAAAGAATAATGTCATTAAAAAAACCTTTAGCAAGGTCAAAACATTCATTCTAAAAAACCATGATACAACTGTACTCCTGTATAAAAATACAGGGACAATGAGTAAAAGCATTTATATATAAATACGTACATGTAGATATATACTTAAAAATAAAAAAACATAAAAAAGTGATGTTTAAACAACCGGACCACTGTCACAACCCAAACGAATGTCAGTACTTAACAGAAGTAGAAAGTGCAAAGGTCTAAATTCTAAACACTAAAATTGCCTAAAGTGTGAAACCATAAGTATTGTCTTGTACTAGTAAAGAAATAAAATTTAAAATTTAATTTATATCACCTCAGTAGACTTCTCAACTTTAAAATGCATGTCAATGATGTAACCTCGTTTAAACCGGAGAGAGTGTAGGAATTCAGCTTAAGCTGCTAAACCAGTTCACGTTTTTCTAACAATAACTGGTATGGTCCACCTTTTTCATCAACTACTACCTGGTCTATAACTTTAAACAAAAAAGCATGGGATGGGTTTTCATTGCAGTGTCTCACTAAGGCATTGTTACTATTCCTCTTCTTTATATGATACATGTGTTCATAAATCCTTTCTTTTAGTTTCCTCTCAGTTTTGCCAATGTAAAAAGCCAGACACAACTGACAGGAAGCTAAATAAACCACTGATTTAGAATTATAACTGTACCAGCCTCTGGCTTTAAACATGAGTTGATTTACTGTGAAACTAGACCCTGTAGATATAAATTTACAATAATTACATGCCTTACATTTATATGTACCTTCAGTCCTAGTAGATCTCTTAACAGTGTTTTCCACAATACTCTTCAAGTTTCTACCCTTTCTAAAAATGATAACAGGTTTATCACCTAATTTCTCTATTAAATCCTTCTCAAAGGTCAACAAGTACCAGTTCCTTCTAAGAATGCTACTGATAAGCCTCGCTTCCAAAGTGAAGGGTTTGATGAAACTCCTCTTGTAACCTACCAGGTCTGTACCTGTTGGACCCACATCCATCGGTGGCAAACTTACAGTAGGAACCACAACGGTCAGCACTTCTCCCACACCCAAATCAACCTCTCCTCCTTTTACAGTGAGGATGGGACTAAAGGTGCCTAACAGTCTTTTTATAACGACCTCTTTCACCACCTCATCAGCCATCGTTTCTGGGTAACCACGACTCATAAACAAAGTAGGAAAAAACCTTCAGTAAACCACCATAGCAAAAATTCCAGTAAACTGTATATAAAATGTGATATTCATTGCAAATCAAATGAATAAAACAATAAAATAAAATATGTCATTCCGAGTCCACTAAGCGCTTTCGGCAATTTGCCTTCTTCAGATTGCAGAACTTAGGACTGATATTTTCCCTTTTTAAAAAAAAAATGTCCAATAGAATTCAGATTTACAAAAGATAATTTGCATCTACCCTATCATAAACATTATACATAACTCATTGAGTCACAGTTCCTATTGGATTAAAAGCTACAGGCATAAACCAATGATCTTATTAAGACGGTACAAACATTAATTCTGCACCTATGACGTACATTCAATATTTGGTGCAATTCCATGACAAGAAACTCTCAATGCATAATATGCAGTTATTTTTAGCCAATCGTAAAACAACATAAAGGCCTATTGCACCACTCAGGTCCCTTTTTAACTTTGGTAGTATCTGACTAATCAAAACCTTTGCTGAGAAGCACGTTCCTTTAACCTGCCAATCAGCTCAGTGTAGAAGACAGTGGCCATGATACGGTAAATAAACCTTAAAAATCAGAAAGCTTTTATCTGACATAAATTCCACTCACACTTTAAATAGACCAAAGTATAAACAACAATGCTGGGTCTCCTAGTTTAGAAACTCATCCCTTAACTACGTATAATATGCAAAACAATAGAAGCATTAAACATAAAAATAATCTTTAGTGGCACAGACTTTTGCGTAGTGAGTTCGATCACGATCTCACTCAACAAACGCAATCTCATTAAAGTCAAAGAATATATCATCTCATTATAAGATGAAAAACATTATTAGATCTTAAAAACACAATATAGTTACGAGCATATGTAGAAAACAAAAACAAAATAATCTATCAGTTATTAGTATTCAGCTACTGCTAGCCAATCACCCAACAATAAAAGATGTCATACGGGCAGCTCTTACTAGTTCTCCTTTTAGGACAGACTTCTTCTGATGGAATGGATGACAACTGAAAAAGTGCAACAAAGTGTTTGAGTATGTAGGCTTCCTATAAATTTTAGCCAAGTAGCCTTTACGTACAGTGTCCTTCTTCAATTCCACATCGAAATAATTAATGATGTCCTCTTTATATGTGTATATGAACCTTAAAAAAGAGGTACTATTGTTTAAAGCCTCTACAAAGGAACGTGCATCATCTGCACTCCCTTGGAACATGATGAAAATGTCATCCAAAAACCTGTTATAGAGCTTGACCCTCTCATAGATATCCTTACTGGATATATGTTCACATTCCCATTGTGCTAACACTAAATTTTGTAAATGTCACTATTAAAGCTAACATAGTTGTTGCTCAAAATCATATCCAGTAATTCTTGGACCAAACGTGTTTCATCACTCTCTGCTTTGTAAGATAAAAGTTTCTTAGTAATGTATTCTAACCATATGTTATATGGGATAGAAAAATAAAGGTCCACTACATCTATTGTCAGGAAAAAAATATTGTCATGGAATTTAAATTTCTCTAAACTTTTCAAAAAGGCCCAAGAGTCTTTACATATCTGTTCCTCCCTGACCACATATTTCTTTAATAAGTGGTCCACAAACTTAGAATATGAATATGTAATAGAAGACCTTGCATTTACTAAAGCCCTCATAGGGGGATTGTTGACACTTTTGTGTAGTTTAGGTAAACAGAGCAAATTAGGTGTTCTTGGTCTCAAAATCTCTAAATAATTATAGACATCAACACTAATGAAACCTTCAATCAACAAATCCCTGAAAAAAGAAAAAAACGTTCTTGTAAGCAGTATTCATTTCATTGAGGCTAGATCTAATATAAATCTTACTGTTTCTTAAGCTTCACTTTAGTGTTCTTGATTAACTGTTGGTCGATAGAGGAAAACACCCTTTTGTAATCATAGTGATACCTTAAAAACTCAGGGTGTGTCTTAATGTCATGGTTTAACTCTGTAATTTCACTAGTTAAAGCCTCTATAGATATGGAATAATGTTTACACATCATATCTATTAATTCAGTACCGTGCTTATCAAACAACATTAACAGTTCGTTGTAAAACACTGTCCCTGCGTCTAACCCTGAAGGGTACTGCCAGGATCGTAAACCTTTCGGTACTACACCCTGCTTCTTGCACTCTCCAAAATAATTTATTTCCAGTTGCAACTTTTTAAGTTTCAACATTTTCCAATCAATCTCTTTCAACTTAAGAGATAAAGACTCACCTCCTCCAGCCGAGTGTTCACTAAGTACACCATTGTGGTTAACTCCAAAAGCCGGTTGTGCTTTTAACCATTCTGTAACAGGAGGAGGTGAGTCTGAAGGTACATATAAATGTAAGGCATGTAATTATTGTAAATTTATATCTACAGGGTCTAGTTTCACAGTAAATCAATGCATGTTTAAAGCCAGAGGCCGGTAGAGTTGTAATTCTAAATCAGTGGTTTATTTAGCTTCCTGTCAGTTGTGTCTGGCTTTTTACATTGGCAAAACTGAGAGGAAACTAAAAGAAAGGATTTATGAACACATGTATCATATAAAGAAGAGGAATAGTAACAATGCCTTAGCGAGACACTGCAATGAAAACCCATCCCATGCTTTTGTGTTTAAAGTTATAGACCAGGTAGTAGTTGATGAAAAAGGTGGACCATACCTGTTATTGTTAGAAAAACGTGAACTGGTTTAGCAGCTTAAGCTGAATTCCTACACTCTCTCCGGTTTAAACAAGGTTACATCACTGACATGCATTTTAAAGTTGAGAAGTCTACTGAGGAGATATAAATTAAATTTCAAATTTTATTTCTTTACTAGTACAAGACAATACTTATGGTTTCACACTTTAGGCAATTTTAGTGTTTAGAATTTAGACCTTTGCACTTTCTAGTTCTGTTAAGTACTGGCATTCCTTTGGGTTGTGACAGTGGTCCGGTTGTTTAAACATCACTTTTTTATGTTTTTTATTTTTAAGTATATATTTACATGTACGTATTTATATATAAATGATTTTACCCATTTTCTCTGTATTTTTATACAGGAGTACAGTTGTATCATGTTTTTTTAGAATGAATGTTTTGACCTTGCTAAAGGTTTTTTAATGACATTATTCTTTTTGTTGACATAAGAAAAAGGGTGTTTGATGTAAAACAACATTTTGTTCAACCATTCAATCAAGCACTCAAATAGTTAACCAGAGTGATAACTTAATTAATTAATGTGGTTTGTTGGCACCCTTTTTATTTTAAAAGTCGTGTATGTTGTTTCCTTTTTTATCTGAAGAAGTCTTCAAATGGTGGTCGACGAAAAGCGCTTCACATTAAACTTTTTGGAGTTGTCCTAGCTACAATGGAGCTTGTGTTTTTCTTTGTTTTTTTCAAGAGTTAGTCGTGCTGTGGATTTCAAACATTTAGCTTTTCTGGTAACACATACTGGTTTAATCCCCAAAATATCAGGTATCCATTCAAATGCTCTAAAAACAAACCAATTTTGGTTAATAATGTTTCAAATAAAACCATATTCCTCAGTAAAGGTTGTAATAAATGAACAATTATGTTCAACATTTGGTTCTCTTTGATATACCAAATCTTTATGGTCTACCAAAATGGGAATCACTTCCCTCTGCTGTCTCTTCTGAAGTACTTTCCCCCATATTAAATCAACTAAATCTTGGGGGTACACTTTAGTTGTAAACATTCCTTTCAAGTTTTCACATTCCTTAAGAAACATCTCTTCACTGCAAATCATATGTGCTAACCTCATATATTGCTTCTTAATGATTCCTCTCTTTTGATGCATCGGGTGGCAACTACTATAGTGCAAAAGGCTATTGGAGTATGATGGTTTTCTAAACACAGTGCTCTGTATACTTTCTTTCATGTCATCCTTATATATTAACATGTCCGAATAATTAATACTTACTGTACTGTAATGGTAAGTGAACTTTAAATAAGAGGTAGTGGAATGTAGATATTCCAAAAATCTATCTGTATCTACTTTGCTAACATCCCAAGCAATACAAATGTCATCCAAAAACCTCACATAAAAATGGTAAGGTGGGACATTGTCATTATTAAATATATATTGCTTTTCCCTCTGAAGTAGGACTATGTTAGCAAACACTGGGGCGTAACTTGCGCCCATAGCTACACCTCTTTTTTGTTGAAAAAATTGCCCATCCAAATGGATGAAATTATATTTCAAAACCATGTCTACCAATGCATCAAGAACATTAATCTCATTAGCACTAAAAATACCAGATTCATGAATAAAATCATGAAACATTTCTTTTCCAACATCTTGTGGAATAACATTAAATACATTTACTATATCAATGGTAACAAATGCTAAACTGGTACTATATTTAACCTTTCTCAATTTTTTCTAAAAAATCCCAAGAGTCTTTCATAACATGAGAGTAGCCAATTCTTTTACTTTTTTATCTATGTATACAGCCATAGGGTGAGTGATAGACGTTCTAGCACTCATAATAGTTCTCATAGGAGGGACCCACAAGCATTTATGCATTTTTGGGATCCCAAAAAGAAGGGAAACCAGAGGAAATTTAACCTCTAAAAATTCACAGATTTCTCTAGTAATTTCTTCTTGTTCCAACATGTCTAACAAGATAAATCTAATTCTAGAATAACATGAATTAATATAATTCAAAGATATCTGCTCAGAAAAATCTTCATTCAACACGTGTACAAACATTTTGTTAAGGTAATCCCCTCTAATCATAATCGCAATCCCTCCCCCTTTATCTGGCTTTATGACTCTAATAATTTTATTATGCATAAGTTCTTTCAATAAGCCTTGTTCGTTAATAATCAAATTTGTTCCACACATATTAACATTACTGCCCTTCAGCAATTTCCTGAAATTACATTTTTCAAAAATTACCAAGGGTGTAGGCAGCACAGGGTTAAAAACACTACTTCTTCTTAAAATATTACTAATATAATTATTATCGACACCATTAAACAACAATTTAAAATTAAGCTTTCTCAGATAAAGTTTTAAGTCCATCATTAAAGTCTCAATTCTATCATGTGTAGTAGGGACAAAAGTAAGCCCTTACGTAACAGACTCACTATACTTTCATTAAATGCAACTTTTGTGAAGTTATATACGTTGACGTCACCATTGGCATTAGTTAAAATGTTAGGCAACGCCTCATTAACAGTACCTGCTGTTTCATACTTTTCTAGTAATTCTGTGGATGCTGGTAGTATGAATTCTGCCTCTCGTACCTCTATCTGGCTCATCCTCTGTTCCATGGATGTTGGTTCTGATTCTGTTGATGAAAATTCTGTTTGTTGTTCCCAAAATGGTTCCGGTTCCTGAGCCTCTCGGATTTCCTGGGAGGAGCTGCTTCTAAAGGGGCCGCCCCCTCATCTTGGTTCTCAATATGCTCGACTTCCTCCAATGGGGGATTCACTTCTGAAACTCTATTATCTTGGTTCCACCCTTCTTGCACACTCATTGGCTGAGGGTATGCTTCCCCCTCCTGATATTCTCTTCTATCTCTGTCGAGGGGAACCAGCCAGTAAGCCATTTGGGTATTTCCACAGTTTAAGCCCCCTAGGGACTCTCTCAGTGTGAGTACATTCAGATAAAAAAGCATTTTCTACTTGTAATTTGTGACATTAAAGTAACACATTGTCAAAGCTAAAGTTTCACTGTATGAGCCTGTTTCACTACTTACATGCTGCAACTGAATAGTAGAATGCAACCAGTTGTTTAAATTAATGTTTACTGTCCATTCATTATCGGAAACCGGTCTGGCCCCATTCACATTCGGATTATCCACAGAAGACATGCAGAACTAAGAATCAGGGCAGAACAAGACAAAAATAGGAAAAACCAGTCCAACTGCTGGAATCCAAACAGAAAAATGACAAAAAAGCAGTTGACCACTGCTTTATTCACAACAATTTTGCACTTTCATGTGTGTATGACATACACTTCTTCGGAATAAAGGACATTCACAAAAATTCATTTTAAATAACCCACCAATAAAATCACATGCCCTATCAACACACCTACACAAATTAATTCTTAAAGGCATCTTTCTCAGACTTTCAAATGTTATAACTATGTATATACAGAAGAAAAAAGATATACCCTTTTATATTACAAATACATTAAAAATATTATTAAAAAATGCAACATATTAACTTAAATATAGTGAGACATAAGCCTTAAAACACAAGCTATAGATAGAGACTCATTTAAACCTGGGGGCGAAGTAGCGTTTAATTTTAGTTGCCAATGCAACTCCCTATGTTCTACCATATCACGCCATGGACCTCCCAGCAAATTCCGATGTATGGTGTCAATTCCAAAAAATAAAAGAACATGGTCTGGATGTTTTTGTAAATGACTATACAGGGCACTAGTAGTTCTCATATGTTTGATGTCAGACCACGTTTTTTTATTTTTTGGAATCAACACCATACATCAGAATTTGCTGGGAGGGCCATGGCGTGATATGGTAGAACATAGGGAGTTGCACTGGCAACTAAAATTAAATGCCACTTCGCCTCCAGGTTTAAATGAGTCTCTATTTATAGCTTGTGTTTTAAGGCTTATGTCTCACTATATTTAAGTTAATATGTTATATTTTTTTAATAACATTTTAATGTATTTGTGATATAATAGGGTATGTCTTTTTTCTTTTGTATAGACATATTTGTAACATTTTAAAGTCTGAGAAAGATGCTTTTAAGAATTGATTTGTGTAGGTGTGTTGATAGGACATGTGATTTTATTGGTGGGTTATTTAAACTGAATTTTTGTGAATGTTCTTTATTCTGAAGAAGTGTACGTTATACACACACAAAAGCACAACATTTTTGTGAATAAAGCAGTGGTCAACGGTTTACCTTTACATGTGCGTATCAGTGGTCAACGGTTTACCTTTACATGTGCGTATTGCACACGGGCGACCGACAATTGTTCGAAAGACAGTTTGCAAGGTTTGCAAACTTCAAACGGAAGAAGGTTCAAATGTGCAATGAGCAAATGCACAGTGAGATTCGCTCATTACACATTCGACATTCTGGGGCAGATTGCACTATAGTGGGGAGTTGGAAATGTTTCCTTTCCCCACTGTAGTGCAATCTTGGAGTTAAAATAATAAACTAGGGGGTGTAGAGTGCGCAGCCCCGCACATGGGGGTGCAGGGGGGGCTTGCCCCCCTGCATTACACTTTATCTAATTTTGTTGTCGACATTTATGTTCGAAACTTAGCGAATCAGCTGTTTGATTTGCTGCTTTTCGAACATTCACAACTGTCGCTGTTTCCAGTTTTATTTTTTCGATGTGACCATATGAATACATGCACAAGTGTGATTCGAGATTATAAAGGTAAACTGTGGTCAACTGCTTTTGGACATTGTTCTGTTTGGATTCCAGCAGTTGGTTTGGTTTTGCCTATTTTTGTCTTGTTCTATGTTGGTTCTTGGTTCTACATGTCTTCTGCGGATAATCCGAATGTGAAGGGGGCCAGACCGGTTTCTAACTTGGAAGACCTCCAGAAAAGTGTTGGGCAGCTCATTTTGTTGGTACAAGAGCTTATGGAATGGTCTAGTGGACCGGTAGCTGCTTCTTTGACTGCTACAGAATACCATCACACACCTGCCTGTTTGAAGAACTTTTCCCCTCATTTATTGGTGAATTTGGATAATGAATGGACAGTAAATATTAATTTAAACAACTGGTTGTTCTACTATTCAGTTGCAGCATGTAAGTAGTGAAATGGGCTCATACAGTGAAACTTTAACTAGCTTTGAAAAGGTGTTGCTTAAATGTCGCAAATTACAAGTAGAAAATGCTTTTTTATCTGAATGCATTCACACTGAGTGAGTCCCTAGGGGGCTTAGACTGTGGAAATACCCGAGTGGCTTACTGGCTGGTTCCCCTTTACATTTTGACTTGATTGAACTGTTTAATAAACAAGGTGAGGAGCTTTTGAAATTATTAAGAAAGCACAACCAGATTGAAATAGACAATCTTATGAAAGAAGCCGAAGGGCTGGACAATAAAATCAAAAAGTATGTGCTATTTTCTGTACAAGGTGTGCAATATACTGCAGTTTTCAGCAGAATAGACAATGTGGTAGCAGATATTCAAAAGAGAAAGTATAAAAAGCTCAACAGAGATAGAAGAGAATACCAGGGAGGGGAAAGCATACCCTCAGCTAATAGGTGCGCAAGAAGGGCGGAACCAAGATAATAGAGTTTCAGAAGTGAATCCCCCATTGGAGGAGTTTGAGCATATTGAGAACCAAGATGAGGGGGTGGCCCCTTTAGAAGCAGCTGCTCCCAAGAGACCTGAGAGGCTCAGGAACTGGAACCATTTTGGGAACAACGAGCAGAATTTTCATCAACAGAATCAGAACCAACATCCATGGAACAGAGGGCAAGCTACTGGGAGGTACAAGAGGCGGAATTCTTATTACCAGCATCCAAAGAATTACTAGAAAATTATGAAACAGCAGGTGCTGTTAATGAGGCATTGCCTAACATTTTAACTAATGCCAATGGTGACTTCAGAGTATATAACTTCACAGAAGTTGTGTTTAATGAAAGTACAGTGAGTCTGTTAAGTAAGGGCTTATTTTTGTCCCTACTACACATGATAGAATTGAGACTTTAATGGTGGACTTAAAACTGTATCTGAGAAAGCTTAATTTTAAATTGTTGTTTTATGGTGTCGATAATAATTATATTAGTAATATTTTAAGAAGAAGTAGTGTTTTTAACCCTGTGCTGCCTACACCCTTGGTAATTTTTGAAAAATTATGTGAATTTAATTTCAGGAAATTGCTAAAGGGCAATAATGTTAATATGTGTGGAACACATTTGACTATTAATGAACAAAGCTTATTGAAAGAACTTATGCATAATAAAATGATTAGAGTCATTAAACCAGATAAAGGGGGAGGGATTATGATTATGAATAGTGGGGATTACCTTAACAAAATGTTTGTACATGTGTTGGATGAAGATTTTCCTGAGCAGATATCTTTGAATTATAGTAATTCATGTTATTCTAGAATTAGATTTATCTTGTTAGACATGTTGGAACAAGAAGAAATTACTAGAGAAATCTATGAATTTTTAGAGGTTAAATGTCCTGTGGTTCCCCCCCTTTTTGGGATCCCAAAAATACATAAATGCTTGTGGGACCCTCCTATGAGAACTATTGTGAGTGCTAGAACTTCTATCACTCACCCTATGGTTGTATACATAGATAAAAAGTAAAAGCATTGGCTACTCTCATGTTATGAAAGACTCTTGGGATATTTTAGAAAAATTGAGAAAGGTAAAATATAGTACCAGTTTAGCGTTTGTTACCATTGATATAGTAAATGTATTTAATGTTATTCCACAAGATGTTGGAAAAGAAATGTTTCATGCTTTTATTTATGAATCTGATGTTTTTAGTGATAATGAGATTAATGTTCTTGATGCATTATTAGACATAGTTTTAAAATATAATTTCATCCATTTGGATGGGCAATTTTTTCAACAAAAAAGAGGTGTGGCTATGGGCGCAAGTTACGCCCCAGTGTTTGCTAACATAGTCCTACTTCAGTGGGAAAAGCAATATATATTTAATAATGAAAATGTCCCACCTTACCATTTTTATGTGAGGATTTTGGATCACATTTTTATTGCTTGGGATGTTAGCAAAGTAAAAGGAGAGAGATTTTTGGAAAATCTACATTCCACTACCTCTTATTTAAAGTTCACTTACCATTACAGTAAGCATTGATTATTTGGACATGTTAATATATAAGGATGATATGAAAAAAAGTATACAGAGCACTGTGTTTAGAAAAACAACATACTCCAATAGCCTTTTGCACTATAGTAGTTGCCACCCGATGCATCAAAAGAGAGGAATCATTAAGGGGCAATATATAAGGTTAGCATGTATGATTTGCAGTGAAGAGCTGTTTCTTAAGGAATGTGAAAACTTGAAAGGAATGTTTACAACTAAAGTGTACCCCCAAGATTTAGTTGATTTAATATGGGGGGAAGTCCTTCAGAAGAGACAGCAGAGGGAAGTGATTCCCATTTTGGTAGACAATAAAGCTTTAGTATATCAGAGAGAACCAAATGTTGAACATACTTGTTCATTTATTACCACATTTACTGAGAAATATGTTTTTATTTGAAACATTATTAACCAAAATTGGTTTGTTTTTAGAGCATTTGAAGCGATATCTGATATTTTGGGGATCAAACCAGTATCTGTTACCAGAAAAGCTAAATGTGTAAAGAATATGTTGGAATCAGATGACAAATCGTATACTACTGCTAGTGAAAGGGCTTGGGGTACTTACAAGTGTGGCATCTGCAATTTGTGACAGTATATTTTAGAGAAACATGAGGTGTTTATTAATGGTATGAAAGTCAAAACATATTCATTCTGTAACTGTAAACCAATGGGAGTGATATATGTGGCATTATGTAAAATGTGCCCAAGTTTTTATGTTGGAAAGACTCTCCATAATTTTAGAGAATGTATTTACGCATATATTTATGACATCAAACATATGAGAACTACTAATGCCTTGTAGAGTTATTTACAAAATCAACCAGACCACGTTTTTTTTTATTTTTTGGAATCGACACCATACATCGGAATTTGCTGGGAGGGCCATGACGTGATATGGTAGAACATAGGGAGTTGCACTGGCAACTAAAATTAAACGCCACTTCACCTCCAGGTTTAAATGAGTCTCTTTCTGTAGCTTATGTTTTAAGGCTTATATCTCACTATATTTAAATTAATATGTTGCATTTTTTAATAAAATTTTTAATGCATTTTGATATAATAGGGTATGTCTTTTTTCTTTTGTATATAAATATTTATAACATTTGAAAGTTTGAGAAAGATGCCTTTAAGAATTGATTTGTGTAGGTGTATTGATGGGTCATGTGATTTTATTGGTGGGTTATTTAAACTGAATTTTTGTGAATGTTCTTTATTATGAAGAAGTGGATGTGATACACACAAGAAAGTGCTAAATTTTTGTGATTAAAGCAGTGGTCAACTGGTTTTGGTAATTTTTCTGTTTGGATTCCAGCAGTTGGTTTGGTTTTGCCTATTTTTGTCTTGTTCTGCCTTGGTTCTTGCTTCTACATAAAGATCTACTTCTTAAGCAGAAGTAGTAAATTACTTTAGTGGACAGAAGAGGAATAAATCAAACATAACTTACATTGTAAGACGAGGACAGAAGATGAAAGACTGAATCCCAGATCTGAAAAAGAGAATAGTACAGTCATGACTACGGCTGGGATAACCCAAGACTGATTTGAGATACAGACACTGGAAAAGCCATCAGAAGAGAGGCTGATGCTGATCTGCCTATCCTGGGATGGGAGGTCATCACATCTCATGGCAAGAGAGGCACATGTGGATCAAACCGCATGCAGATGCAATATACAAAAGGGACAATGTCAGAGAATAAATACTGCCAAGTGCAGGTTTGCATTTACAGAGTACAGTGAGAAAAATGGAAACAGCTAATGATCTGATACCAGGAAGAGAAGCTTCAGTAACTGATTTTTGTTGTGTAAAACAAGAAATGAATTACTTTTAGAAATTGAAGAGCCTTCTAAAGTGATAGTACCCTGAGATTTGTATTTCAGCTATGTGAATGTGCAGCAACAGACACTGATACTGAAACTGATAATACCACCCTTGAGCTCTGTGTTTGTTTTTGTCTTTTTAAAATGGATGTCAATAGAATTACCAGATGGACTTGGAGATGTTTGCTGGGATTCATATTAATTAGCACCAAAGTCCAAATTTCCTTCCAGAAATGAGTTGATTAGAGCTACAATCCGAAGTACTGAATCAAGTCTCTAGAGGGTAAAATCTCTTTACACAGGAATTTTCATGAGTATGAATCTCACACTATGCAGCTTGGAAAACTATGCAGTAAAGCACCAGGCACCTGTGCTAGGCACTAAGAAGTGTGCACACAAGTACTAATCACCTGTATCCCAAGACACAAAAAACATGCACACAGCACATACTTTTGCACATACAATAGCTATTCACTCACAGACACTCAATTATATGCTTGTACAGTACTACAGTCTTCACAGATACAGTGACAAATTGACACACACACACACACACACACACACACGCACACACACACACACACACACACACACACACACACACACACACACACACACACACACACACACACACATACACATACATACATACAATCACATTCACCTATATCACTGCTGACCTTCATCAGTTACTTGTGCAGGCTAAACTGGATCCAGTTCATCCAATGCCGATTCCCACCACTGAAAGCATAGTTGTATGCCACAAAAGTGTAGCACACCCTCAACTCCTTTAGAATTCTACCCCACACTTGCATGGTTCAGATGTCTATGAGTCCTATACTATTCAAGTACAGTAACAGAGCAGCACATTCGGACATCAATTTAGAAAGCCCCTGTCTGAAATTCAGTGCTTATGGTATACAGTGGTGATCTAAACATTGAGGAGCGGGTCTGTCAATCAGAACAGACTTGCAAAGTATGCACACTTCACAAGCATCTATAAATACGGGTCTGTATTAGAAGACCAAAGTCGGCTATGAGCAAACACCATTTGGTCGACACCAAATAGGTGAAAACGGGAAATATTGAAGAAGAAAAAAAAAAACTAAGACAGGCAAACTGCCAGAAACTATTTAAAGCAGGGGGGCAAGCCCCCCTGCACCCCCACACTCCTGCTACTTAAATATACTAAACCAGAGATCGCACTGCATTGAAGTAAAGGGAAGGATTCCCTACAGAGATCTCCATTCATTCTTTCGATATTTCCCGTTTTCGCACATTTGGTGTCGCCCAAATGGTGTTTGCTCATAGCAGACTTCGGTCTTCTAATATAGACCCTATAAATGCTCCCCAGAGTCTGTTTTTGTGTTATAAATGGCATGCTATATTGTTTAAAAGTAGAAAGAAAAGGAATAGATATAGAAGGTACAAATAGATTATGACTGATTTAACTACAGATTATTTTGTAGAAAAAAAATGCATTAGTAAAAAACACAATGAAAGCAAGTGAAGCCATAATAATTGCCATAAAAATTTTTAAAGCTTTTAATTTCCTTTACTTGTTATTGAGTTTCTTTTTAGTATAACCAATTTTCTTTTTTTCACAGCTAAAAACTGATCTGAGAAATTTCTTGAAAATTATATATGTAACTATGGCAAATAGGTAATCAAAAAGAACAGGGACTCATAATGTAAGATGGGTTTATAGTTACTGAATTGAATATGGATACTTACCACACCCTGTGATGTTTCTCCAGTCACCTACAGTCACACCATGCCTCTGGCACTGCAAAGCGTAACTTTTTACTGCTTCACATAGGCTTGTGTGGTCTCCATTCATAGCACACAGATCATAGACACAGTTATCAAAATAAGTGTCACTGTAAAAAACTTTCTGGCAACTGCTGAAAGGACCATTCACACTTGTGATGATCCCACACTGGGGCAAGGATCTATACTCCTGTCTTTTTACTTCAGGGCATACAGGGACCTGGACAGTCGGAATACATGATGTGGAAGAATTTGTGTCTATCCAGCTGTTTCCAAAGCTCAAGGCACTCACAGCAGTTAAACCATCTGGCATGATGAAGTCATCACTTCCATCTCCATTGAAATTTCCACACAGACCACAAACCTGTCCACTGTATGTTGCAGGTAATTTGAGAGTAACAAGGTGATACCAGTCATATGACAAGGAAAAGCCAAAGTTTGTCTGCACAGTTGCAGATGATCCACTGTAGTAAATGTGGATTTTGCCTGACTCAAGGATGAGTGGCAGATTGATACTGGAACCATCAACCTGAAATGAAAACAAAAAAGTAATTACATTACAATTTATTGCTCATAGTTCAGATAAGCATAATACCTTCAGCATAACTATTTCTAAATTCTTTGTCTGTTAACTGTTGTAGAATTTTAATGACCCTTTTCAGACAAAGTGTGAAAGAGATTACAATACAGTGATTATTGACCACAGAGAGCACAGAATACAACAAAAGGAAGAAAAAAAATGGAAAACACATTTATTTATACACAAGTAGTAATAACCAACAGACTAGGCAATGCTGGGCAATGTTGCACTACAAATGGGTAGTCTGAAATCAAATCAGAAGGTAGAAGACATCATTGCCAGTGAGTTGCACGATATCTCATACATTTATGGATCTATTGAAAGCTCTCTATGTTTCGCTTTATCAACATGCAATTTAACTAAAAATATGTATTGAATATTTATCATCATAATCTATTTATCTATTTTGTTATACCCAGCTACAATTACCTAGAAATCTAATGTTATGGTTAAACATTTATGCTCTATATATGTACATGATTAAGCACAAACCTTGGTTTTGCATATGGGTTTTGCCATCATACCCACAATGTAGGGAGTTTTAATCCACATACCTCCCTATAACACATATACATATGAGCTGTGCCATCACACCCACAATGTATGGAGTTTCAATCAGCATACCTCCCCATAATACATATACAAACTCATTACCATGAAGAGAAATGAAAAGCCTCATATACAGTGAATCACTGCCAGTATGCTATCAGAGATGTCACAGAAATCAAGAGGAATTATAAGGCAGAAACTGATGTGAACAGTTTCTTCATAGAGATAGTGTCTTGTCCTACCTAATGTGTGTAAAGTACCTAAAGTAAAATAATTTGCCAAGATTTGTAAAAACAAAAAAAGTACAGAGAGAGAGAGAGAGAGAGAGAGAGAGAGAGAGAGAGAGATTACAATACAATGATTATTGACTGCAGAGACCATAGAAACAAAGTCAACAAGCAAAAATATAGAAGTCATGGATAAAGCATTTCTTAAATAATGAAGAAAATGGGTCAGATAGAAAAAGTGATACCAAAAATTTTCTTTCAAATAAGGAAAATATTACCAGAAATCCAGAAGTTAAGGTCAGAATTCAAAGAAATCCAGATATGTGTGGAAGACTTACAGAACAAAATAGTTGTAAGTGGCTGAGCAGATAGCACACCTGCTCTTATGCTAACAGATCAGAAGTCTGTGGGTTCTTTTCTTACTCTAGGTGCTTGATTATTTTCCAGTACTGGCACTGCAGTGCAGAGATGCTATAATCCTAAGCGACCCATGATTCAGGTGAGATGTTAAACTTACATTGTTGCCACATAGCTTTGTCTCTTCCTCTTCAGAATGAACTGTAAAAGTGTTTTATACATTTTTTTCTATTTTTTCATAATTCACTTTCCTCTCACTTGTCTCAGCTTGAATATATATATATATAGAGAGAGAGAGATATGTATGTGTGTGTGTGTGTGTGTGTGTATATATATATATATATATATATATATATCTATATATATATATATATATATATATATATATATATATACGCTGCCTTATATTTTTCTTTACATACAGTGCACCAATATAATAAACTGTTGTGAAAATTGTTTATTGTCAAATGCCTCTCCCGCAAATCCCTTCTTTCCTTTCCTAATTTTTTTTTAATTATTGCTCCTAGCAACCTTTTTAATTCTTTTATCTTCTCATTTCTCTTAACACTGCCCATACGGCCTTATGTTTAGAAAAACATGCCTCTTTATATCCTCTTCTTAATTCTTTTAATATTTCTGAATATATTACGTAGTCAGCCTCAGTCTTTGAATTCCATGTCTATACGTACATTTCCGTTCCTTCCCTATCTTCAATTATCATACTTTAACACTTCCTTTATCATTTTAATATATATGTCTCCTTACATTCTTATTTTCTTAAATTACAATTCAGGTGTCTTATTCAAATTAAAGGCATATTATCCAGCATATAATCTTGTACTTCTGCTAAATAGCTTTTCTGTCCCCCACATCCACAAATGCAAATATCATATTTAATTTAATAGGTTTCACATTAATCCTATCCTTATATCATATACTAGCATGCTACCTATTATAACTACTTTTACACCCATCCCTTTTGATGCTTTTATTAAAATATAACCGCGATCCTATAACATACTTACATCCTTCTCTCTATACTATTTTTTCTCCAAGGTTGTTTTAAAAACGTCTCTCTCTCTCTCTTGCTTCCACATATCATATCCGACCAACACATGACATTCAGCTTTGTTTTCTATACCATTCAAAAACTGCCATTCTCATTGTCATTTAAATACTATTAACATTTAATAAAACCACATTAATATTAGCCTTCACATTTTTTTGCATGTTTATCCCATCTTTTGTTTTTTTTCCTTCTTCCAACTCTCCCCCCTACAGATTTTGTTACCTTTTTGCAACTCTGAATTTTCCTACCCTCCTTATCTTCTTCTTTTAGTCTTTTCCAAATGCCATTTTTTGTGTCCATCATATAAGCCTTTTACCTGTCAATTACTTTTTCATTATTGTCTTTTAATTCCTACTAAGCATTTTTTCCAAAAAGCTGGTCCTCCTCCCATCTGATCCAGTTGTGCTTCCTTTTCATATACTGCTTTTGACCATAGTCTGCTGAAAATGCTGCACAAGTTAATTTTTTTATATTTTCCATATCCTTATAGCATTTCTTTCTACCTTCTTTTCCCTCCACATGTCTGCTTCTGCAGCACTCCCTGTATCACCTCTCTGTCTTCAGGCTCATCTTCGCTAAATAATTTCTGCAGAATCTGCATTCCTAATCCATATAATTTACTTTGATCTTGTCTGTCTCCATATTGGTAACATTTAAATCCTCTCATGCTTCTTCCTTCTCCTGCTCAGCACACACAGAGCTGTCATCTGTATTAGTAAAGGTTGTCCCCCCAAGTGCAAAACTGCATTGGTTAAGATCTAAGATCTAAGCAGACTTCATTATTCTTTGAGTCAGACAACAGATCAGTAAGGTAGCTTTCAAAATAGTCTCCTAGAAATGTTGTTTTCACTTTAAAGCTGGGGGTAATTATTGATCTTTTTCAGTATTTGGGACAACACCCTTTAGTTAATAATCCACTGAAAATCAGTGTCAGATAAGGAAGTAAATTATTTTTAATGTTATTAATAAAGATAACCAGAATGTTGTCTTGTACATTCTTAACTATTTTCTTAAGAGAGTTAGCAGTAGTTTTACTTGGCTGAATATAGCAGCGGTGTTACTTGGTTGGATATTTTCTATAATGTTTCTTATTCTTGTACAGTTTAATTAATTTTATAATATACCAGATTGGCAACTTGTTCCTGTTTAATTTGTCAGTAACAATAGTTATAGCTTGATCAAAAGAATTGGGCAGATGTCTGTTGAGTACTGTGAGCATACTTTTTCATCCATGGAGTGGGGTGGGGTGAAAGTCTGGAAGCAAATAAGCAATGCACTCACTGTATAGTTACTTTATACCTTATAATCTGCAGATCTGGAGGCCACAGAGGGAGAGGGAAATCAAGAAAGCCACCAGATAGATGCATAGAATACAGGAGAGAGGATGATGTGACCAGAGACTAAAGGACCTATTTTTGCTAGAGACTAGAAGGGGTGGGTGATATGATATGTATGCACAAGGTTATACTTTGGAGACATCAAAGGGTTGCTCTGAACAAAAATGTTAAAATACTAGATATGTAGAAGCAGTTGTCTATATGGGTAAAATATACTCTGGTTCAGGAAAAATAATTCCTGGAAAAAGCACTGAGCTAATGATACCAGCTACCAGAATGGGTGATATAGAAAGAATTAACTATGATATTCAAATATGCACGTGCACGGAACAGGTAGGGAATGGGGGTGGAGGGAATGCAGTGGGTGTAGAATGCTACTTGCACTATCACTGCTTTATTTATTTATTGTGTTTGGAAGTACAAAAGTATTATTCACAGCAGAAATTTAGCTCAACTACTTACACCTGGAATCATTCATCTAGCATGAAATATGGCAGAAAGCCGGAAGCTTTAAATTTAGGCATTTCATTTTTTCTTCACTGAAAACATATTAACTGAAAGTTCAAGGGGGGTTTATCATGGTGCACTACTAAGTGTTGTGAAAAACTCCAAAAAAACATTCAACTCATTAACTTTCCTTGATGATAAGTAAGATAAAAAACAACACTTCGAAAAAAATCAAGTAAGCACTGTCAGCTCCGAATGACTTTACCATTTATTAGACATTCTTTTCTTGACAAGAACACAAGGTCATAGAGGAACCATAGATGTATGCATTTCTGAGCTGATGAACAGAGCTACATGCGATCAGTTTGTTGAGCTCTAGTAAGTTGCAGCACAAATCGCAACTGAGGTGAGGAATAGCCTATTTAAAGAACTGGACTTGGCTTTATCAAAAGCTGAGGATACATGCTTATTAACTGAAATTGTTAGACCGATATTAAAATAATTAACTGATGAACAGAAGATGCATGATATAAAATAAGAGAAAAATGAGATATCAACTGGGGATCTATTGTAAAAGCAATGCACAAGAAAGCTATGTGAAAATCTAGAATGGAAGATGGGCATATGATTGCACAGTTTAAATGCAAGCTCACAGTAAATGTGACTATATAAATATTATACCATGATCCCCCCAAAACGTGCACGCTGATTGGCCAGCGTGCCCATTGTAAATCGAGTTATACTAATGGAAAAAGGTCCGGTCGCCCGGACTTTTTTTCCATTAGTATAACTCGTTTTTTTTAAACACTATCTCGCTATGTTAAATGGGTTTAACATAGCGAGACAGCTTTAAAATAAGCAACGGAGATCACCCAGGCGTGGGTTATTGCTATAATAGACAATAAAACATTTAACTCCACAAGGTTTGCAAAAGGAAGTTTTTTTTTAACTTGGATAAGGATGAAAGAGAAGCACAAAATGGTCTCTACAAAAAAGTAATACAAGAATTATGAAAGCTGACAAATGGAAGTGTCTTGGTCATGATGGCTACTAGTGATGAGACCAAGATGTTAAAAATATTAAAAGAGATGAAAGTTTATAAACAGGTATATATGGTGCACATTCAGGTTATGTTACCAAATATACAGCCGTCCGTTGTTCACAGTCTTTCAGCTTCTGACCCCTACTATCTCCCTATAGGTTTTAACAGCTACTCTTGCTTTCAGTTCCTAAACTACTTGTTACAGTCATTAATCTTTTTAGTCCTGCCTCTACTGCCCATGTTTCTAATAACATCTTTGAGAAGATAACTGTGCTGCCCCTCTATTGTTCCACAGCACTGTAGTCTTTTTCATGACTTTGTGAAGTCCCTTAAATGCTGTCATTAGTAGCCCTGCATATTAACAAGTATTGATAGACCCTTCCCCTGCTACTATCTTTACTAGTACTTGGTTTACATTTCCAAGTTGTAACTCCAGTATTGTCTCCAGTCCTGCTTTATTTCACCCCATATTATTTCCTTAGAAATTACTGAAGCCCTGAATAATCAGAGCCTTTTCTGCCCCTCTTCTGCCAGATCTCCCTAACACTGTTTATTATTTCATCCTTCTCATTTATACTACTGTCTCTGCAGTGCTGCCTATCTCTAGTACTTCTATCTCTCCCTGCAGCATCTTTCTTGATTCATGTTTTGCCCACTGGCACTTTGGGTCTTTCTCTCCTCTCTTCTATTGCATTTTTTTGGGTTCTATTTGGCCTCTTCTCTTCTAGTTATCCCCTTATCCCACAAACACTTTGTCTTCGATGCAGAAAAGTCCCATTCTGTGCTGGTTTCATGATTTCTTCCATATTCTTCACTACCCTTTTCTGTCTACACAATAATGTATCTGTTATGCCTTTTGAACCTGTCTAGCAATCATCTAAAATCTTCAGCAAATCTCCCATCTGACCCTTCAAAACTCCTTTATCGAGAATATTGACCTACGTTGTGCACATATGCCCCCTGTTTTCTCTTCCCTTTCCTTTTACTCTGTACTCCACAGTTAGCTGTGGTCTTCATCCGACTCCTAATTCTTCATTCTAGTCCTGTTCTACAATATTCTACTCCTCGCTGCTGTCGTTCTCGGGCTGACCTTTCAGTCTGCCGACTGTGTCATCTTATTCCGTGCAAGCATTTGCCTGTCATAGGTAGTACTTGATTTCCGTACAGTCCTCTTGTCATTTTCCTTGGCAGCTTTTGCCACGTGGCTTACTGGGTCTATATCGCTTTGTCGAAGACTGAAAATATTGAAGCTGATATGGTTTAGTTGTTTTCCTTTTTCTTTTTTGTTTTCTTTTTTTATGTTCAAAGTTTCAAAATATCGATGATATGGTGTCAACCATATCAGATTCGATATTTTGAAATGTCGATGATGTGATATAAACGTGGCTTACTACTACACAATAAAACTCACCACCTTATTCTACAAAAAAAAACTGTTTTATTACTGTGCTACTGACCCTTCAGTATTTAGTGCTTTTTCATTTTTTTTTTTCAAAACCCTAGAAGCCTATACAGTTCTATATTCTCCATTTAGAAGTACCATTACCTCTTTAGCAGTATACTGTAGAATTCATTAATCATTTTTTTCTGTTACATTTTCCTGTTCAGTTACCTCTTCTGATATCAATTGCACAATGGTATTAACAGAATATTATAATATACTATACATCATTGCTAATCAGTATACCATGGTAGAGTTTTACTCTCCCTTGAAAATTTCATTACCAGCTTTAATGTCATACAGATTAGCTAGGGCAGGCCAATGGCTGTGGCTAGCAACTAGCTGCTTTGCTGATATAATTTATGTTTAACACTGTTTAAATGATGTATATTCTGTAAATAGAAGTGATGTGTATTCTGTAAAATATTGAGCTGTGGTATCTGTGCAGGCAGATGGAATTCCTTTGCATAGCAATTCATCTGTCAGGATTCCTGTTGTTCTATGTTAATGGCTTTTTAGTCAGTCACAGGTGTTAACAATGTCTTATAGACTGTCCAGGAGGAGTGTGACTTGAACATGCCGGCTATCACTTGCAGTGGATACCATATGTGGGGCTGTTGAGATTATGCCAGACACATCAATGTCTTATGAATCAAAAGTAGCCCATCTTCCATCCATCCTCAAGCCCTTTTCCCATTTTTACACTTGGGGTCGAGGTGTCAGTTCAGCAGTGACAATCATCTTAAGCCAAGGTTTACATCATCGGCAGACAAACAACCAAGGCTGGTGCAAAGAAGTAATGTATGTCTGGATACAAAAGCTTAAACAGACTAATACTGTCCACAAGATATATGCTGGCACTCCGTTAAAAGTAGGTTTTTAATTTCTCCAAAGTTAAAAATCAAAACAGTAAAAAGTCCCTTTCTTTTACAAATGATAAGCGCTTTCGAATAATCTTCATCAGATCATTAAAAAACATGGGACTCCAATTATGTTTATATAAAAGTTAATTAAACATCAGACCAATGAGAATTCTGGCTTCCGATCATTTGTTTCATTGCACCCAATCACTTTTCATGCTCATCCATCCTATTCAAAAGCTGTTATAGCCAGTAGGAAGATCCTATTGTCGACACACCTTCATGTTACCCAAGGGTGGAACTTGTTTCCTTCATAATCGGCTTTCAGTATTAAAATTAGTTAAACATCAGACCAATGGGAGGAACTGGCTTCCGATCATTTATATAGTGTAATCCAATCACTTTTTATGTTCATCCTTCAGATTCAAAAACTACTACAGCCAATGTAAAGATCCTGAGACTGACACATCCTCACATCAGCCAATGATAAATCACCTTGCCTTCAGAAACAATTTCAGGGGAATAACACAAACCAAGCTTGGTTGCCATTCAGCTTGTATAGTAATAATTTTCCTTAGTTTTAAAATTCTCAATGTCAGCTTTACTTGCATCCATATACACATAACAGTGACTAGTTTTATTTTATCTGATCCTGACACTTTGTGTTTTCATCAATCAAACTCAATAGTTAATATATTCAATGCGGAGATCCTAGAACCGACATACTATAATGTCAACTAGTAATCGGTCTCCTAGCCTCCAGGTTTAATTTCAAAGGAAAAGCACTCTCCAGGCCAGGTTGCCACTCAGTTCATATAATGATAATTCTTTGTAATACGTTTAGTTGCATGAAAATCTCAGTGTCACATTTTCCTTGTAATAGTGTGAGCATGTTTAGTGCTTAAAATAACATCAAATCAAAAGCAATCCTAACTTAGATTGTATCCAATCATTTTGCATGTTCAACCATTCTGCTCAAAGGGTACTATAACGAATGAAAATACCCTGTGCCCGACACACCTCCATGCCAACCAATGGTAAATCTCCTTGCCTTCAGAATCGGGATAGTACTAACCATGTTTGATTGCCGTTCGGCTTGTATATTAATAATTCTCCTTATTTTCATAAAATTCTCAATGTCACCTTATCTTTCATCTATATCCACATGTTCAGTGATTAATTTTATTTTATTTGCCATCAAGCTCAACAGTTACTATGTTCAGTTCAGAGATCCTATGATCGGCATACTCTGATGTCAGCCAATAATAGGTTTCCTTACTTCTTTGCAAATTCATCCATCAAGCTCAACAGTTTATTATATTCAATGCGGGGGTCCTATGCCCGGCATACACTGATGTCAGCCAATAATAGGTCTCCTTGCCTCCAGCTATCACTTGCAGTGGATACCATATGTGGGGCTGTTGAGATTATGCCAGACACATCAATGTCTTATGAATCAAAAGCAGCCCATCTTCCATCCATCCATCCATCCTCAACCCCTTAATACATTTTTACACTTGGGGTCGAGGTGTCAGTTCAGCAGTGACAATCATCTCGAGCCAAGGTTTACATCATCAGGTGGCTAGCTCTGCCGCAGCCCTTCTTATTTGGCTCCTTTTTATCTTTATATTTATGGCCCATGTTGGAACTTCCCTGGTACATCAGTGCATTAAATTATGAATGTTGCATAAACTCAATGAATTAGCTTTGAGATAGCTTACTCTGGTGATGTCATACCATAACATATGTCAGTGCTGCACTTACATTGTGCTTTCCTTTAAAAAAGAAATGTCAAAACTAAATAGTTTGTATCTAGGTCCTTTTGGACATCTTGATTTCATCACAGGATATTGTGGTTGCACTTTTTAATTCATGATTTTTTCTGTGTGTGTTTTATGTGCATGGGAAGTCAGATTTAGAGACACAGACTGACCTAAGTACCAGCTGCATGAATGCAGGCAACTCAGCTACTGAAAAGCACAAGCAGTTTGCGGGCCATGAAGATTACTTTGTGTTATACTGTAAATGATCTCAACATTTGATCACATTGAACAGTGTTGCACAACATAAAGTAGGGCCATGCTGAATTAAGGCAGGCATCATAATGAAGAGCACACAGCACGGTAACTCTTAATCCTGCAGGACAGCAGCACAGTGAATACTGGAGCACTGTTTGTGAAAGTGGTAAAGGTAGACAGCAGAGCAGTCTGCATGCCATGTAGAAGAGTAATGCAGAGTATGTGCAGAACCCAGTGAGTGGATGAGGTAAGGGTGCACAGCAGAGGAGCTCATACCTTTGACTAGATATTTAAATAGTGACAGACTGGAATCTGGGCACAATGAGGAAGAGACACTAAACCAAGGTCTTATCTGCTTGAGATGATCATAACTCAGGTGGATGTAAAAGATCCCTTGACACTTATTAATAGGACTAGGGAAGTACCCTAGTGTAATACATTTCTCATAGTAGTACAGATATGTGGCAGTAGATATACCACCTCAGGTTTCCTCTGAAAAGAGTCTACTAATCTATTGGGACTAACCTGGTCAACAAAGGATCGATAGATAGATAGATATATAGATAGATAGATAGATAGATAGATAGATAGATAGATAGATAGATAGATAGATAGAAAAATCGATATATAGAATAGAAAGGGAAAAAAAACATGGTTAGTGTAATGGAGTATTTAGGTATCAGGTTTATATTGACAACTGCAGGATTAGTTGTCAAAATATCCCATTTCCATCTCATATACATTATTATTATTATTATTACTGCAAAAAAAAAATCAGTAGTTTCTTTCTCAAAATAATGTGCAACTATTGCCCAGTTTTTGGAGTTTCACTTTCTGCACTTCTTGATCATTGTCCGTTTTCTAACTATACAATTAATTGGAACATGTTCTAAATGAGACCTTATTCAATAACTGACAACAGAAATTTCAGAAAGTTTGTAAATATGTAAAATACTAATTGTTAAGTTACACGTCACTGAACTGAGAAATTGCATAATATTCTTCTGGTTGTCACCTTACCTATATATCTATATAAATAAAAATGTAAATGTTCGTTTGTTCAAAATCTTAAATCTCTGAAAGTTCTTCACTGATTGCTTTGAAATTTTCACACAATGTTGCATTTAAATACGCGCATGTTTTTATATACCTACTATTATATAGATGGCACACGTTGCATTCGAATACGCATGTGTTTTTATATACCTACTATGGATTCTATATATTTGTATACAAATATGCAATTTTATATGTTTTTGTTATAACTTTCTTACTTCTTTTTCAGTGCAATTGATCTGCTTTAGTTCATCCAAATAATGTCTCGCAGAAGATCAAACTTAGGTCGTCTTACTCGCGGAGCGGAAGCAGTGCGACGAGTAATTGCAAATCAAACTGAGGAAGAACGGGCATCAGTGAATGAGCAAAGCAGACAAAGAATGGCTCAAATACATGCCGAGGAAGCAGCAGAGTGATGTGCAGCCAGACTTGAGGATGCACGGTTGCGAGCACGGCGATCGCGTTCTACAGCTTCAGATCTGCTTCGTTCTCCTCGATCGATACCAGCGTACAAAATAAATGCTTGCCTGAAATACTCTACTTTGTGGCGACACGTAAAGACGTTAAAATTAACTACAAATATGCATGTCCAGCTGCAAAATGATCGATCAGCTGAGATATTCTCACATCAATTGCTGGAAATTGGGAACGAAAGGTGCCGGTTGATCTGACCTCAGGACAAATTTCATTGCCTCATAACTTCTGCAATTTAGTGACGTCAAAAGAAGAATTGATTGAAAAAGTATTTCCCAATATCTAAACCAATTATAAGAATCACGATTGGCTGACTGAACGAGCTATTCTTGCAGCCAAGAACAAAGACGTCTACGAACTTAACAATATTATTCAGTCTAACATTCAAAGTGAGGCAGTCACATACAAGTCCGTCGACACTGTTGTGGAAGCAGATGAAGCGGTTAATTATCCAACAGAATTTTTGAATTCACTCGATCTGCCAGGGATGCCACCGCACGTACTGCAATTGAAAATCGGCGTGCCAATTATCATTTTGCGAAATATCAACCAGCCAAAGCTTTGCAACGGCACACGGCTTGCAGTAAAAAAATTAATGAGCAACGTCATAGAAGCAACAATCTTGACAGGACCTTTCAGAGGTGAAGATGTCCTCATTCCTCGCATTCCTATGATTCCAACGGATATGCCATTTCAGTTTAAGAGATTGCAATTGGCGTTTGCAATCACCATCAACAAAGCTCAGGGCCAATCTTTAGAATTGTGCGGTTTAGATCTACACACGGATTGCTTCTCATATGGACAATTATATGTTGCGTGTTCTAGAGTCGGCAAACCAGACAATCTCTATATCTGTACAGACAATGGAACAACAAAAAATATTGTATACCCACAAGCATTGTGAAATTAAACATATTAGAAACGTGCACTTCCTCTTTTCTTTCTTTTCCATTTAACAATATATATCTATATATGCGTGCGTGCGTGTGTGTGTGTGTGCATTTTATTTGTATATATATATATATATATATATATATATATATATATATATATATATATATAAAATTAAATCTGCAGTTCTGTTTTAATTTACTTTCAATGTTTTATATTAGAGTTCCTTGGCTATTATGCCTAGTAGAAGACTACTTTTTTAATTACTAACAAAAAGAAAACTGACTTCAAGCAATACTAAACCTTCCCGAGAAATAAACAGTTACAACTTATTGAATATTTCAATAACATATACTACAAACTGTTTCCTACCTTCACTTTACCATTCTCTCCAACTGTCATTACGATTTGATGGTTGAAGACAGTGAGCTGTACTTCTCTAGTCCAGGACACGATAGTATTTCCTCTATGTTCATTTGCTACCTTTACAGTGAAGTTTACAAGATGGTTTGATTCTCCACAATATTTGCTTAGTGTATACATGCATGTCCCTTGGAAATCAAAGGGAAGACCATCGAAGGTGTAATAATGTGGGTCACCTGACGCCCAACATGTTCCATACTTTGCTGGGTAGCAGGCACGAATACCATTTTTTATTTTGCATTCTTCATAAGGTGAGCATCCATAATTAATGCAGTCCATTCCACTGTTACTGTTTATGCATCTGCATTTAGTGGAACAGTTGTCAGTCGTTATCACCTCCTCCCCAGTATCATAGTAATGACCCTGATACTGACACCCACACTGACTCAGTGGAACACATCTTCCCCCACTTAGAATATAACCATCATTACAAACACAGCTCTCCTTGCAGGGCTGGGTACAGTACAATGGAGCTGTTGAATCTGCACAGCTTGCTGGACAGGCAGTAGCACAGAACTGATAATGACTGTTTTCTTGGCAGGTGATCTCTGTAAAAGAAATAAGGAATACTTAAATAACAAAGTTATATGTAGTACATTTGCTAGTTTAGAAATATGATATGAGAATTAATTTGCCTATTAATGATGCTAATTACTGATAAAAGTCATGAACTTATTATATAAGTAATTTAGTAGTTCGTGAAAAAATAAAATAAATACAGTACCATTGATCTAATGCAAAATGATGAATACAATTATTTAAAAAAATATATATTACTTATAAGAATGCACCCTCCTCATTTTCAATATGATGTGGAATATTCACACTGCAGCTTTTATTGTAAGTGCAACATCATAGTGCAATGAAAGAACAAATGATGCAGAATGACCCTCCCATTATATATAACAGAGTGTGTCGTGGCATTCTAGGTTTTACCAGCAATAAATCTGTGCTCTGTTTCTTTTACTTTAGCATAACGTGATCTTCTGGATTAGTCAAACGTGATTCAAGTACACACAATGATAATCGTTTTCTCTTGTAACCCTCATTAATGCAACGTATTGCATGATGGAATTCAGAATGTAGGGGGTGATAAGGTATTCACCTGTGTACCTTCCTCTCTCTCTCTCACTGGGGGGGTGCAGGTTAGAAAAATAGTTCAGAAGAAATAGTTCCTGAGATCTGTGCTTTTACTCTAATGATGTCTTGTACAGACTGAAGAAGAAAACAATTATTAGTTGCTAAATGTTCTATATTCCATGGTCTTTCTGTGTCTTGGTGATTTGTTTTTTGGATTTACTAATGGTGGAGTGATATCCCTACATAAAACCCACTGCATACAAAATTATATTATTGCTACCTGTACCTACATAATGACAACATAATGCATAGCACAAAAATGCAGTTACTGCCACCTTCTTCTGATTTTTTTCCTCAGCTGTACAATGACTATGGCATTGGGCTGTAAGGATTTAAAGATTATATCTTTCTCAGGAGTTCAAAATGGGGATATAAGAAAATAATAAAATTAATTAACAGAAAAGAAAAGAATGTAGTCTTCTTGAAATATTAGCTGTTGTTCTGAATGAGTAAACATCATTCACCTGTTTTGTTTCTAAGTAAAGGATGCAGTTACTGACATTGCATAACTATCAACTGTACTGATTTTAGCAGAATGCCCTGACTTTTGCCTCAAATATTTGGCCTGTTTCTCTTAAAATCTTTGGTTTTCTGTAAATCACAGAATAATGAGTTTCAGACGATGTGTGACCACAGACACTCAAGTGCTGGAAGTGCAGTAGGGTTTTATGAGAGTGCATTGTTTTTGTAGCTAGTTTTGTATCCTTCTGAAAAACCCGCCTACCCCACACCAGTAAGTAGGTGATGCCACTTGATCTCCAGACTGCACCAAGGATTCTAATCGTGTCCCCCGCACAAGCATGTCCAAGCCTCCATCCAAAGAGAAGTGCATGATCACAGCATTATCAATTCTGTCTGTCCTGTCACAAGCTTTTCCTTTGCCTGGCTGTCAGTCAAACCTAAGAAATCTGTATCATAGTCAGAACTTTATCTGGCATGTCACATAAAGCAGTAGTGTGCATGAAACTGTCCAATATTTTTGAAATGAATGAGCTATCTTCAACTATTGTCTTTGTAGAGTTGAGCAGCTCTTCCTTGTTGCTATGTTAGACCTCTGTTAGCTTATCATTCCTGTGCCTTTCATGGAAATGGGCTTAGCACTGTATGGCATACATGGTTAGTGAATAGAAGCACATAACATGCATACTTACCTTCATACGGGCATACATGGATTCATATCTATCTATATATATTTGTATCTATATATACACATATGCATCTATATATATATATATATATATATATATATATATATATATATATATATATATATATATATACATGTATGTGTGTGTGTATATGCGCACACATATACTGCAATGCTAAAAAATTATGGTCTGCATTTCATTAGTTAAATTAAGAAGAAAAGAAGCAAAGAACTCACAAGAAAGCATATTCATACAAAATTTGGTATGGTAATACATACAGGCAGAAACACATACACACACGCACACACACACGTGCGCACACGCACACAGACACACACATACTTCAATGACTCAGATAGTTGTGCAATAGGACATGTGTACAACCCTATGTAGGCATTTGCATACAAGGACCAGGACAAGAATTTCAGTATATTTAAACTGTTTTTTTTTTCTTCTATTTCATGAACTTGTAAATGTTCTCACTGCAGAATTAAATTCTTTTTTTCCTCTGCAGAATCAGCCCAGCAGGTCTTCTACCTGCACCCAAATGGCTCATGGATTACATAGTGTCAGAACCGAGTATCTTCAGGCTAGGCAAGAACCCTGCAGTCTACTTGTGCCGGATCAGGAAGCCAAATCAAAACATTCATTCTCTAATAGTGAAGGTGTAGTGGCAGGGAGTAAGCCTTAAAGTGGCTTGTCTCTGCCAAAGTGGAACACCCCACCCTCTACTACAGTAACTGTACAAGTGCTGCAGTATGTGGCCAGCTGCAGACAATACCACTCTACATGATTATCTAGCTACAGGCATATGGTCAATGGTAGCACATGCTCATATGTGCAGTGGTAGCAGAGTCTATGACAATGGATCGAATAGCAAAAAGATCGAACAACTGTAAGAACGAAAATGTTATTCATAGAAATCCGTTTTCTGAGATCACAGTACAATGAAAATTGGAAAATTTGCCCTTTCCTCACTGTAGTGTGATCTTGGAGTTGGTATATATATTTACTGGGGGGTGTGGGGGCACAGTCCCCCACAAAGCAGATTTTTATGCATGCATTTTTGTTCTTACAACCATTCAGTATTTTTACTGTTTGATCCATTGTCATAGACCCATGGTAGCACATGCTCATGTGCTCAATGGTAGCACATGCTCATATGCTCAGTGTTAGCACATGCTCATATGGCAAATAGTAGCACATGATCATATGCTCATACTCCACTGGTGCAGCACATAGTGCTCCCAGGAGATGCTACCCAAATCATAAGCAAGAGGAACCTTCCTTCCTACAGAATGGGTTGAACTGGCAGTGGCCACTCACTCCCAGTTTTCCTGGTAACCTCTGTTGCATGAACTGCTAATCAAACTTACGTCACCTGGGCCGTAGTCAGGGCTCCATCCATTTATGCCTAAATAGTTGGCTGCAGTATTGAATTATTAGCATATATCACAATGGCTTAAAGATAAATGCTCTTATTGTATCTTGAGCTTGAGACTCCTTTGTAAGTCTAGTTTGGTTGTGTACAATGTGCATAGACTAGAGATGTTTCAGCCTTACAATCTACATATTTCCTGCGACTCCTTTGTAAATCTAGTTTGGTTGTGTACAATGTACATAAAATAGAGATGTTTCAGCCTTTAAACCTGCATACCTGGTGTTGGCTTGTGCATTATAACCCCTTTGCTTGTAAGATATAAGTAGGTACTATGTTTTACAATTTCCATTTCATAGGTTCATAGGTTCATAGGTTGGTACTAGGCTATCAGCCCTAGGGCCTATACAAGCCTAGCCATACAATTCCCTGGCTATTTCTTCCCACATTATTTACTTTCCTGGACCCCTGTCTAGCAGGGCGACTGACGTGATCCCTGGGGTGAATTTCCTTTCTCCCATCCAATCGTCAAGGTTCCTCTTGAAGAGGTCCAAAGAGGCACTCGCTTGACATGTATGGGCAATCTATTCCAGAGTCTGGGGAGTCTCTGGGTCAGGAACCTATCCCTCCAGCATGTTTTGTTTATTTTGATGACAAGGTTTAGATCCCTGGAGCGTGTAGCTCTGAGGGATCGGGATTTCTTTAAGTGTAGCATGTCCAACAGCTCTGGGTTTGACATGGCCTTGTATGTTAAGCAGAGATTGCCTCTGAGTAGACGATATGCGACAGAGTATAGCTGGAGTTTTTTAAGGCGGTCAGCGTAGGGCATCTGCTTTAGGCCTGTGATTCTTTTAGTGGGGTATTTCTGAGGCATTTCCAGTTGTTGCAGATGTCTTGAGAGGTACATACCAAATGGGGCGTTGTATTCTATAATGGGTCTAATGAGGGATAAGTACAGTGGGACAATGACCTCCTTTTTTCTGGATGAAAAGCCCTTCGTGATGAGGTGTGCCACATAGAAGGATTTTCTGACTGTTGTGGCGATGTGATTATCGAAGGTGAGACCACTGTCCACCTGTATCCCTAAGCCTCTTATCACATTTTCTGTGTTTAGTGTACTGCCACCTATATGGTAATTCATGGATACATGTTTTTTCCCTAAAGGAGATAACAATACATTTCTTGGCATTGAGCTTGAGCCCATGGCTCTGGCACCAAGCATCTGTTTCTGTAAGGCCCTTTTGTAGAGTATCCACATCATTTGGGGATTCAATAATGGCTCCCAGTTTGCAGTCATCTGCAAACTTTGTTAGCCAGAGCCCCTTAGTGTTGACCTGTACTTCAGAGAAGTAGATGCCAAACAAGAGTGGCCCCAGGACTGAACCCTGAGGTACTCCACTTGTCACTTGTCTGGAGCTGGATTTGGAGTTGGCTATTTTTACAGTGTGGGTTCTATCAGTAAGCCATTTAGCAACCCATTGGGTGACATAGGGATTAATGCCCAACTTAGTAAGTTTATCTATGATTCCAGAGTGGGGGATGGTGTCAAAGGCCTTGGCAAGGTCTAGATAGGCTGTGTGGACCACCTTACCCTTGTCCATGGCTCTGGAGACTGATTCAAAGAAGTCAATCAGGTTCAGGAGACAAGATCGGCCCTTCACAAATCCAAACTGGGTGGGGTCCAGTGTTTGAAGGTTGCCAATGTCTTTGTTTATAAGTTCCATGATAATACGCTCCATGGCCTTGCAGATAAGGCTTGTCAGACTGATGGGATGGTAGTTTCTGGGATCCAAGGTGGATCCCCCCTTGTGGATTGGGATAACTGTAGCTCTGCGCCACTCAGTGGGCACGAAACCTGAGGTGAGGCTACAATTAAACATGACACTTAGGTGAGGTGCCAGTTCATATTGTAGTTCATGTAGTACACAACCCGGGATGTCATCTGGCCCCATGGATGCTGTATTCTTGGCTTTAGAGAGTGCGTTTTGTACCTGTGTGGCCATTATTACTGGAATTTGGCAATCTTCCGGTATTGAGATGGGCCATTTAGGGGGTGAGAGGGGGGTGAAGTTGGCACTGAATCGATCTGCCAGGATATTGGCAATATCCTTCGGATCAGTATATTTAATGCCATTCTGTTTTAGCTCAGAGCAGATCTGAGCATTGCCATTTAGATTCTTGACATAGTTATAGAATGCTTTGTGGTTGTCTTTGGAATCTTTGGCAATTTTATTTTCGTAACAAGCTTTGGAGGATTTTATGAGGCATCTCAGTTTCTTACTGAGGCTAGTAAGGGAGTTTTGTGCATCCTGGGATTTTCCTCTTTTCTGCAAAAGTTTCTTCCTTTTGTTGTAAAGTTTGTTTATGGCAGGGGACCACCAGATTGGCTTCCTTTTTTTGGATGAGAGCATTTTGGTTCTATTTGGGATGGCACGATTCATGCATGAGTGGATGTGCTCATACAGTGCCTTAGTGTAGGATTCAGCAGTTGAACTTTCAGTTCCTGTCTGCATGGGTGTCATGAAGTTTGTCACTTCTGACTTGAGTAGCATGAAGTTGGCTTTGGAGAAGTTTTTATGGTGGTTTCTTTACTGGGGGTGGGGGGGGGATGTGGATGTTAAGGGTGATTAGCTTATGGTCAGACCTGACTAACGAGGGGTGACCATAGGTATGGAGCATTGATTTCCCATGTTGGTAATGACCAGGTCTAGGATATTGGAGCCCTGGTGGGACTATGGATTAGTTGATCCAGGGCGTTGGAATTTATGAATTCCAAGAACCGCTATGCAAAGGTGTTGGGACATGAGTAGTTTTCCCAGTTAATGGCAGGGTAGTTAAAATCACCCAGTATTAGGGTGTTTGGTTCTATCTTAATATTTTACAGTATGTTTAGAAAGGTGTAGTGAGAATCTTGGGGTATGGTGGGGGATCTGTAGCAAGCTACAATTTGGATTGCAGTCTTACCTAGTGTTAGTTGCACTTGGAGAATTTCAGACACATTGTGTTGGCTAACTAGCCTGGTGGTGTGAATATCCTTGGTGAATATTGACACTCCTCCACCTTTAGTGTTTCGGTCCTGGTTTGGTGGCCGAAAAGTGTGGTAAGAGTTGTAGCCTGGTATTGCAGGGGTGCTCTCTGGAGCCTTGAACCAGGTTTCAGTTACTGCACATGCAATAGCTTTTAAAATAATTTTCCTCTATGAATACCTTAACCATAATATTCTAAAACGTTTTAACAGTATAGATGGGCTTGCATTTGATTGCCACCTATGTGCTCTGTTTTTGTTGTATGATAAGATTCTTGTTGTTAAAAGTGTCCTTTTTTTCAAATGCAATTACAGTCCCATAGTGGGAGTCATATGAAGAAAGCAGAAGAGGAAAGTGAGAAGACTTTATCACAAATCTAATTTGTCATCTTATCTGGGTGACAGCAGGACATATACCAGAGAGAGTAAGCATTTCCCTCAGTAGAAGTTCCGCAAGTTTAACATTTTCAGAGGTTAGATGGTACATTAGGAAATAAATATACTAAGGTATCTGCATTAAGGAACAAATTGTCATGCCCCTGACAATCCAAAATCATGCAATAATGAGACTGTACACTCTTTTAGGATTACCATTAACCCTTTTTCTATAATGGTGATCCATTCAGCTATAATGCTTTCCCCATTTCTCAGACTTCTTCATAAATTCTATTTTTTTGGATTTCATGATCACCTCATAACTTTTGCAGATCATTTTAAGGTCAAGTCTTTCATGCATCACTGCCCTTTTTAATTTGATGCTTTCTAGGAGCGCTGTCAAGCTGATCCCTGCAGGACATAATTGTTCAGGCATGTAACTATATTTGAGTTGCTCAAAAAATAATAACTAGGATCATGCTATCTATATGTTTCTGAACTGAATGAATTCCTTGCTCATCCCCCATCATTCTTGTCAGCAATGTATTTCTTGATTTTCTTGCATCCTAAAATACTTTGTGAGGTGCTGAAATTTAAGCATTACAAAACTGTAAGATAAAGCACAGAGTATTATTTAAAATAGAATAAATAGCTTATCAGCCCAGGAATGGTTTATAGATTTTAGGACACATCTAAAGTAGTTTGGAGGACACAGTCTTGCTTAGAAGATTGCTCCATGGAAAACCACTGTAAATACACTGTATATTTATTCTCAGGAATATCTTGTTATTCTTTATTCAGGTTATTCCAAGTTCCTGTGTAGCTATAGAGCTCAAATAAAGGTGGTTTTAATGTAAGCTTTACCAAATACCATCACAATTCTCACAGTCTAGCCTTCTACAAGTTTATGTGAAAAATATTGTAGACATCCTGTGGCTTTATATTGTTTTTCTGCCCTTACCCTGAAATTTGGAAACCAAAACAAAGATGAGCATAAAGAAGGCCGAGAGTGTTTTAATAAGGAGATCATAGGAGCAAAATCACAGCTTCATAGGATCATATGAATTATAAGGTAAGAAAGTCTGAAAACTGTGTGTGTCCATCAGTGCCCACCATTACAAAGTACCTCCCATTCCCAGAACTGCAAAACCTGGCACGCCAAAAATGAGTTTGTAGATACAAATACAATTTGCCAGGGAAGGAGATGAAGTATGACAGGTTTTATATATAAAAGCACTTTGTTTCAGAAATTGGGTAAACCTTGGGTTTTATGTATCTTCCCCTCCATTGTGTTTTGTTTGCATCTTGGTAGATATTTAAATTCTTAGTTCAAGCGATAGTAGAGGCTTTCACAGGTGCAAGAGATGAAGTAGCACTGGGTTCTTATACCACAAAAGGCTGGACACAAGACCCCACAAACCAGACTAGAGGAGATGGAGAACAGGGATAAGGCTTCAAGCCTGTCTTGGTAGCTAACAGTCTTTAAATTCTATGATTTTGAGTCATTTATAATATTCATCACCACAGAAGTAAGAAGGATGTTTTCTTTGTGGGAAATTACTGTCTTTACTATATAGTATTATATTCGAGGGAAAAGGGGTTGAGGATGGATGGATGGATAAGAACTGCATAACACACATGCAAGGCTTTTAACTAAATGCTGACAGTTTTGTTTTGTCATATCAACTACGAAACCAAACTCACTTTGCAGTCCTTTAGTAGGTGCTGCAAGGCAGGCACAAATTAACTGGTAATGCCAAATAACTCAAGAGACTATCTTTGAGGAAAGAGGATTTGTGATCATCAGTTTGGAGTTTGATTCCATGAATAGCCTTACTACCACTAATGTGTTACATCAGTACTGCCACCTAGAGCTCACAAAAAAGAGGGGATCATGATTATCTGTCTTGTGAGAACAGGTCCTGGAATGCATAAGTATAGTGCGCGAGATGCTTGTTTACTTCATTGCACTATGTTTAGTGCACCAGCATTCAGTACTGAGATTCATAGAAAATGATCATGCTATTGAAAACCATCACATGACAAATATAGACTGTTCATGAAATGCACACAGGAGTACATAGTGCCTACTGTGTGCTATGCATTCTGATGTTGATTTCCTTCTCAAATGATATGACTGTTACATGCGGTCATAAGATGCTGCCCTACTTTCTCCTCTCTCAGAGCAGGAGAGTCAGGCCTACTACAGTTTAGCACTGTGAAAACACAGATGCCACATATGAAACAATCAACAGAAACAATATTATGGTATTCTGATCTGTCTACTGCTCTGATGCAGAATGCCTGAGCTTGTCTGTTCCCGTTTCTGCGTGTACCGTCTGCAACTTCCCTGCACTGTAATCATTACTATTAGCAGGTATTCCCAGTGCTACAAACATATGTAAACATGGGTGTAACAATGCAGGTATTGGAAAATACCCTTGTGTTCCTACTTTTCCTGTGCAATGGAAAAGTCTATCACTATTGCCTCTAGGTTTGCAGAGTTCTACCTAGCCATACATGGCAGTGCAATACTGCAAAGCAGGGCAAAGCTGTGCAGGAAAGTATGTCTTGTATTTATAAAAACATTGTTGTTTCCTGTTGTGCAATGCACTCTTCATACCTGTGAGTGAATCATAAAGGTTTATTTTCTCATTAAACAACATGTAGGAACTATGGCCGTTACCTTTTTTTGGAAAGAGTGCATCTTTTGCTATGTCAGCTTTCACTGGAGGGAGCTCAACAGCATCATTTTGTGGGGTCAGGATATAGAAGGTTGTAGTAGCATGTTTGCATTTGCATTTGACAAGTGTCAGTGCATATCTTGTGTTTTCATGTAAACCAGATCTCCCAGAAATTTCTTGCTTGCTCTTAGAGTGAAATGAGTGTTTATTTGAGACTAGTGGTTACTGTTTAGGGGAGTTTCTCATTTCCCCAACATAATATGAGGTAGAGTTACATTTGGGGGGTGAGGGTTAGAGGGGGTTGTCCTCCTCCAAAACATGTGCTTTTGATTTGTGTCACTGGAAATAATAGTGTCTTTGTGTTTCTATGTGTTGTAATTACTGAAGTAACATATGAATGATCATTTTCAGACCGTGCACATCAGAAACTTGTTTGAATTAAATTTAACTCATCTGCGGGCCTATCTGCATTACTCCAGCAGCTTTCTTACAATGTTTCTTAAGCACATTTCATCTCCAGTGGTGACCTTTTATGTTCATATATAAATGTGCTCTAAGACTTTTGCAGCAACGGCACTTACTGTCACCATATTAGCATTTTGATTTTATATAAAACAAAAGATTAGGCAGAAGTTAATCTCAGGCAGATTGCATTCAGTGTTTTCAGTGAACTGTCATGAAATTAAGATATTTTTGAAAAATGTTAAGATTGAGACACCCACTCCATATATATATATATATATATATATATATATATATATATATATACAGATAGATAGATGGATAGATAGATACACAGATAGATAGATGGATAAATAGATAGAGAAATAGATAGATAGATAGATAGATAGATAGATAGATAGATAGATAGATAGATAGATATAAAATATTTTTCCTTCCATGACTATAAAGAAGTTTCCAAAGCTGAACTCTTTGCTGTACTCCATAGGATATACCATTATATTAACAAGACATTTTACAAGTTCAGGTAAGTAAATATATTATTAATTACTCAGAATGGAAAGCAATATACTTTTATGGACCAAATAAGTAATGGCAGACAGTTTGCAGCTTCCAACAAACCCATATGCAAATATGCCAGGACTGCAATTTCCTTGTAGTATTATCTCAGTTCTTTGATTTGGTAGTTGCAAGTACAGAGCTCAGCTTCCAGCCTTAACAGCAGTTTGTCTCCTTCCTGCAGTGTACCTTCCTCATGATTCAACCTCACAGAGCCATTCAGGGCAAAACTGCATGGCTGCTATTTCACTACTGTAGTACTAGGCAACTTTGTTTGGAAAGCAATAGATACACACACCATTTTATTTTATCAATAGCAGTTTGCCTCATTCATATAGTATGTTGCTTATTTATTTATTTTGTATGTGTTAGCTGGGTAAATGAACGATTCCAAGAATCCTTTTCAGTCATAACACAGGAAACAGTGGCAGTACAAAACAGATATCACATAGCAGATAATACTTTATCATATTCAACATTCTACAAAGGAGAGATGTATATATGCAATAAAACAACAATATGAGAACATACATAAGAAAAATGTTAGCAAATACAGCACACAAAAGTATGGTGAGTTGATTATCATATTAGCACTGATGTAACACTATTCAGTAAGCAGAAGAAATCTGGAAAATAGTGTGGATCCCTAGTAATTTTGTGCAACAGGCTAGATCACAAAGTGAGGACAATTAATATAAGTAATTTATTTTGTTTATGGATTAAGTCTGAACAGCATAAATAGCATGCATCACCTTTCAAATGCAATTTTCTTCATTGTAAAAGAAAGCATGAATCCCTAAAACATTTTACTCTTGAGCTATAAAGGCTAAGGCAATTACTGCATAGATCACAAAGTGAGGACAATTAATGTAAGTAATTTATTTTGTTTATGGATTAATTCTGAACAGCATAAATAGCATGCATCACCTTTCAAATGCAATTTTCTTCATTGTAAAAGAAAGCATGAATCCCTAAAACATTTTACTCTTGAGCTATAAAGGCTAAGGCAATTACTGCATAGATCACAAAGTGAGGACAATTAATGTAAGTAATTTATTTTGTTTATGGATTAATTCTGAACAGCATAAATAGCATGCATCACACATAAAACTTGGCCTACTTTACAGAAACAACCACTTCCTCTCTCCTTCCTCTAGGTTAACTCTCGCCTCTACCTATCTTCTTCCCTCTCTCATGTATGGCTCTCCCCTGTTCACTAACTTATCTTCCACACTTACCTCCAAACTAGAGATATGCCACAACAAAATTGCTAGATTTGCCACCAGTGCCAAATCCTCCTCTCACCATTGCAATTCCCTTCACTCCCTTAACTGGCTTGAACTCCCCAACCTACTTGACTTTCATCAATTAACCACAGTCCACAAATTATTATTCCAGCCCTCAAACTGCCCCGCACTATCCAACATACTGCAACCATATTCCCCTCCTAGACCTCTTAGATCTTCTAACCAAAACCCGCTTACCATTCATAAACCTAAGCGCCCAGCAGGCCAGCTTCTCATATCCTGTACCCTAGCAAAAAAATGGAATGCTCTGCCCTCCTTTCTAAGGACCTGCAATAACCTCAATAACTTCAAATCTCAACTTCATTCTTACTTCTTCCTAAACAGGAAATGTAACTGCACTCTTCCATCCTTGCCTCTCAAACCCTCCTCTCCCTTTACTCCTGGCTAACCTCTCCCCTTCCTAACCCCACTCTCAATTACTTATTTGTTTCTCATGACTAATTATTACTTCCAACTATTTCACTGTATACTCATTTTCTCCTAAACTTAATTGTAATTGTATTGATTGTTTACTGCTTTGGAGATTGAACCGTATTGTTTGTATTTTTATGTATTTTTTACTATGTATGTTTTACTATGATCGAAAAACATGTATCTAATAAACTTTCTGTGGAGCTTTTCTCCCTGGGCCTCCACTGAAAATGGGCTCCTCAGCCCAGTGGACCTCCCCGGTAATTAAACTGAATAAATAAATAAATAAATAAATAAATATGTTGAATTATTATTACCTGGTAATTCTACTATGCCTATTATATACTGGCTTTTCATTCCAATATATTGATCTCTGAATTACATCGGTAGGGTTACATAAATACTCTGTAACACATTTGGTTACATACTCTGTGTCTATACCTCTCAACCATACCGAATTACTCAGTTTTTACTGGGTTTGGGGGTTCAAATGAAGGGGTGCCATGATTTCTGAGTGGCACTGCTTCATTCCTGATTTTTTTCATTTTTTTTAAAGTTTTTGAAATACCGTGCTGTTGGAGCTGGCATCATCACATGCGTTGTCATTTCTGGCTGGTCTGGCTCATATGCCAGTGGGAAATTTATTAACAGCAGCTCAAAAACTTATTAACAGCAGCTCTCACTTTGGATTAGAATGCAGGAAATCAGCACTCCTCCGATGTTTGGACACTCATTTTGGATCCAGGTTTGGCTTAACTGTGTGTGTGTGTATGTGTGGCTAGAGGTATTTCAGGCTCAAACCCCGTATATTCGGTACAGGGTAAAAAGAGCCTAAAGTCCCTAGCCACCACCATTTCTCAGCTTTGTCTAGATTTGTTGTGCTAAGAGTTGAAGAGCTATAGTGGGAAGTGAGAACAGAATTTGTAATCCCCCATTACTGGCTTTGTTGTTTGTCCAGGTTCTTGAGCTAAGAGTTGAGAGCTATGGTGTGTGAGAAGTGAGAACTGAATTTGTATTCCCCCATACTGGCTTTGTCCATTTTTTTTTGTGCTAAGATGTTGAGAGGCTGAGCTATGGTGAGACGTGAGAACTGAATTCACTAAATGATAGCCATTACGTTTTAGTCTTTCTGTTTTTTAGGAAACAGCTGATTTGGCATAGTGGTTTGTTGCTCTGACTGTGGTATATAGGGTCCTGGGTTCAAGACTTGCCAGTGAAATGCATGGTGGTAACACAGCATTTTATTCTAGCAACTTTCCAAAATTATATAAGCAATGGTTAAAATGTGTCCCTGGTAACTCCCTAGCCACCACCACTTGTGAGCTTTGTACAGGTTTTTTGTTCTAAGAGTTGAGAGCTATGGTGAGAAGTGAGAACTGAATCTGTATTCCCCCATTACTGGCTTTGTTTGTCCAGGTTTTTTGTGTTAAGAGGTTGAGAGCTATGGTGAGACGTGAGAACTGAATTCACTTAATGATACCCATTAAGTTTCAGTCTTCCTATTTTTCAGGAACCTGCTGATTTGGCATAGTGGAATGTTGGTGGTAATAACATTTTATTCTAGCAGCCTTCCAAAATTATACAAGCAATGTTAAAAATGTGTCCCTGGTTTTTGACCTTTTGCCCCCCCCCCCCCAAAAAAAAAAAAACTGAACTTGAAAATAAGTGTGAGAAGCTGTGCAAGATGCCTATGGCTTACACTACTGTCATTCTTTTTATAATGTGGGTGTGGAAGTAGACTTTTATGATGGAAATGTTCTGAATTGGGCAGTTTTGTCATTACTGGTTCATGCATTTTGTTTCATTGTCTACAGTACAGCCTACTGGAAAAATGTTCAAACAATAAATTTAAAATGCGCTCTAACAAGTGTGTTGTATTATACAAGGAATAAAACATAATAAAGTCAGGAAGGTGTATCAAAGAAAAAAACACATATATGTTTCTTGTTTTGTGTGCAAGGGGCCAATGATTTGAAAACAGCCCAAAGGTAATCTTTATTCACCACTGGCCAGATGCATTTTCTTTGGATGTGGTGTGGGTTTCAATGCTTGTTCAATAAATGTGAGTTTCAAGGGCAGAGAAATTTTAATGCCAAGTCTATTTTCATTGAGACAATATTGTTTTGTTTGGCAGATGTCAAAATAAAATACAAATAATCATTGTAGAAGTAAAGCAGTATGCACACATTAGTGTTTATGGTAAATAGGGCAAAATCACCAGGTAATGGGACATTGGAATGGCTGCAGGGGGTCAGTGGTGCCATATTTTGATTGGCTGTTCTTCAGTTTGTGTTTGAAAGTTGATATCCCACAATTCCATTCGAGTGTGTGGGATTATGTAATTATGTATGCAAATTATATGTTAATTAGCATACAGATATGTACCAATTTTTCATGGACCTTGTCCAGATTTTTGATGTTTCCATGTTGAGAGGTATGTCTGTGTCGACCTCCTACTTGATGCATAGTAACAGATCTCTATCACTGCTGCCATAGGGATCACCCGTCTCTTCCATAACCGTTGTGACCTATGTCTCTGTATCTTATCATATGTGTTTTAATACAGGTTTTAGAGAAAAACACTGTTGAAGAAATGTGGGCCTTATAGCAGACATTGAGCTAAGTTTGACTTATCTGACCTATAATGTCTTACATATGATGCCAACACTCACATGAGATGAATGCCATTACCTCTGCCATTGCCCTTGTGCATTGCACTTATTTAGATAATACGCCCAAAATGAACCTGATAAAGGAAGAAGGCCAGAAGCACCTTGACATCCTTTATCTAATGCATAAGCAAATGTCACAATGTGCTCATAACTCTCAGAAAATGTCAGTTATGCTTAAAAATGGATTCTCATGTCTATACAACAAAAAAGACCACAGTGAAGAACTTCTCAAAAGCCAACTTCACACTTCTTAAGACTGGTGTGGTATCCTTCAAGGCCCCTGAGCCATTGGAAACCACAACCCATGCTGCTGAATCCCTTACAAATGCTTTCTACGAGCACCTCCAGGATTGCATGGATCAAGCAATCCCAAATAAAATCAAGACCCTTTCCACCAAAGGCAAGCGCCCGATCTGGTGGACCCCAGCCATAAACAAACTTTACAACAAGAGGAGAAAGCTACTACAAGATAGAGTAAAATCCCTAAAAGGGAAGACATCTCTGATCAATACTAGTAAAAAACTACGATCACTCATAAAATCATCCAAGGCTAACTTTGAGAGAAAAATCACCAAGGACTCAAAAGACAATCATAAGGCCTTCTTTAGCTATATTAGAAATCTGGGTGGAAACTCCCAGATATGCTCAGAATTAGTCCAAAATGATACAAAAATCACTGAACCCACAGACATTGCAAACATACTGGCAGACAGGTTCAGTGCAAATTTCTCCCCTCCCTCCCCAAAAGGAGAAATATCTATTCCAGCAGAGTGTAGCCTCCCAATCATCTCAAATGCCCAGGTGAGAGCTGCTCTCTCTAAAGCTAAAAACACAGCATCAATGGGACCGGATGGTGTCCCCGGCTGTGTGCTACACGAACTCAATGAGGAACTAAACCCACACATAAGGCTGCTGTTTAATCTTAGCCTTACCACAGGATACGTACCCAAAGAGTGGCATACGGCAACTGTGGTCCCACTCCACAAAGGCGGTGCTTCTATGGACCCTGGTAATTACTGCCCCATAAGCTTAACAAGCCTGGTCTGCAAAGCTTTGGAGATGATCATAATGGAACTCATAATTAAAGACATAGGGGACCTACAGACATTGGATCCTACCAAATTCGGCTTTGTCAAGGGCAGATCATGCCTCTTGAACTTGGTTGACTTTTTTAAAACAGTCACCAAGCCCATTGATGAGGGTAAGGCAGTTCACACAGCCTACCTTGACCTTGCAAAAGCTTTCGACACAATACCCCACTCGGGTATCAAGATGGGTTGCAAACTGGCTCAAGGACAGAACCCACAGGGTTAGAGTTGCTGGTGCCATGTCAGACTCCAAGCCGGTCACAAGCGGTGTCCCACAGGGCTCAGTCCTTGGCCCCCTCTTGTTCGGCATCTACTTTTCAGAAGTGCAGGCAAACATAGGAGGATTGTGGCTGACAAAGTTTGCAGATGACTGCAAACTGGGCGCCATAGTTGAAAATCCATCAGACACAGATATCCTTCAGAGAGGTCTCATAGAAACAGATAACTGGTGCCAGAGCCATGGCCTTAAGCTAAATGCCAAAAAATGTATAGTCATACCCTTTGGTAAAAACAAGGTAACCCCAAGTTACCACATAGGTGGCAATCCATTAAGCACAGAAAAGGTTATCAGGGACCTGGGGACCCAAGTTGACAGTAACCTTTCTTTTGACACTCACATTTCCAAAGGGGTTAGGAGGACCTTCTACATTGCCCACCTGATTATGAAGGGATTCACATCCAGATCAAGGGAGGTCATTGTTCCCCTGTACTCTTCACTTATCAGACCAATGATTGAGTACAATGCCCCATTCGGAATGTATCTTACCCAACACCTGCAGCAATTGGAAAGACCCCAAAAGTTCCTCACCAAAAGGATAAAGGGGCTCAAAAATATGCCATATGCTGCCCGACTGAAGAAACTCCAGCTCTGTTCAGTCACATACCGTCTGCTCAGAGGTGACCTGTGCCTGACATACAAGGCCATGTCCAACCTGGAATTAATGGATATGCTCCACCTCAAAAAATCCAAATCCAACAGAGCCACAAGAGCAAGAGACTTAAACCTCAATACGGATATAAATAGGACGTGCTGGAGGGACAGATTCATCGCCCAGAGACTCCCTATGCTGTGGAACAGAATCCCGGTCCATGTGAGACAGAGCACCTCGCTGGCTCTGTTCAAGAGGAATCTTGACCAGTGGATGGGAGATCGTAGGTTTACCCCGGGGATCATCTCTGTATCACTGCTGGACAGAGGCACGGCAAACTAATGGTTATAGTATTCTTCAACCTAAGGGGTGGTGAAAGCCACACAACTCTGGCTAGGCTTATAAATGCCCTAGGGCAGATAGCCTAGTATGAACCTATGAACCTATGAACCTATAGATCTTCCTGCATTCCTTTTCAGTCTTACAGTTTTTTTATAGCTGACTACAGATTTCTAATAAAACAGTTATCACATGCAAATACTTTAATTAATATGTATATAGTCTACAAGCATGCACACATGCATGCACAAGCACAGATTTTCTATTCATTTATTTATTTATGTTTGTTAACCTGGATAGACTGATTTGGCAAGAGGCTCTTTACAGCAGAGTCCTGGGGGGAAGTTCCACAGTACATAGAGTAGTTGACAGTAATATATAATGGTTACATAACATGGTACATTATAAAAGTGGCACCATATAGAAATTGACAAATATACATTGCTAGAGTAACACAGCATAATATAAAGTTAATTAAAATAAATAGCCTTATGGCTATACAAATTACTAGGGATCTGCACTATTTGCCAGCTTCCCTCTGCTTATTGAATAGATTGTTAAGTAATATGCAACAATTAAGTAAAAATGCATTAACAAGCACACACGTGTGCACTCGTGTATAAAGTTTGATAAATATGTTTGTGAGGTACAGAGCATAGATATTTGAAACAATTCCTTATTAACATTTGTAGGTTATAAATGTATTGCAGAGAGGCTGAAGCAATTAGTACTACATCCTACTAAAAAATAGTATCACGTACAATGATTGACTGATATTGAAGACAGTTTAAAAGAAGCAGGAATCCATCTCACTGAGTGTAACATAATGATATGCAGAGTGATAAGGCTCATAAATAAGTGACAAATACCAAAGCATTCTGAATTATACTAAATACTTTCAGGCCACACTCGATGTCAGCCACCTCATCTCCTGCATGCCAGCGTAAATAACAAAATTAAATCAACATGTGTGTGTGTTTGGTATTAATGTCGGTATGCAACTCAAAAGTAAATTTTCTTCAGAATGTGTCTCCCCTTTATTTAGCTGTTGGGGATAGGTCAATTACTTTCTATGGGGAACATGCACACATGTGGTGAGGCCCATTGGTGATGCAAACACCACCACAAGAAAGATTAGGGCTTAAAGAGAAAGAGCTCCAGCCATTTGTGCTAATAAAGCTTCAAGGAAGCCCTGGGCAGGCTGAGAGAGGTAACAACAATGGAGATTAAGGAGGGAAGGCAATCAGTGGTGACACTGGCTTTTCCTTGCAGGCCTATTTGGCAACTAGTTTTCATTGTCTTTGTTTGTCTGAGAATGGTGGTGGGACTTCAGAAGGTTAATGGTTCATGAACAACCACGGCATATATACCTTAACAATGGCTCCCTCCACTTGACTCTTGCCTGAGTCAACAAGCTGAGATTTATTGGGAGGGGGTTGATGATCAACAAGTTGGGAGACAAAAAGCACACAGAAAAAAATAGTATGTAATCACATGACAGTGAGTAAAATAAGAGCTGACCGGATTATAGACAGAGATAAACTATAAGCCAGTCAACAGTTAGGATAGCACACAATGGAATCATGAGATCTTATGAAAGGAATAACATATAAGGTAAGTGGTAGAAATAGTAACCACTGCAGTAAATTCATATTGGTATAGGAAAAGCAGTTAAGGAGACTCTTTTAGGGAGGTGCAAAGGAAGTGGTAATGACAGAAGATGTATCAGTATTAAATGTATGCGCAGAGTAACAAAATACCAAAGGAAACAGTGAGTGCACTTTTTTATAGTTTAGCACTTCTGTCTTTCTAATGTTAAAAAGACTTCTGTATGTATTGGATACAAAGCCTATCAATGCTGACATCATATTATAGTTTCAAATGTGTACTAGCAGGAAATAGTTCAATGTGTTTCAAAGGAGGCATGTTATGAACCTGACACACACGCATGCATAAACACATGCACGTGCGCACAGGAGCGGCCTTAGGTCAACTGGTGTCCTAGGCAAAAGGGGTCCACGGCACCCCCCCACCACACCTTCTGGTGCCCCCATCCTAGTCTACTTACACCAAATAAATACTGGAAAAGCGCCCCTACTAGATCAGCACCCTAGGCGGCCGCCTAGTTGGCCTATGCCTAAGGCCGGCCATGCGTGCGCACACACGCAGACATACACACACACACACACACAAAAATATAGACAAATGTTCTTGAAAAGTTGGTTCATTTTGCCAAAAATATGGATAGTTAAGTAGTATGAAATTTGATTAATTAATACCATGACTCTTCCCACTATCAGTATGATTATGGGAGACCACCACTCAGTAGCATAAGTTTAAAAAGATTAGAAAACAGCATGGGGTAAATGACTTAAAATACCAACAGAATAATCATGTTGTATCCAGATTAAGCATAATTCATGAAGAGGGAATCTCTCTCCTCTCTCTCTCTCTCTCCCTCTCTCTCTCTATATATATATATATATATATATATATATATATATATATATATATATAACACACACACACACACACACACACACACACACACACACACACACAAGGATTGGAAGAGGCATGACAAAATAGCATGCTGTTTACAACAAGCTACTGATAATCCTTGTCAACCACATACATAATGAGGAAACCACAAAGTCAGAAGCCACAAAGGACCCGCTAGCCACTGGAACCTTAACACAGATTTATTTATGAAATAAAACAGGTTTTCGCTTCTCTGTATAACGGAAGCTTCTTCAGAGTAAAAAGAAAATGCTCACAAGGCGCCAAAACTTGTGAGACATTTAAATAACAAACAAACACGTCACTTCCTAGGAGTACAAAAATAGTTACCTTAATTACAATCTACACAGTAATGGTATATGCATAACAATTTTAAAACATAAGGTATAACTCTGTAACACCTAAAGTATTTAAAATACATAACCATACAATAACATCTCTAAAATTAATACTAAATGTCCGTGTTTTCAAGTATTAATATAATAAACCTAAAATAAGCATCACATCAACTAGTGGGGATTTTTTTATATATTGTGCAAAAATGTTTCAAGCAATGTATCGTGGTTTTATTCTCTTTTACTTATTTTAAAGGAGATGTAAAAGTATATATATACCTTACCCTAACTAACAGTAAAAGGGGTTAAAACAAAAACATGCTCAACGGGCATGTTTTCATGATAATTGCTCTTCAAATTACCGTTAACTAAAACAACACTCACACTTTTAATGAGAAAATTACTTAAAGAGTGATACCGTACTTTCATTTGTATTACTAGACTGCTAACAGAAATACATATATTAATCATCTTCTAAGGTAGGATTTGTATTTTAAAACTGGAGCGATGTTACAGCTCTCATTTAAACGAACATTAAGCATCTAGTCTAAGTTGCCACTCCAGTTCCCGGTTTTCCAAGAGTAGAGAAATGGGGCCGCCTCTGATGGTAGCTTGAACGTTGTCAATACCCATAAATAGGATAAATAGAATAAATCCCCATTTCTCTACTCTTGGAAAACCGGGAACTGGAGTGGCAACTTAGACTAGATGCCTTTAATGTTCCCGGTTTAAATGAGAGCTGTAACATCGCTCCAGTTTTAAAATACAAATCCTACCTTAGAAGATGATTAATATATGTATTTCTGTTAGCAGTCTAGTAATACAAATGAAAGTACGTGGTATCACTCTTTTAAGTAATTTTTCTCATTAAAAGTGTGAGTGTTGTTTTAGTTAACGGGTAATTTGAAGAGCAAATTATCATGAAAAACATGCCCGTTGAGCATGTTTTTGTTTTAACCCCTTTTACTGTTAGTTAAGGGTAAGGTATATATACTTTTACATCTCCTTTAAAAATAGGTAAAAAAAGAAAAAAAACCACGTATACACTGCTTGAAATATTTTTTGCACAACATTAAAATCATTACTAGTTGTTGTGATGCTTATTTTAGGTTATTATATTAATGCTTGAAAACATGGATATTTTAGCATTAATTTTAGAGATGTTATAGTATGGTTATGTATTTTAAATACCTTAGGTGTTACAGAGTTATACCTTATGTTTTAAAATTGTTATGCATATACCATTACTGTGTAGATTGTAATTAAGGTAACTATTTTTGTACTCCTAGGAAGTGACGTGTTTGTTTGTTATTTAAATGTCTCACAAGTTTTGGCGCCTTGTGAGCATTTTCTTTTTACTCTGAAGAAGCTTCCGTTATACAGAGAAGTGAAAACCTGTTTTATTTCATAAATAAATCTGTGTTAAGGTTCCAGTGGCTAGCGGGTCCTTTGTGGCTTCTGACTTTGTGGTTTCTACAGTTTGCGTTTCTACTTTCATCAAAAGTTTGTTTTATGTCTTCAGAAAGCCCTCCCAGCCCCGCCAGTCCGAACATTTTCGGTTCGGAAACAAACAGCAACAATGACATTGCGGCGTTACTGCTGGCAGTGTCCCAGAGATTGGATTCTCTCAACTCGAGACTTGATGTTATTGAAAAGAAGAACTTCCAGGTGGCTAGAAGTGACCCAAATACCAACTGTAATGGGTCAGTTACGGAGCGTTCAGGAAACACGGGGACGTGTTCCTTGCCAGCGGCTCAGCCTGTCCGCTCCTTTCCTATCTTCAACACACAAAAGGATGCTAGTATTACAACGCCGACCACTGTGCCTGAGTATGACAACCAGGATAGTACACCTATGGGCACATCTTCATTGTCCGAATGGATGAAGAATACAGGTGATTTCTTTGTTTTTTTAAAGCCTTTTGGAGATGATATGCCGGTGTCAAGTGGCGGCTTTAACAATAAATGTGTTGTAGACATTAATGATAAACTCAAAACCTTAGACAATAAGATTTTAAAATTAAGGAAGCTGCAATTGGAGACAGCGTATTTCAAGCAGTGCATTAGTGAGAACATCGTGCCTAAGGGTTTGAGGAATAACTTTTCTCCCTCAAACTTGATTCCAGGGACTGCTTTTCTTAGCGACCTACAAGTGCTTTTTCAAATGCAGGGGGTCCAATTAATTGAACTGATTATTAAACACTATTCTATGTATACTGACGAACTGATGCAAGAGATAAATCTGCTTGATAGAGAAATAAAATTTGATATTAACTTCTCTAAATTCAAGTATGATTATAATCGCATATTCTCAAGCATTGATTCCTTCATGATCAAGTTAAAAAACAACAAATCCAAAAAACTGTCTCGAGATAGGGCTACATATCAAAATGATAGAGCCTATCCGAAACTCATAGTGAGACAAGGGGAATCAAATGACCGCACTGACAAAGAGCACGACAATGAAGGAGAAGGGGAGCAGGTGTCAGCTAGCACTGATTGTGATAGGGCAGAAAAAGATAATGGCCCTAGGAGAAGTAATAGGAACCGAAATAAACCTGAGCAATCAGCGATGACGAATGAAGTACCTACGAATGTGACTGGGAATTCAGGCTCAAAGCCGCCACAGAGTAACAATTTTTTAGGGAACCGGAACAATCAACAACGGGGGGGGAAGACGAAGAACTGGAACAGATAACTGTTTGTTTAAATAACACCGAGTTCCCACATATAGTACACAACTCAAAAGGTGACTTTACTATTTACAATTTTTCAACTTTGGAACTTGAACCAGAACTAGTAGAATTGCTAGCTTTGGGGAACACCTTCGTGCCTACGAGACATTGTGATGTTGTTAAATTGCTTATTGAATTGAAATGCTACGTACGAAAACTCAACCTGAAATTGCTATTTAATGATATGAGTAACAATGCTAATAATGCTTTAAAACTTAGCAGTGTTTTCAATCCTCCAATACATGTAGTACTGAGAATTTTTGAAAATGCATGTGAATTGGATATTAGGAATATTGCTAAGTTGAGTAATTCTACACGTAGCACATTTAACATCACAAAAGAACAAATACAAGCACTCAATCACTTACGTGACTCTCCGGTTAGAGTCATCAAACCGGATAAAGGGGGTGGCTTAGCCATCTTTGAGAATACTGACTATAAACAGAGAATGCTAACAGTTCTAGACTCCCCCGCCTACGAAGCCGCTTCCCTTAATATTATGAATGGAACTGTGAACAGAATTAAAGGGTACTTTAGGGACCTGTTCATTAATGGTAGGATAGACATGGATATGTACAACTATATAGATATCTCACAACCTAGGGTTCCAGTAATGTTTGGAATTCCTAAGGTCCACAAAAACTTTAGGAATCCACCATTTAGAGCTCTGGTTGATGGGAGAAGTTCTATAACTTATCCATGTGCAAAATATATAGATAGTATACTTTGTAAATATATCAAACTTATTCCCAGTATCTGTAAAGATTCCTGGACCTTTTTAGCCAACATCAATAACATCAGGTATGATGAGTCCTATAATTTCCTAACCATCGATGTAACTGACCTGTATACATCTATTCCCCATAGTGAGGCAATAGAAAGAATTGGGTTACTTTTGATGGAATTAAAAGCACCCAAGGTCGAGATAGATAATATCTTGGAACTACTGGATATTGTACTCACTTCGAACCTTTTCCTTTTCGAAAAGGAATTCTATGTTCAGAAACAAGGGGTAGCCATGGGCTCCCCATGTGGGGCCAGTGTGGCCAACATGGTCATGGCCCACTGGGAAAGATGTCACATTTTCGGAAACGAGCAATGGAAACAACAGATTTGTTATTACACTCGCTTCCTTGACGATGTGTTTATCCTTTTCAAAGGGGACCAACAGGTTGCATTAGATTTCATTGAATACATCAATGATACAACTAATTTCCTAAAATTTACCCACCATTTTTCTTGTGATGAAATTGATTACTTAGATGTAAAACTGACTAAAGACAGAGTACACTCTAGATTTAAATCAAAGATTTTTAGGAAAGAAACATATGTTAACTCATTCCTCCATTTTTCAAGCTCTCACCCCTATAAACAGAAAAGGGCAATTGTCAAAGGACAATTAGTGAGAGCTGTCAAAATGTGTAGTGATCTGAATGACTTCACCATCGAGTGCACACTGTTGGAAAACCTGTTTTCCAATAGGGGTTACCCTAGAATTTTAATTGATGAACTCATTCAGGAAGTCACATGTAAGAGGAGTACTGGTTTCTTTCAACCGTTGCTTTGTTCTGAGTTCTTGGATGTACAAGAAACTAATACTAATCTGACCAGTGATGTTAGCTCAGACAATATAGAAAATAGCAACCTGTCTAGTTTTTCATCTTCTAGCTTTATTACTACATTCAATAGCAATTCAAAATTTATCACAGGGATAATTCATAAAAAATTGGTACTTCATTCTCAATAACACTTTTTTAGCTGAGAGACTTGGACAAAGACCAAGAATTGTTTACAAGAGGGGAACTAATATTAAAGAGTTGCTACAAAAGGATCCTGAACAGAATTTGTTTAGTAGAACCACTGGTTCCTTTCCTTGTGGAACTTGTAATTGGTGCAAAATGATTCGCACAGGTAGTACATTTTGTGTTAAAGGAATAAAATATGACATCAAACATAGGATTAATTGTGAAACTAGGTCAGTGATTTATATAGCTAGCTGTGTTTGCTGTCCAAGCTTCTACGTTGGAAAAACAGATAGAAAACTCAGAGATCGCATTTACCAGCACAGTTATGCGATCAAAAATGGGAAACTGGAAAATGCCCTAGCTAAGCATGTGACAAAAAATCCAGGGCATAGTTTCCTATTTATGGGTATTGACAACGTTCAAGCTACCATCAGAGGCGGCCCCATTTCTCTACTCTTGGAAAACCGGGAACTGGAGTGGCAACTTAGACTAGATGCCTTTAATGTTCCCGGTTTAAATGAGAGCTGTAACATCGCTCCAGTTTTAAAATACAAATCCTACCTTAGAAGATGATTAATATATGTATTTCTGTTAGCAGTCTAGTAATACAAATGAAAGTACGTGGTATCACTCTTTTAAGTAATTTTTCTCATTAAAAGTGTGAGTGTTGTTTTAGTTAACGGGTAATTTGAAGAGCAAATTATCATGAAAAACATGCCCGTTGAGCATGTTTTTTGTTTTAACCCCCCTTTTTTACTGTTAGTTAAGGGGTAAGGTATATATATACTTTTTACATCTCCTTTAAAAATAGGTAAAAAGAGAATAAAACCACGTATACATTGCTTGAAACATTTTTTGCACAATATATAAAAAAATCCCCACTAGTTGATGTGATGCTTATTTTAGGTTTATTATATTAATACTTGAAAACACGGACATTTAGTATTAATTTTAGAGATGTTATTGTATGGTTATGTATTTTAAATACTTTAGGTGTTACAGAGTTATACCTTATGTTTTAAAATTGTTATGCATATACCATTACTGTGTAGATTGTAATTAAGGTAACTATTTTTGTACTCCTAGGAAGTGACGTGTTTGTTTGTTATTTAAATGTCTCACAAGTTTTGGCGCCTTGTGAGCATTTTCTTTTTACTCTGAAGAAGCTTCCGTTATACAGAGAAGCGAAAACCTGTTTTATTTCATAAATAAATCTGTGTTAAGGTTCCAGTGGCTAGCGGGTCCTTTGTGGCTTCTGACTTTGTGGTTTCTACAGTTTGCGTTTCTACTTTCATCAAAACATACATAATGAGAAGTCAAGTAAGAGATGGAATACAAAGAAAGATTTCTCTACCCGGATTTGTTCATCCTGGAGGAAAGGAAAATGGGCCAGTGATGTGATCTGCATACTATAAATACTAAAGAAGTTTGGTATGTTTGGTATAGACACAATTGTACATACATACATACATACACACACACACACACACACACACACACACACACACACACACACACACACACACACACACACACACACACACACACACACACGCACACACACATACACACACACACACACACACACACATATATATATATATATATATATATATATATATATATATATATATATATAGAAGGAGTTGCATTGTGTCTTTGTGGACTTAGAGAAAGCATATGACAGGGTGCCTAGAGAGGAGTTGTGGTATTGTATGAGGAAGTCAGGAGTGGCAGAGAAGTATGTAAGAGTGGTGCAGGATATGTACAAGGGTAGTGTGACACTGGTGAGGACTGCGGTGGGAGTGACAGATACGTTTAAGGTGGAGGTGGGATTACATCAAGGATCAGCCCTGAGCCCTTTCTTATTTGCAGTGGTGATGGACAGGTTGACAGATGAGATTAGACAGGAGGCCCCATGGACTATGATGTTTGCAGATGGCATTGTGATATGTAATGAGAGTAGGGACCAGGTTGTGGAGACCCTGGAGAGGTGGAGATATGCTTTAGAGAGGTGAGGAATGAAGGTCAGCAGGGTTAAAACAGAATATATGCATGTAAATGAGTGGGAGGGTAGAGGAATGGTGAGGATGCAGGGAGTACAGTTGGTAAAGGTGGATGAGTTTAAGTACTTGGGATCAACAGTTCAGAGTAATGGTGAGTGTGGAAGAGAGGTGAAGAAGAGAGTACAGGCAGGGTGGAATGGGTGGAGAAGAGTGTCAGGAGTGATTTGTGACAGATGGGTACCAATAAGAGTGAAAGGGAAGGTCTACAAGAGGGTAGTGAGACCAGCTATGTTATATGGGTTGGAGATGGTAGCATTGACAAAAAGGCAGGAGTCAGAGGTGGATGTGGCAGAGTTACAGATGTTACGATTTGCACTGGGTGTGACTAGGATGGACAGGATTAGGACTCAGTATATTAGAGGGTCAGCTCAGGTTGGACAGTTTGGAGACAAAGCAAGAGAGGCAAGATTGCGTTGGTTTGGACATGTGCTGAGGAGGGATGCTGGGTATATTGGAAAAAGGATGCTAAGAATGGAGCTGCCAGGTAAGAGGAAAAGAGGAAGGCCTAAGATAAAGTTTATGGATGTGGTGAGAGAGGACATGCAGGCGGTTGGTGTGAAAGAGCATGATACAGAGGACAGGAAGAAATGGAAACAGATGATCCGCTGTGGCGACCCCTAACGGGAACAGCTGAAAGAAGATGATGATGATGATATATACATATATATATATATATATATATATATATATATATATATATATATATATATATATATATATATATAGCTATAGACAGGCATAGGATATAAAGACATTGAGATATGTGTATAATTAGACAGATATATAGAGATATACAAACACACAAGCAATGACAATGATAAATGTGGATCTTAAATATAAAATGTAAATAATGGTTAAACAAATGAGATACACCAGTCTGCAGTAATGCCTTGCTAGAGCTTTAGAGAAAGATGAATATACTGAAATGTAGATTTGCAACAATACTTACAAACAGTGAATCTATGGGAGAACTGAGTAAACAGTGAAACTAAGGACCAGTCAAAAGTAGTTTAGAAAATCATCTGCTTTGTTTTAACATCCAAATAAAGTTTGTTATTTTAATTCTTTATGAAAAACTCTATGCAATGAACCTCAGTGTCATTCCCCTGGATATCACTTACTCTATAATCTGTAACTTCTGCTAGAATCATAAATGCTGGCATACCCTTTGCCTCTGAAACTGTAAAAAAGCCACTGCTAGATAGGGTGTCCTTTTCTAGTTTATCTTAATATTCTGTGGTCAGTGTCCATTTGCAGACCAAATCTGCTAACACTACCAGTGAAAATTAACTTCCTGAATATAGTCAATGGGGCAGAGCTCCTGACTACACTAAACGTGGAGGCATGTACATCAATCACATGGCCCTTTGCACCCCAACCCCATGGCCATGCATGGGCATGCACAGAATGATGCTATGAATTGCAGCAAAAACTCCAGTCTTCCAAACTATGTAGAGGACAGTTCCCACTCATGGCTAGCTGAACTCTCATCCCCAGGGAATGAATGAGCTGTACATTCTTTTACAATGGTAGCAGCTAGGAGGGCAGAGCTGGGAAATCCATGAGGGCTACAATGAAAACAATAATATAAATATAAATTAACAGCAATACTGTATAACTAGATTGAAACAAATAACACAGCGGTATGTGTCTTTGTTACATGCAGTACATATAAAACACTGGAAAGTGTCCAGGTTATATTCAAAATGTTGGAAGCATGTTAAATAGCAAAGCTATAATGAAACTATCCACCAACTGTCTAGAACATCACAATTAAAAGTAATAATACAACTGAGGCACATTACGTACATACCTCATAACCTCTTGCCACAAAAAAGTCTGCACAAAACCAAAAATAATGGGGGAAAGTCCAGAAAATAGGGGCAGACTTAAATATTGTTAACATAAACTCAGAAAGATGCTAGAACAAAAGGTCTTTTGTTATTATGCATTTTCTGAAGGATATGAAGTCTGAAACTCAAATATTTGTCATTATTTAGTGAATTCCATCCTCATTTATTTGCCACAAAAATCCATAAACCCACAAATTTCATAATGAACAGACCAAAAATATGAAATAAAAATCTGGACATTTTGCAAAAATCTGGACATTTGAGAGGTATGATTACGTAAAAGGCAGTATGATGACAATAATGCTGTAAAGCCACCTCCCAGTTATTTGCCACAAATGGGAAATCACCCACACAGATGCACATTGCAAAAAATGTAGCTAAACAGGTTCCATGATATAAGATATAAAATGTGGTGCAAACCTAAAACAAGGGACATATAACTCCACAGCAAAAAGACAGCAGGTTTGACAGGAGCAGAACAACTGAAAACATATGCTGTTAAATGTAAGAAATACGAAGAGGAAATGCTTATATTTACTGTAACAGGCACAAGTATTGACGTAAGTCTGCAAAATGAGTCAAGTACTGTAACTCCCATGCCTGAGGGAAGAATAACAGTGGAAAATATAATAAAGAACTAATAATGTACCAAATGAGTCAAAGTTTGACAGCAGTTTAGGGGTCACTAAGTGCAATAAGCACACAAAAATAGAACTATGGAAATAAAAGGCAACAAAAGCATAACAAAAAAAATAAAATAAATAAAAATGAGGTGTGCTACAGCCAGGTAAGGCAGTAATGGAGTCACCACATTAAATATGATTTCCATAACACAAATGACTCAGAATATCCCCTTGATCATAGGTAGGGTAGATAAAATACCCTAGACGTGAGACCCTAGACGTTAGAATACAATATAAAAGTGACACAAGCACTGAGGCATTCGATGTACATGTACCTAAGCAGAGCAAAAAAAATCAAGATATTTAACAAATTGGTCCAGGAGACTCTCTCAATGCTTACGGAATCAAGATTTATTTTTCTGTGATGGAAGGAGCATCCAGTAGGGAGAACAAGAAGAAGAAGATCACAAGTAAGACGGAAACGAGCAGATGAATTAAACATTAACAGGACCAATGTGTTACACCGTAGACAAATTACAATGCACATGAAGTTTGTAACACTCACATTCTGACAGCAGAAATAAAGTTTTACTAATGTAAATATAGCAAACATAGTTCCAAGTAAGGCTTTGTGTCGCTCAACTGTCTAGATTTTTACCAGAAGTGGGTTATTGCTATTATACAATGACATTATTTAAGAAAAAAATAATTACTTTTCTTAAATAATGGCATTGTATAATGCCTCCTTGCTGCCCTTCCACAGCTGTCTGGTATTCTGCGGCAGTTCTGATGTACTGTGCATGCGTATGCCTACGCAGTTCATCAGAACTGTGGGCAAAAGCAATGGAGAAAGCAAGATCTCCGTTGCTTTTTACAAACTGTTTTTGCTATGTTAAATGGGTTTAACATAGCGAGACAGCTTTAAAAAAAGCAACGGAGAATCTCCGTTGCTTTTTTGAAAGCTGTCTCGGTATGTTAAACCCATTTAACATAGCAGGAAAGTTTTGAAAAAAGCAACGGAGAAAGCAAGATCTCCGTTGCTTTTTACAAACAGTCTTGCTATGTTAAAGGAGTTTAACATAGCGAGGCAGCTTTAAAAAAGCAACGGAGAATCTCCGTTTAACATAGGGAAACAGTGTGAAAAAAGAGTTATAGTAATGGAAAACATCCGGGCGACTGGACCTTTTTCCATTACTATAACTCTGATTTACAACATGCACGCTGACCAATCAGCATGCACGTTTTTGAATATTAATGGGGGGCAGTTGTATAATGACAAATATTTGACTTTCAGATTTCATATCCTCCAGAAAAAATATGTTAATGCAAACCTTGTTTTTCTAGTAACCTTTCAAGCCTATAATATTCCTATTTAAAATCTGATCCCAATTTTATGTCTTTGTCTCTTCATTATTTTTGGCATTGTCCAGAAATGTTGTGCTAAGAGGATGAGAGGAATGTAAATAAGGTAGAAGTCAGTTACACAGCAATACATATCTTTATTTCTTATACTACAAAATGAGTATAAGAAACTGTCCAAATGACATTTAAAATAGTTAGCAAAGTAAAATGATAAATAAACTGTCTAACCTATTGTCCACAACATGGATTTGGTAAGAGAAGGTTGTTCCCTTCTCTGCTTACAGTGCAAGTCTTGCTTTCAGCCTTGGTTGCAGTTGTGGATGTAAAGTCTTCAGCATGTCCGATATCAGTGATGTAGCAGGACTGCAGGCACAGGCTGATGATGCTTTCCAACTGAATGGAAATAACTGCAGAATCATGATTTAAAGGCGCTACTCAGAATTTCATATCACCCTGTCATTTTAAGAGAGAATTTGGAATTTTCTGACAAATAATGGACAGCTGAAATCCTGAACACAAATGAACAAGTATGTATACACACACACACACGCACACACAAATATATAGATATATATAGCACGCAGATTATGTAAGGCTTTTGAGTTATGTTCTGCACACAGTCTTTCTCCCTCTCTCTCTCTTTCTCTGTCTCACATACACACACACTCAAACCAGTTACATTCAAAGCAGAATGGTACACAGTGCATCACCTTTATAATAAGCAGTCACTGCTGTTGTAACAAAGCATCATCGCTAGAGCTGTTCTTACATGTACAGTTCAGTTCAGCTTAGAGCAGCACATCTCATTAATGACAGCACCATGGCACTATACAATACCAACACTTGATGGAAGTAAGCACTATTAAAACAAGAATGGCTAATTACAGCAATTCATTTTAGTAAGTTATGAACTGCATTGTTCATTTCTCACTTCTGTTCTCCATATACCGCACAGCGTTGCTTTTGAATTAAGACTTTATGGGCATGAAGGCATTATCCCAGTACTAGTTGCACAATGATTACCTGTTCTACATCCTCGTCAGAAGCATACATCCCTCAGTATACACTCTGCAGTGTTTCTACAGTGGTAGGACAGTGCTTGGTTATTTAGACAATTAATATAAATGTTTAACCCTCCCATCATCTTGTGTCCCTGCAGTGCAGCCCTACCTCTTGTATGCAGCAGTGCAGAAGAAAGGGTTAACGTTATGAAGTACTACTTTGTATATTCTGCAAGCCTGGTTATGAGCTCTTTCATCATGACTTACATTACACCTGATACCAAGCAAGTCATTTAAACAGGGAGTGCTCCTATAGTAACCCTGAGAAGGACCCATTTATTACTGGAGAAGATAATATGCATTAAAGCCAAGTGACAGCTAATCACTTCAGTATCTCAGTCTGCTTAGGCATAGCAGTTAATCCTTTTAGTATTGCAATGTCCATACCCAAACACTTCCAGTGCTCTGCATTCTTAAAATATTATAATCCTCTTCCCCAACACTTCCACTGCCAAGCATCCTTTTGGTATAATAACCCCCCTTCCTAAACACTTCAAGTGCCATGCATCCTTTCAGTATTACAATCCCCATTCCAAAACATGCTCAGTGCTGCACATTTAAGTATTATAACCACCCTTCCCAACACTTGCAGTTTTGGTTACTTTTGGTATTATAACCTCCATTCTCCTACGCTTCCAGTCCTGTGCATCCTTTTAGCATTATAATCCCCTTTCCAAAAAATTCCAGTGTTGCACACCCTTTCATATGTTCATAGGGGATTACTAGGCAAATAGCACAAGAGCCTTTGCAAGCCTAGACAATAGTACTGAGGATATGGCAATATTATATCTTAATTCCCCAGACTTTTGGTATTATAACCCCCCTTCCCAAACACTTCTGGTACTGCACATCCTTTTGATACTGTAATCCCCCTCCCCAGACACTTCCAATGTTGTGATGTCACTGAATGCACAGTCTGTGATTCTGTAATCCATTCAGTATTATATCTCCCTTATGGTGCATTTTAACAGTTTATACAGTCTGCAGTGCCATGCATCCTTTCACTGTTATAATCCCCCTTCCCAAATACTTCCAGTGCTTCACATCCTTTCAATATTATAATCCCCTTCCCAAAAACTTCCAGTGCATCACATCTTTTTGGTATTATAATTCTCCTTCTCAAACACTTCCAGTGGAACACTTCCCTTCAGTATTATAATCCCACTTTCCAAGAACATCCAGTGTTGTGATATCACTGAAAGCATAGCCTATTATGCTATAATCCTTTCAGTATTATATCCCCCTTTACTGTATATTTCCATGGTGTCTGTTTGCACGAATTACACAGTCTGCAATTTATGCAACATTTCAGTATTACACTCTCATCTCCCAAACACATTCCAAGCTGTGGTAACACTCACCCCGGGATTCAAGAAGCTCGGCGCAAGGCGG
>NC_056741.1:1017322437-1017485577 GCF_019279795.1 Protopterus annectens | reverse complement strand
TGTCATTGGGTGTCTGCACCTTTTGTTTTACGGGTTTGCAACTGCAACGGTATTGCCTTTAGTGTTACATTACAGTTGCCTGCATTGGCTTAGCTTTGCATCTTACATTACTGCATCCTGCAGGCACATGGCATATGATGCATTTTATCTGCAGCCGCGGTTATGCTACCTCTGTACTTGGCTGTGCTATTTGGGTTCTTTGTTCTTTGCATTTCTACTACATCCCTACTATCTTTGCATTCATATGCCTCCCCTTTCCCGTTATGCAGGAGTCTGCATACAGAGTTGTCGGCTGCCGCGTTTGCCCTTCCTGGATTGATTGGTGCTGATTGCTCATTACGGCTCAATTACACTGCTTCCGCATTTCCTCATATTCTCCGCATTACCTTCCTATATCCGTGGCTGTTGGCGGGGAGGCCGTCACATGACTGTGTTGGGCAACATACTCATCCTCGTGCACATGCATCTGTCGCGCGCATTATGTACTCTCAGCGCATCTATTTCCTCACGTCGGTCCTGCTGCTGTGATGTGCATTGTACAGCCCAGGTTTGCTGGCCTCCAATATGCTTCCTCCTACAGTGGCACACCCCTCTGCGATTGACATGTATCTCGTGTAGGCCACTCCTCAGTGTAGTACCGCTGTGCCGTTTGCTCCATCCTTACACCGGCGCCAGCTTTGCGATTCACTGTTATCTGCCTCATTTGCATGGCATTGACTGCTAATACATGGTTATGGCGCCGAACACTGCCACCACTCCTTGACAACCCTTGCGCTGGGGTTGGGCTTTCCATACATACTATGGTGTGTGGTGGCTGTACAGCTGATGTGTATTATACAGCTCTTTTAGGACATTGTCATATTATTTCATTGCTTTGCACCTTCTGTACACATATCCGGGGGTTCTGCTGTGGTTTCTCGTACATGACATTTTGTCATTATTTACAGTTGTGCATGTTTTCTTTGGACATTCTCGGTGCCTTTCGCCTTTGGCATATTGCACCTGTATGATACCTGACGTTGACAGCCTTCCGTTACTCCTTGGTCATGTTTGGGTAAATGTAAACCGTTTTTTTCAGTTTACATTGCCGTGCCCTTACGCTACGCATGCCCCACTTCGTGAATCGCTATTTGCCTTCATTTGCATGGTGCAATGCCGCACACAGTGTGATTAGCATACCTACGCCGGGCGGTCGCGCGCCCGGTAGTGCACGTGGGATTGCTTCATACCTGAATCGCTCGGTGGCCATATTTGGCTTTATAACGCTGACGCTATGCTGGCGCCTGGCGCAAGGTTCATGAATCCCGGGGTCAGTTTGTAGTCTGCAATATTATACTCCTTTTAGTATTCTAGTCTCCTTCCTGAACATTTCCAGAGGTATATCACTAAGTTCACATCCTGCAATGATATGACACCATTTCACAACCTTAAAGCTTCCTCCCTAATCCCCCAGACCCTATGTTAGTCCACTACTCTGCACCCTTTCGTTCAGTTTTATAGCCTTCATACTGCTCCCTAGCATTGTCAAAAATGGTCAGTTCTCAGTGAACCACATAAACGAATGGTGTATGAAGCTAGTTTACCTTGTTCAAGTCATTTTCTTTCAGTCACACTGAAGGTGTATGAGAGATGCCTGATTCTATTTTTGACTTGTCTCTCAATCAGCACACAGAATGATTGATGTGCATACTGTCATCTCTTTATCTTGTGAATAGTGAGTCTTGAGTCCTATACATAAAGCTTAATTTTTCCTTGGGAACAACAAAATTGTGCTTATTTTAGTATGTTTGGTTGTTACCTTTCAGCTGTCTCTGATTATGCAGAATGTCCCAGAATTTGCCTCATGATTTTTTCCATGCTCATTATAAAATGTTTAAATTTCTTGCAAATCATTGAGGATTACAGTTAGTCAGTCTATAATGTCAGTCCACAGAGTTTCATATTTATTGTTCAAAAATGCATGGTGATGCAAAACTTTTTTGCATTAACTTTTTAAGTGAATTAAAATAATATTAAGTAACGTCTCTGATTTTGAATTTTGGTCTCCCAATTATTTTTGTCTTTATCCAAAATTCTTAAGCAAAGAAGTTGAAAGGTAATTTCTTTCACTTACCTAATTAATATGCCATAGACAGCACTTGGATCTTAGACATAACTAAACATTTGAGAATCAAAGGTTTCAGAGTTGATTGCCAGCAGAAGGAAAACAAATGTCATTCTTTGTGAGTTTCTTTAAGCAGTGACTTTATCAGAGCAAACCACTGTTAGAGAAACATATTCCTCAGTGAGACTCATGCGATCACGTTTTATCTATGTCATGTGACTGAGCTACTTATTCACAGCAATGGAACTGATGAAGCAGTAGGGTACATTCTGATTCTGCTCAAGTACATCACAAAACATGCAGTCTTTTTCTCAACAGTTTTGAAAAAAATGCCTTTTTATTACCCTAAAGAGAGTTTTTATTAATGCAGCCTTAAATTTTGGTGAGAAACATAAGTCATTCAAAAGTACTGAGATGCTGAAATAGGACAATAAAGAAAACTGCGGTGGTGGTGCTGAGGTAGCGTTGTCGCCTCATAGCAAGACGTTGCGCCGTTCGATTCTGAGCTAGATCATCTTCTGTGTGGAGACATGCATGAATGGGCATACCTTCATTGAAGGTTGTTTGTCAGGTCTGGCAAACTCAGCATGTAAAAAGTCTACTGCCAATCATTAGTGGACCGGAGTTCTGCTGTGGCGACCCCTAACCGGGAAAAGCCGAAAGACACAAACAAACACTGCATTTTTTTGCATATTGGAAATCAATACATATGTTATTGAAGTAAGCTTTTTAAGTTTGTCTTTGGTATTTTGTTCACTGATGCTTCAGCTCCTTGTGAGATACCCAGAAGAACTATGAAACTATAGAACCTGACCTGACATGGAATGGATAGGCAATTACTTACTGAAACCGTAATAAATGATAAAATACACACACATATATATGTATATATATATATATATATATATATATATATATATATATATATATATATATATACAGTCTGAAAACTGGTTATAGATCAGATATAGTGTTTTTCAGTCTGTACGTGATCTGCTATGACTTTACTTCTATTCATTCTGCAGTTGTTTTAATAATTATTGTTTGCATTTATTTAGCTATATTAAGTATTATTTTTCAAATCTCTAAAACCTTACCACAAAATCCTGGCTTTCTCCATGGTTGTATTTGTGCCCCATGTGCTTGACACTGTGTAGAATAGGAATTCAAAGCCTCACATAAACTTGGCCTGTATCCTCCAGTGGCACACAAATCATATGCACAGCTCTCTATGAAATTCTGAGGAGGGAGAATGCTGTTGCAGCCATGAAATGGCCCCTGAGGGTCACTGATTATACCACAGTAATCATTTCCAGAATACAGCGTTTGCTTCTCAGGACTGCAGGTCATGCATGAGCCACTACAATCATCTCTGCAAGAAGCATCGTTATCTGGCACCTTCCAGCTTTTGGCAAACAGTTGGTCTGATTGTGATATTTCTCCACTTGATGTCAAGAAGTCATCAGACATGTCATTTGTTAGAGTTCCACATAGTCCACAGGTAGAGTTGTAGTAATTCAAAGGTACAGTGACTGTAACTGCATGGTGCGCATCATAGCTTGCAATGATTCCAAAATCTGTACTGACAGTGATTGCAAAACCACTCTTGTATACTTTGATTTTTCCATTCAGCAAAGATAGTGGAAGAGACGTTGTTAAGTTGTTCACCTGTAACAATAAAACTGAATATTAGTAAATACATAAAAAAATGGTGCCTCATTATTGCAGTCATTGTGTTATAAAATGCATATTACACCTGTCAGAGATGATTATCCATACCCTGTATGACAGGAGGACATATAAACAAAACCTTACGTAGACATTGTTGCCAAAAACAAAAGCTGTTACAGATACTGCTAACAAATGGTTCTTGACATATGTGCTACATGTGACCCAACTATATACTTCCACTATTGCCATTTTGAAAAAAAAAACATATTACAAAAAATATGCATTTTTAACAGTTCATGGATTAGTAGACTTTTGTTTGTGACATCTGTTCTCTCATCATGCCAGTTTACGTAACCTACTAAACTACTGAACTAACTTTAACGTGTAGACAGTTCATTAAACAAAAATATATAGAGAGAATGTGATCCAAACAGCTTCAAAATAAAAATTATGAATTCACCAAAACCTGCATGTGCCCTTTTTTGTGGGAAATAAATATTTTGCTTTAGTAAAAAAAAATAATTTCTTGTTTCCAAGCTTGTATACCTTCAGAGCTGGAATACTTTTAATGGAAATGGGAAGTGGGCAGAGCTTGCCTCTCTGTTAAACCTTTTCACCTGAGATTCTAAACAAATTTTGGTTATATCAATGTTCATTCAGCTGATATTTTCTGTTTTGCCTATTTTATGTCACTGGTCAAAAAAATAATACAGACAACATTGTGATATCTATTAATAGTATACAAATTATATTTTTCATGAGTAAATTAAGCATATGTGAAATGTAGTGTGGAATGTTTTATGGTGTGCTACCATGTTTTAGTTATTAGCTTAGGAGTCTATATCACTTCAGAGAAGTGACAGTTCAGTGAACAGTGAACAGCATTTCACTGGAAATACTGTTCATCGAAATGTGCTCTTGTGGAGGATTGCACCCCCCCCCACACCCATAGCTGGCCTTAGGCATAGGCCAACTAGGCAATCACCTAGGGCATTGCTCTAGCAGGGGCAATTTTCCAGTATTTATTTGGGTAGGTAGACCAGGATGGGGGCACCAGGTGAAGTGGTGAGGGTGCCATGAAGCCCTTTTGCTTAGGGCACCAGTTGATCTAAGGCCACTCATGCCCTCACCCCTCGCTAATTATATATACCAACTCCTATATCGCACTACAGTGGGGAAAGGGCAAATCTCCTGATCCTCACTGTACCATGATTTCAATATGAACAGTTAGATGAATGGCATATTCAATGTAAGTGAACCAAAGATGCTGTTTACTGAACTGAAATTTCACTGAAGTGATATAGACCCCATCTTAGTGTATATGCGGTTAATACATTTTAAGTAGTTTTGGTAGTATGCCAACTTATGCTTGTGCTGAAAGACAAAAACGTCCTTGAATAGTTAGGAATTTTTTTCTGCTGTGATCCACTTTTGACCATCAAACCTCATGTTTGTATGTAAACTGACTCACTTATTCTCCCAAAGATGAGAGGCTTTTCACCCACCTAGGAGGAAAAATGACTTGGCCAACCAAAACCGAAAGAAACTGTCATATCCTATGTGGGGGGCTGTGCTTCCCACATTCCCCTAACTAAATATACTAACTCAGAGATCATGCTACAGTGGAGAAAAGGGCATGTTCCCAACAATGGCCAAGTGATTTTTTCCCCCTGGGGAAAAAATTCACTAAAGTGGCCGTTTGTAGTTTTGGTAGTTCAATTTTAATTTTAATGTGTTGATATTTTGGTGTTCAGTTATTTCTCCTTTCAATTTGATAATATAGACCGTGTATTTGTGCCTCTAATTGTTTCCATTCAGAGGCAGTACAGGTGAATTGGATTCTTATGACCAGAGGAATGGATTAATTACTCTGAACCTGTAAATCTTTATTAAGATGAGGAGCAGGAGAAGTTGATTCCTGTCAACAGTAGAGTGTAGTAGTTACTTGGAGTCTCCAGCAATGTTTAGTCAGTTTCATCTTGGAAGAAACTGCTAGAGTTTCAAATTTACAAGCATTGCTTAGTCTGTGACATTACTGTGCCTGTCTGCTATCTGTGTGATTCAGGCAGGTAGAAAACAGACAAAAGGAATAGCGGGAACTGTTCCTATTGCACTTTAATCCCTACAGCATGTGGGATTTTCTGCAATAATTGAACTACTGATCACATATTGTCAGGATTTGTCCCACCACTTGTTTAATGTATGTGTGTGTGTGGGGGGGAGCAGGATAAATTGATTGTCTTGGGAAGTAAGGCAGTTAATCAGGATCGCCAGCAACCATTCAATTTTCTGAGTTTCTACAACTGCACATTACTGTGCTTCACGTGTGGCACTGAGGAGTAGTAAGTCATAGATGAACATCGCAGAAACAGGTTGGACAGTGAGCATCTAAGTGTCCGTCAGCCTAGAGATGTGGTCTACTTCAAAGCTGGCAATCTCTTGCTCTTCTTCCTGCCTCTCAGGGTAAAGTGCCATCTATTCCATCCTTTTTGGCTCTCACAATGCTTGTTTGAAATTATGTCTTTTATGTCCACATGCACTGCTACTCCAGATTAGTGCTGTTTTTGCTGTGCTTGTCAAGTGATTATTGAGCTATCATTTCTGTTCTATGCTGCTGGTATATTACATTTCCATTAGTCTTCAAACTCAGCCACTGTACTAAACTGTGGCTCACAGTTACTGCTTTGCTGACCACTGTTGATTTGTCTAATGCCCAGCTTGTTTCATTCTGCTTCACTGGTCTCCAAGGGGTATACCTGGATTCATATAGCTGCTATCCCTCTAACTCAGTTTACTACTGTTACCACTTGTTTTACTCTACTGCATCACTGCAAATTTAATTTTGCTAGTGGCGCCATCTTTTGCTGCTTATTTTGTATTGTTTAACCATAAGTTTAATAGAAGTGCCTCTTTGTTTACTGTACTGCATTGATCCACATAATTTATTATTTGTGTACTAAACATACTAATTTTCTACTCCTTCTTAGTGCCACTATTCCTTGATAGGACTATTCCAGTTTGTCTTTTACCTGCTGTGTACTAAACATAAAAGTTCATTACACCTTGTTGCTGCTACCCCAGATTCCTTAGTGACTGTTGAGTATGACGTATAACCTTGTATGTAGTTACTGACTCTGATTATTCATAGCACATACCCATATGTACACCTATACCTATATCTACACCTATACCTATACCTATACCTACGCCTACATCTACACCTATACCTATATCTATGCCTATACCTATGCCTATGTCTATGCCTATGCCTATATCCTATACCTATATCTATACCAATACCTATGCCCACAAGGCTTATCTGTTGAGGTTCCTACTGGGTTTATAAAGCTATGTCTATTCTCCTGTTGTCTGTATAGCTTCCCATTTGTGATTCTTGACAGAGCTTGCATAGCCTACACCTATGATGACATACCATGAGTGTAGTTCTCACTAACTGGCATAGCCATTCTGTTCAACTCTTGTCAGTATAGTTATTGAATGTGACTCTTACTGAAGTTACTCAGCTATTCTTTTCATGTTTTGCCAGTACAGATTTCAAGTCATATCAACTGTCAACCTAGACTGTTATGTAGTTTGAACTCTTCAACTAAGAGCATCATGTCCATCTTCTAACTTTCCCTGACTGAACACAACAACTGATAATGCATTTAACCCTAGCTCTGCACTTAGATGTTGGGTCTTATTCCTACTCATTCCTCCTTCTCTGTTGCCATTCTGCCTACTCTTGGTGTCTTGTGATAGAGTGCCAGCTGCCTCATATTTACTTTTTGACCACACTGCGACATATAATTTCTTATTTGGAATGAAGACTCTTCTCTTCACTGAGCCATGCATTAAAAAAGAACAGAATACTTCATTTGCAAAGAGTAAGGTGGTTAAAATATAAATGCCTAATCCCCCCGAGCCTTCACGTAACAAGCAAAGCTATATTAAGGACAAGCAATTCCCGAATGACTTGAGTACCTCCAGCCACACAAATCTGCACACCTGAAAGCCTGCACCCCAATGTCCAACAGACCTGCAGACGCAAATCAGCACACCTGCAAGCCTGCACCCCAAGTACCAACAGACCTGCAGACACAAATCAGCACACCAGCAAGCCTGCACTCCACTGTCCAACAGACCTGCAGACACAAATCAGCACACCAGCAAGCCTGGATCCCAATGTCCAACAGACCTACAGACACAAATCAATACACCTGCAAGCCTGCACCCCAATGTCCGACAGACCCACAGACAGTCACAGAGTTTTTGCTACCAGTGATTCTGTTGTCAAGCGTACTGACACATCTCTATCCAGGCTGGATAAGAAGAGTATTAAAGTATGCTGTGTCTCTGGAGCAAGTCATTACAAGGGCTTTCAGGACCCTTAAATGTTTCAGATTTGAGTACATCCACCTTGTTGATCATATGTGGGGTGAATGACCTTAGGCACTATACTATGGAAGAGATACAGAGAGACACTACTGAGTTTTCTTATCATATTTCCAGTGAAGGAAAATCACTGGTTCTGAGTGATACTTTACCCTTACCAGGGATGATTCTTACCAGGGATGATTCCTAAGTTCAGAGAAAACATAATTGTCTTTAACAACTAATGTCTGTGTGGGATATGATGGTCAATAGACTCTACTGCTATGCTACGGATGGACTGCATCCCTCATCTTGTGGCTTTTATGTGCAGGTTACAACGTTTTCTGCCCAATGGTGCCATTAAAAGGTAACACATGGACATAGCTACATATCAAAACCATTTTCAGACAATAGTAAGGTAGGTCTACCTGAAATATATTTTGGGCTAATTTCTATCTTTTTCATTTCCCTACTATAAAAAAATGCGTTTGTACAGTTTTGCTCACCGGGCAGTGCCGGTTAGCTATGGTTAAATTATTCCCGGCTCCACTAAGTCTCCTCTTCAGTTTTTCCCTTGAAACTAATCAAACTCTCAACCTAAGCAGTCAAAAAGCATCCTACAGCCCAGCACTTGCTCAGACCTAATAGCAAGTACTAATATACCCTCACACTAATTGTCCAGCAGGGCAAGGCTCTTTATTCACCCCTCACCAACCAAGCGACTAAGCAGCTCACCCTACTATTCAGGCATGACCAAAGGGCAACTTCAGGTGCACTTTCTAGTCCAGCTGGTGAATCTGGGTATCCTGAGGCAATGTTACAACTGCCTCGTGTACACAGACAAGCCTCTCCTCCTACCACAAAACACATACATATGCGAGAGATGCAATTATACAGCCAAACTGTAAGCTAAGCTGTCTCCACCTAAGACTGTAACAGACAGTGAAAAGGAGAAGGTTAACACTTGCACCACACCTCCAGCCACACACAGACCTACTAAAACAGCACTGGCAAAAAATACACATAAATACGCAAAATCATACTCAGAGGCTATAAATAAAAACCTGCAAAAGCATCAGAGACCTCCAAAGCAGACACCCAAACAACCTGCACCTCCCATCACAAACCAGACAACACATACAAATCAAAATCAGTGTGCCGCACAATCACAGCCCTTAAGGCAAAATAACATACCTAACACACTAGTAATAGGTGACTCTACAGTCAGTCACACTGACATCCCACTCACTAGGCTGGACAAGCAGAAGGTTACTGTTAGTTGCCTATCGGGAGCCAGAATCCGCTACATAACACAAGCACTCATGTCACTCCAGAAGAAGTACAAATATGACTCTGTCATTGCTCATGCTGGTGTGAATGACCTGAGATGTACCTCTCTGGACTACATGAAAAGAGACATGGAAGAGCTCTCTGATCATGTAGCCCAGGCTGGTATGACCCTGACCCTGAGTAGCATCCTGCCCTCACCAAGAATGATACCTCAATATAAAGAAAAAATCAATTTCAACAATTGGCTAAGCTTCTGGTGTCATTCAAAGGGGATCCAGTGTCTGTCCACCTGGGATGGCATGCTCGACAAGCCATGCTGCTTCGCTAAAGATGGCTTGCACCTGTCACCCTTAAGCTTTTGAATACTGGCCAAGGCTCTTGCTGCCCCCATAGTGCCTTTTTTAGGTAAGGCTCAAAAGTCGAACCCACCTCCGTAAACAGCACAATTAACAAAAAACTGAGGGTTATGCTACTCAGTGCTAGGAGTTTAAATCTCAAAATGCACATGCTCAAAGCACTCCTCAGTATGGAGAACGTTGACATCTGTGCAGTAACTGAAACCTGGTTCAAGGCTCCAGTGAGCACCCCAGCACTACCAGGCTACAACTCATACTACACGTTTCGGCCACAGAACACGGATTGAAACACAAAATTAGGGGGTGTATCCATATTCATCAAGGATACCTACACCTCCAGGTTAGTGGCGCAGCATGATACCTCTGAGATCATCCATGTGCAACTAACATCAGGCAAATCTGCAATGCAAATTGTGGTCTGCTACAGATCACCCTCCGTGACCCAGGACCACCACTCCACCTTTCTGGAGACACTGGAAAACATGAAGGTCCTACCGAACACCCTGATATTAGGCGATTTCAATTACCCTACCATTCACTGGAAAAACTACTCGACTACAAACACCCAGGCCCAGCGCTTCCTGGAATTCATCATTTCAAACGCCCTGGATCAGCTGGTAAACTCCCCTAACAGAGGTGAAAACATATTGGACCTGGTCATCATCAACATGGGCGACAGGTGTTCCACACTGGAGGTCAACCCATCACTGGTTAGATCAGACCATAAACTAATCACTCTGGATTTCCACACCCCACCACCACCCCTAACTAAGGAAACCACAGTAAAAAACTTTTCTAAAGCAAACTTCATCTTACTTAAGACAGAGGTGGTAAGTTTCACAGCCCCCATGCTAATGGATAATGCTGCCCAAGATGCAGAATCCTTTATAAATGCACTCTATGAACACCTACAAAGATGCATGGATTGTGCCATCCCTAGCAAAACCAAGACTCACTCCTCTAAGTGAAGGAAACCAGTTTGATGGACCCCTGCCATAAACAGGCTATACAATAGAAAGAGGGAACTAGTTCAGAAAAAAAGCAAATCCCAAGAAGAAAAGACATCCCTGATCAGTATCAGTAAGAAACTAAGGTCCCTCATGAAATCATCCAAGGCTAACTTAAAAAGAAAAATAGCCAAGGATTCAAAAGATAACCACAAAGCCTTCTTTAGCTATGTTAAGAATCTAAGTGGCAACTCGCAGATATGCACTGAACTAGTGCAAAATAGCACAACCCTGAATACTGTACTCAATACTGAATACTCAGTACTGAACCCACTGATATTGCCAACATCCTGGCAGGTAGATTCAGTGCAAGCTTCACCCCCCTCTCACCTCCAAAAGGGCCCACAACAATACCGGAAAAGTGTAGTGTCCCAAAAATTACAGATGCACAGGTGAAAACAGCCCTTTCAAAAGCCAAAAACACAGTGTCAGTGGGACCAGATGGTGTCCCAGGCTGCGTCTTGCATGAACTATAGAATGAACTAACCCCTCACCTAAACACGCTGTTCAACCTCAGCCTCTCTACAGGCTATGTGACCATAGAATGGCGCACAGCAACGGTTATTCCTCTAAACAAAGGAGGGACCACAACTGTCCCTGGTAACTAGCCTGGTCTGCAAGGCTATGGAGTGCATCATCATGGAACTCATTAACAAAGACATTGGGAACCTCCAAACACTTGATCAGACCCAGTTCAGCTTTGTTAAGGGCAGATCATGCCTACTAAACCTGGTTGACTTCTTCCAGATAGTCTCCAAGGCCATTGATGAGGGAAATGTGGTTCACACAGCCTACCTTGACCTCGCCTAGGCTTTCGACACCATTCCCCACTCGGGTATTACAGAAAAACTCACCAGCCTAAACATAAACCCCTATGTCACGAGATGGGTTGCCAACTGGCTTACAGACAGAACTCACACAGTAAGAATAGCGGGCTCCAGGTCTGACTCTAAACCAGTCATAAATAGTGTCCCTCAAGGCTCGGTCCTGGGAGCCCTGCTGTTCGGCATATGCAGGAGGACTATGGCTAACCAAGTTTGCTGATGACTGCAAACTGGGAGCCATAATTGACTCTCCGGCTGACACGGACATCTGCCAAAAGGGCTTTACTGAGACAGACACCTGGTGTCACTGTCATGGCCTCAAGCTAAATGCCAAAAAATGCTTAGTCATCCCATTTGAGAAAAACAAAACACCCACGAATTACCACATAGGTGGCAGCCCCCTTAATACAGAAGAAGTCATAAGAGATCTGGGGACCCAGGTAGATAGTAATCTCTCCTTTGACAATCATATTACCAGAGTAGTTAGGAAATCCTTCTATGTGGCTCATCTAATTACTAAAGGGTTCGCATCTAGAAATAAAGAGGTTATAGTGCCCCTCTACTCGTCACTCATTAGACCCATCATAGAGTACAATGACCCATTTGGGATGTACCTCACAAGACACTTCAAACAGCTGGAAAGACCACAAAAGTACCTCACCAAGAGGATTACTGGCCTCAAACACATGCCCTATGCAGCCCAACTGAAAAAATTCCGGCTGTACTCAGTGGCATATTGCTTACTCAGAGGTGATCTCTGCCTGACTTACAAAGCCATGTCCAACTCAGAATTGATGGACATGGTCCAACTAAAGAAATCCAAGTCACTGCAAGCCACGTGCTTTAGTGAGCCTCGCCACAATAATAAATAGAAAATGCTGGAGGGATAGATTTCTGTCACAGAGACTCCCCATGCTTTGGAACAAAATTCCAAACTACATTAGGCAGAGCCCCTCACTAACACTCTTCAAGAGAAACCTTGACGAGTGGATAGGTAACAGAAACTACACCCCTGGGATCACTTCATTGGCTCTGCTTGACAGAGGATCGGTTAATTAATCAACGGGGTGGCGAAAGCCAACACACTCTGACTAGGCTTATAAATGCCGTTGGGCAGATAGCCTAGTACTTACCTATGAACCTATGAACAGACAAATGCCTGAGTGTGAAGCTTTCCCCCACTTTGAAGACATAATATTTGTACAGTTATAGAAAACTGATTTTGTTAGAATGACACCACTCACTCTGTGCCTGGATTTAGCTTCTTCCTTGCATTCAGAATTACAAGGAACTATGTTGGCATATCCATATTTAATAAAAATCCAATTGTTTCATGCCAAGTCATGCAGAATACCTTACTGGAGCTTGTAGAGGTTCTAGTGACCCTCAATAAAAAACACACACTGTATTATTTCTAAATTAAGATCCCTTCTATGTCCCCTCCTAAACACAGTGTCAGACTTAAAATCTCCTCATCAAACTGAGTACATTCATTATGCATTACTTCAGCTAACTGGCCATAAACTGTCATACCTACCTGTAGCAAATATAGTTTCATAGTTTCATAGTTTCATAGTTTAGTACTAGGCTATCTGCCCTGGGGCATTTGTAAGCCTAGCCATAGTGATGTGGCTTTCGCCACCCCATGAAATGGTACAAAAATGCACAGAATAGATTTAGAATACTGTACCTCTGTCTAGTAGTGACACAGTGAAGGTCCCCTTATATAATAGAATTAGTTTACTGTGCCCCTGTCTAGTAGTGACACAGATGTGACCCCAGGGGTAAACTTACGATCTCCCATCCACTCATCAAGATTTCTCTTGAAGAGAGTCAGTGAGGGGCTCTGCCTAACATGAACTGGGATCTTGTACCAGAGCATGGGAATCCTCTGGGTTATGAATCTATCCCTCCAGCATGTCCTATTCATACTTGTGCCGAGGTTTAAGTCTTTAGCTCTCATAGTTCTGATGGATTTGGATTTTTTTGAGGTGGAGCATGTCCATCAGTTCCTGATTGGACATGGCCTTGTACGTCAGGCAGAGATCACCTCTGAGCAGGCGGTATGCTACTGAATAGAGCTGGAGTTTCTTTAGTCTGGCAGAATAAGACATATGTTGGAGACCCTTGATCCTCTTGGTGAGGTACTTTTGTGGTCTCTCCAGCTGTTGCAAATGCCGGGTGAGGTACATACCAAATGGGGCATTGTACTCAATCATGGGTCTGATGAGGGAGGAGTATAGGGGTACAATGACATCCTTGGATCTGGATGTGAATCCCTTCATGATAAGGTGTGCAAGGTAGAATGTTTTTCTAACCACTTTGGCAACGTGGGTGTCAAATGAGAGGTTGCTGTCGACTTGGGTCCCTAGGTCTCTGATTACTTTTATTTTGTTAATGCAAACCTGTCTGACCAAATTGTTCACCTCCACACCAGAGGTGATAATATTCTGGACATCGCCCTCCCCATTGGCTCCACATCCTGTGCTACCCATGTTATTACTACTTCCATAGTCTTAATTAACCATCAATTCAACTTCATAACTTTAGTAATCGAACCATCAAGAACATATCCAAAAGCATATATGATTATACTTATTTTGCATAATAGTAGTGCTAGTTAATATGAAATACACATCACACTATCCCTACTTTTTCAAGACATGCAAGTTTCTACAATTTGTTTGGGCCTTACTATACTCCCTTTCCCTACTAGTGAATATTTCCATGTTGATATCTAACTTAGTTGGTGGTCCTGGGAGGGACTCTATCCAATTCCAGCTGCATATTATTCCCTTGCTTTTTCTTCCTTGTCAACATTTTACCATCTCTACCTCCACTCTTTGCTGTCCCTCTTCTCCCTGGATTCCTTCAAGGAAGTTAGAAAAACATAACACACTAAGCTAGGAATTAACTTAGCACTCCTAATTATATTCCTCACAAGCCACAATCTCCCAGTCAGAATCCTAAATCTCACCTCAAGCCATGAGAGTAAATATTTCCATGGCATTTCCACATAAATGCTATGCATGTTCTGAATAGCTCAGATAGTTGTAGAATCAATCGTCTGGGACTTTTCTAGGAAAAAAATATTTGCTGCAAGAAATATTCATGCAGCCATTGAGACAGCAATTTTGATATTCCTTCCCATTACCTTTGTATAGGCTCGCAGTGCCAGAATTTGTACAAGCCCATGGGATTTCCTTACTCATGTAGTACAAAATGCATTCACTTGAAATCTGTGTAAAACACTGTCATACAGGATTAGTAATATTTATAAATAAGCAGCACTGTCTTCTCAAATGCATAAAATGTCTTAGTTTCTTCATTTCCATCATGAACTCCTTTGTGTCTTGGCATGATCCTTTAGCCATGGCAGTTGAGAACCATTCTTTGATCGCCCTCAGTTTTTTATTTTCTTTTTTTTAATGATCTTTACTATTGAACACTTGATACAACTAGAATGCCTTTAAGGAACCCACTATGCATCTATTTATATGTGATAATGGTAAATGTCCTTCCTCCACCCACTGTGAGATGGGGGAGGGATGATTCCATAGTCAGTTTTGGTCAATGAGCATCAGCTTTCTTCCCTGAAACATGATTTGTAACTCATTCAAAATGTTCTTTCAGTAGTACTCCAATATAAATCTTCTGCTACTCTCAGACTATTTTGCTAATCATACCAGTACCGGATGTTATTATAAATTCTTCTGAATTATATTCCAATATTGACAGATACATTGAAGAATTTGTTCTCAAATGACACGAGTAATTCTAAAATAAACCCATTTGATAGAATTCCCACATAAATGAACTCTATAATAAAAAGAAGAAATGTGAAACTATCTGCAAGCGATCTACGCTCCCTCAATATGAAAAGAATTTAAAACAAACAAGAAATAACCTAAAGCATAATTTCATGGAATCTAAAATCAAGTATGAAACCAGGATTGCTAATGACACTAAACATGTGTACAGTAGCTTCTTTAGTTGCGTAAGGGCAATTAGAAATGATGACCATTACTGTCCTGAACTCGCTTCTGATGGTGCCATCGATTGGATCGACGCAATTGTTAATATTATTGCCAAAAAATTCAGTGCTAATTTGCTCCCCTATCAGCTTGACTTTTCTCCCCGTTTCCTCCACCACTCCTCCCATAATCACTTTGGAGCAATGGTTATCCACACTGACTAACACACAAAATACTATTTCCATGGGACCTGAAGTGAGGGCATGAGCAGTAGTGTCCTGCTTGTTAATTGAAGGTAGAGTAAACTCATTCTGTTAATTATGAAACTTTTAACTGGTTCTGATTGGAAGCTTTTGATAGTTTTTATATCATGGTGTACTTTGAAACAGATTGGGAGTATTCTGTTTTGAATTGTATTCAGTATGATATAATAGTCATTGAATTAGGCACTTTGTGTATGGTTCTCTTCTGTAATATTGTAGTTCTGAGCACATGTTTTCTAAGTACCTTTACCTATGTAAATTGAGCCTAGAAGTTGTAAGGTAAAGACACACTGAGCAGATTGTTAGAGATACCCTAGGCTTGGCTCTACCCTTAAGTTTGTAATGATGTTGTGTTAAGTTTCTTTTGTCAGTATTTTTATTATAACTGAGATGTCTGCTAATTAAAAACATGCATCTTGCTTTGTTTGCTCTTGTGTGACTTTATATAGCTGTTGTTCTATCTTTTCCTATAGGATAACACATCTGAATCTTGCAAATGATCAAAAACAAAACATTGAGCAGTAGTTATAAAGGTCATCAGCTCAGTTCAGGTAAGAGTAATGGTACATGGAATGTGTTCACTCAAATGTTCTCTTCATCTGTTCATAAATATTAAGAATCTAAATCATATTGCCTTCAACAATTTAATCAGCATTATCTACTTTTAAATAAATACATAAACACTTCTAAGCCCTGCACATCACACAGCAGTGAAATATTTTACCAGTAAAATTCTGCACAAGTTACTTAAACACTTAGTTGCCACATTTTCAGATGCCTGGGGTTGGACTTTTTTGTTGAAATACAATAATTTATATATAAGCAACATGTTTCTTTACTATTTGAAGGAAAGCTGTCTTTCCCCATAAATTATGAGGATGTTTGTCATTTTTCATTTTTTTTTCAGGATTCAACTTCCCAGCTCAGAGCTGTTCTATGAAAAGAGGATAAGATGGTAACTCAGTTTTTTTTTGTCTTTTTGTCTCTTCCTGCTTACCATCAGCTCCCCATCTGTCCACCCAAATGGCCTGTTTATTCCCATTGACCATCATGGGTGATGGTTAGATTGCCTATGGAGACACCGTCATATTGCAGGCTGACTGAATTATGACATTACCTTCCCATATTGGTTTCAGGCTCACTTCCAGGCAATCTAGCTTGTGAGGCAAGGGTCCCCTCCTCAGTGGTGACTTGCTTATCTTAATGCTCACTCTTAAATCATGCAGTGGGGAATGCCCTGCCTCCATGGTTCAGCACATTGTTTTCTCTCATACCTCACCCCATTCCAACCTGATGCACATCCATGTGTGTTTCCCAGAATAATGACAGAGCAGAAGCTACAATCCTCCTCAGCATGCAATTATCTTACTCTCCACAGAGAAAGGAAAGTGGGCATAGTGCCTTTATTCCTCTCCCTTCCCTCATTGCATCCTCCAGTGCTGAGGCCACTAGTCAAGTCATAGTTGCCTATGTCACAGACAGGGCTCTTTCCCTCTATGCCATGGAGCTGACTTGAGGTGAAAACCCTATTGCTTATTGTGCAGTCTTCAGTACAATAATATGTAAACTGTACACAGTTGGTGTAGGGCCACTGTCAGTCAATAGATGGGACCAAAAGCATAGCTAAAAATGCACCCAGGCTGCAATGCTAACTCCGTAGTAATGGCTCTAAAGATGGCACTGAGTCATTGTGCAGCTACAAAATATTGCTACACTTTTTGATCAGTGTGTTAAATATTTGGTCTGGCTGCACTTTTTGGAATGTTGGTATCACTAATGATCTAAGAGCTGCTCATCTGAGTTTGAGTTTATGTCCATGGCCAGTGCATATATAGTGTGTTCCACTGATAAAAGCAGAACAGATTGAAGCTTGTGGCTGGCATCTACTTCATTTAGATGAAGTTTTTTCATAAAGAACATTTTTTTTAAATTATCTCTCACCTGGAGTATGACAATTATGGATTTTTTCTGCTTGTTGTCATCAGTGACTGAGTGCACTTTTGGAGTACATGGTGGAACTAGCTGAAGACAATTTGGCTATTGCTTATTATTTCCCTGTCTTCATGGATTATTATATCTTATGCTCATTTCTGGTGTTATCAGATGAACTTCATATCTGTGTAAACTTTCATATATTGTTGTTGATGATTGCTGTTGATGTGGTTGCCTTTGTGCAAGTAGACGCCACTGTCCACAGATGAGCTGAATAGCTTGAGTTTACTGGACGTGAAATGTAGTCATTTTTATGGATTTTAGATTGTTTAAGGTTTAACCATTGATATAATGTTTATGGTTAAGTCACTGTTTGTTATTCATTAACTCATCCACAGCCCCTTTTTTCCATTTTTGCACATGGGGTCAGGGAGTCACATCAGCACTGACAATCATCTGGATCCAAGGTCCACAATGCCATTTACTTAGCCCTGCCACAGTTCTTCTTCCATATGATTCCATGCATCAGCACTCACTACTATGGCCACTTTAGAGTGTCCAAGCTGTCTACTGCATGTCTTTGGAGTATGGGAAGAAACAGGAGCACCCGGAGAAAACCCACATGAGCACAGTGAGGACATGCAAAGTCCGTGAAGAAGGTGCCACAGCCGGGAATTGAACTAAAGAACCTATTTCTGTGCAGTGACGACACTATCTGCTGCACCACTGTGCTATATTGTTTATTGCTGCAGTATCTGTTACAGTGTAATATTGGTTGATTTTTGTTCATTAAGATTTATTCCACTGTGAATTAATTTGGTTCCCTTTTGAAACTCATAAGTGTAAGCCCAAAATGACTAAACAAAAGTCTGATAAACAGGATAACAATGTATGTTACTTATTACTGTCCAACTTTAAAAGTTGTTTTTGCAAGCTCCCTACAATGCTCCAATTTGGGGGCAAGCATCCCACATCCACTAAATGTATATATACCAGCTTTGAGATTGTCATACCTCAAATAATGGAATTATTCAGAGAAACAGCAATCTCAGACTTAATACATGCAAGCCCGCATTTTCTATCATTCAGTCTTGCTCTTCTGAGCCCACACTAATGAGTCTTAGCATATCAAACAGTTGCCAATTAAACTGTATAATTATTTTTGGGTTCCTATTACAAGACCGAAGACGCATTCTTTTGAATGCGTCTTGGTTGAACATAAAAGACTGCAAAGGCAAAATATCGAAGTGGCTTTTAAGCGAATTCTTTCCCTGGGAAAGAATTCTCTTGGCCGCTTCTTACTTTGCAATTTTTGGCACTGTTGTGCAGTCTCGGAGTTGGTATATTTAACTGGGGGGGGGGTGTGGGGGGCGAAGCCTCCCACCTAATGTAATGTTTTGAAGTATTTTCTTTTTTTGGTTGGAACAGCTATTCTTTTCCCTTGGAAAAAAATCGTAGTTCTGACAGTTCGACATTGTAAGCTTTCGCTTACATAGGGTCGATTAATCACTGTTCGCTTTTTTAAGCATTCGGTGATGTAATATAGACCCTTATTTTCTCGTCTGGCTTAGTGCCCTACATCATTCAGTTCCATGGTGTTATCATGTGATTAAGTAATTAAGTACTATAATAAACCTGAGGTTAAAAGTATTTCAAACTGTATTACAATTACAAAAAGATATATTTTATTTTTTATAAAACTTTTTCTCCCCTGTTTCCAGGTGGCCATCAACACTACCTTGCTCAGGAGTCCATAACTTACCCAGCTGTGTCTGACATAACAACCTGCATCACTGTGAGGGAGCATTCTTTGCCCTCAACTGTTGTGAGCATGCTCCCATGCTTCCACACACATGCCTATGAGGAGTACAATCACTGCCGTCAAATGTCATGCTCACAGGTATCCTGGTCTTGTAATCATTATTGTAGTGCGAGTTTTCCCCTGCATAGAAGCTATCTAGCTGAAAATGAAGTAATGAAGTAAAATAAATATACTTAAATTCTCCAAATTTTTGGACAGTTAAGCCTGTTAAAGTATCTCATTTACAGCCCCTGTGCTGGATGTCAGAGAGATTAAGGCACATGTCTTGTTATATGTGTAAGTGGTACACCATCATACTAGCATGGCACAATCCTATCTGGAGGTAGTTGTGGGCAGTCAGCTGTAAAGATAAAATACTGTAAGCTTTACTTGTCAAAAGGAGTGTGGTGTTCCAGGGCCTTATGCAAAGGTATTGGTTCATTACCTAAGGGGTGGGCTGTCAGCACATATCATTAACTGCAGTTGTTACACAGGTCCATTAAAGGAGGAGATAACCATGACTTTACTGATCTGCATGCCACACCCATTGATTGAACCGCTTTGCCCTCAGGTGTGTGAGTACTGACATGACTGCCCGAGGAAGGCAATACATAGAAAAGTTCTCAACATAGGAGAATGAGCTGTATCAGGAAACCCTCCAAATACTGGGTATGTGCCACTCTATCAAAAGTCATGCAGATTATTATTGGAACCAGATTTGGTGGTGACTGGTACAGGATGTAAATGCTACAGATACCTACAATAGTTCTCTATAGCAGGTATGAGGGAAGGTTACTAATTCGCTTAGAGCTCAGCAACAATAAGCAACTGCACTATTGATTGAAACCATTTTGTGCCAGATTTGCCTTTCTACCAGACAAGGAACACCTAAGATAAGTACTTTTGCATTTCTTACTGAGGTACTGAAATAACTCTGTTCTCATTTTTTTTTTGGCATTTATTGTGATCTGAGACAGCATTGCTTTGTTTGAACTCTAGTGGAATTAGAAGAAGAACTAAGCCATTTCTACGCCTACGATATCTAGCGGAACTCTGAGCTGTGCTGTTCTGCTAAAGGCCAGTGGGCTCATTTTACATTTATTTCTATTTCTGTGCCATTATAATTTGCTTGTATGCATTTGCCCAGAGCTATCATGCTATTGATTGAGCTGTCCTACATCAGATTTGAACTTCTACCAGCCTACAAACACCTAGGATGACAACTTTTACAGACAGAATTGCTTTGTAAAAATCCTGGAGATAGTAGTGGATGGATTAAATCATTTCTAGGCCTCTGCTTTCTAGTCAATTCTTGACTTGTGCTGCGTTGTTGTTGTGCTCTATATACACTCAAGCACAAAGAACCGTAACTTTCCCTATATAAACTTTTCCATAAATACCTAATTTTCAAAAGGGTCAGTTATTTCATGAAGATCCACTGGTTTGTGCTTAGTGGCATGTTGCTTTTAGACATCTAGAACTGCAGTAAATCAGATCTGACCCTGCTGGTGCCAGTTCCACTGCAGCTCACATTAATGAACCCCAGGAACCATGGATTTGCACATTCCAATTGTCTATGTAGCCAGCTTGATTGAAATATGCATCAGTTTTCTCGTGTTTACTTATAACTACCTAATACTTAAACTGATATAGTGTGTGACAGATAGAAGGCAAAATACTCTCAAACACCCACTATAAATAAGAAACAGGATGTCAGTAAAAAGCAATACCACACTATACATATCACACATACTTGAGGCCAAACGTGCAAACCTACTTATGCTGAGGCTCTTAAAAGTAACCTATCAAAACTACAAAGGCCTCCTAAATACAACCTAAAAAACAACTACCTCCAGCAACTCAACTACAGCACCTACCATGAAACATGCAGCTATAATTTATAGTGTCTCAACTGAATAGCCCGTAAGACAAGCTATACTCAATTTAACATCCTTATCATTTGTGATTCCATAGTGAAACACACCGATGCTTCACTCACCAGGCTGACTAAGGACATGGTTACAGTCAGGTGATTATCGGGGCCAGGATTCGCCACATCATGCATACACTCAGTTCCTTACACCACAAGTGCACATATGCAGTCATAGTACATGTGGGATTAAACAACCTGAGATTTAACTCCATGGACTATATAAAGAGAGAGATGATGGAGTTCTCAGAATATGTGTCCAAGGTAGGCATGAACAGACATAAGCAGCATTTTGCTTTCAACAAGAGGGATGCCACAACACAAACAAAAAAATATTGACTTCAGCAATTGCCTTATTTTCTGATGTCATTCAAAGGGGTCCAAGAGACAGCCCTAATTGCTATGCTAGGGATGGCCTACGTCTACCCTCCTCAATATTTGTATATTGGCAAAAACCTAGATCCACCCTACAGTACCTTTTTTAGGCAACATCAGTCTTCAAAAGTCCCCAATATAACAAAACATAATTTGAATATCATAAATGTATTGCTGCTCAATGATAGGAGCCTTAACAAAAAAAAATCCACTTCCTGCCATGGAATGTATCAATATATGCATCATCACAAAGACCTACAGTAGTTCAAGACGATTAACACCACCCCATCAGGGCAAGGTTTCATCACATACCACATGTTCAGGCCCACCACACTAGATGAAGGCACTAAAGGCTGCAGTGTCTCTATATTCCTAAAAGATTTCACCTACAGTCTCCTTAGATAGGATAATGACCAGGAACTCCTCCATGTCCAGCTTCCCATTAACAACCCCCCTTAATCACATTGCAATTAACTGTAGGACCTCTATATGTCTCCTTTGGCCCGTACTTCCTACTTGACTAGTATGATGTCCTGTGCTTTGAGCCAATCACCATTCTTTTATGGGTCCTCAATTACCCTCCATCAACCTGGAGACTTATGTATCCTCTAATATGTATGCCCAGAGATTTCTTAACTTTATAAATACAAACTCACTGGACCAGTTAGTCCATACCTCAATTAGAGGTGACAAAATCCTGGGCTTGGTTGTCACCAACATGAGGCAGCTCTGTTCCCTACCAGTTGTAACTTCATGTGTAGTCAAATTGAATACAAATCCATCACATTCACCAAAACACTGAAACCAAACTCTCTGTATTCAAGGATTATGCTAAAGCTAATCAAGTAAAACTGAGTGATGACCTGGCTAAATTCAGCATCCCCTTCAAATCTGATGATGTCTCTAGGTACATAGAATAATTTACTGCCATATTCTATGTGCATATAAATACTTGCATAGATGCATTTGTCCCCATCCAAAGTAAATACAATGCCACATTTAAAAACAAATACATGTGGGGGAACACAAATATAAAAAAGAGACTCTACAATAAAAGAGAAAAGCTCATTGCGCATAAAAGTGCACGTAACTATTTAGTTACCAAAAGCACTCCAATAAACTTAACTAGGAACTCGAGCCCCTGATCAAATAAACTAAAGGTAGAGAAGAGGTAAAACTAGCCACCCAGGCTACACTGACACTGATGGCAACATGCAAGTAGCAAAGTCTGTTGTCACAGTGGTACTGTCTGCAACTCTACTGGGGATGAGTTGCAGAGTATCCTTTAGTGGTATTGGCTGAGCAGAAAGTCTCACCAGACCACTACAGACATCCTTTAACTGAGGCTCCTACATTGTCTACACTTGTGAACCTAGCCTGTACAGCACCTGCGATGCATTCTATAGCCCTTGGGGAGAGGGAAGGAGAGAGGGCATGATGGATCCATGACGCCAGAAATCGGTCTGATATGGCTGAAATTTTTAGAATCAACTGGCAGGTACATGTGAGTGAGATCCTAGTCCCACATGGCTGCTACACCTAACATTGTAAAAGATAGAGACTTCACTATTTGGCCTGCAGGAAGAACTGCACCAACTGCAGAGTGTCATGGAAAATAGGGACAGGGAGCAGAGCGTGCTGTTAAGGGTGCTGGTGACAAAGATTGACTACATAGGTGCATCTATGAGACAGAATACAACCAAATAGACAGTCTACCTCTATAGGTCATGCAGTCTGTGGTTGTGGGAGGCCCTGGTGAAGTGTGGATAGACATAGGCTATCTCAAATCAGACTATGCATGCTGCTGGTGATATGTGATTAGTCATAACCTGTGGACACATATGCCACTCCTGACATGGGCATCTTACAGGTCATGTGCAGTGCTACTTTTCATGGTCAACATATGTAATGTCCCATCAATGTGTACACCCACAGTCCCATAATTGTACCCCCTTCCCTGCCATGGTCTAGATCAAGCCCCAGCACTGCAAACCAACACAGTGGACAGTGACAATGGTAGGTTGTCAGCATGCACACCTCAACTTCATCTCCCCCCAAACCCATATGCAGAGGTCCTCACCAGAAACATACCTAAAAACCAGAGACTTCCCAAACACAGTCAGAAGCAAGCTACACATAATACTTCCTCTGTAGAACACAATACACATAATAGCTCATGCCCCAGTGTCTCACCTGTCAAGCTCTTAAGGCAAAACACAAAACCAAACATATTAGTCATAGGCAATTCCATTGTGAGACACACAGATGTCCCTCTCACCAAGCTGGATAAGGAAAAGGTCATGGTCAGCTGTCTGTCAGGAGCCAGGATATGCCATATCACACATGCACTCAATTCTCTCAACAACAGGTACTGTTATGAATCCATCATAATCCATGTTGGTGTGAATGACTTGAGATGCACCTCTCTGCACTATATGAAGCGAGACATGACTGAGCTCTCGGACTATGTGTCTAAGGCAGGTATGTCCCTAGCGTTAAGCAGCATTTTCCCTTCATCTAGGATGATGTCTCGATACAAATAGACAAGGATTTACTTCAATAATTGGCTTAGCTTCTGGTGTCATCTTAAGGGGATCCAGTATTTGCCAGCCTAGGATGACATGATCGACAGACCTCAATGCTTTGTCAGAGATGGTCTTCATCTGTCACCCCTCAGATTTCAGCTACTGGGTAAGGCTCTTGCCACCCCATAGTGTCTTTTTAGGCAGTGTCTCAAGGAGAAAATTCCTGACATAAAAACTCCGTCTAAAAGCAACCTCGAGGTTATGCTGCTAAATGCTAGGAGTCTTAACATGAAACGGCACTCACTGGAAGCAGTCCTCACCCTGGAAGAAGCAGATATTTCTGCAGTCACAGAAACCTTGTTCAAGGTTGTGGCAAGCACCCCAGCCATACCAGGTTACACCTCCTTCCAAACATTTAGACCACAAACTGAAAGCATGAAAACTAAAGGAGGGAGTGTATCAAAATTCATTAAAGATAAATACACCTCCAGATTAGTTAAACTGTATGATTCCATGGAGATACATCAGATTCAATTAACTGTTGGTAGGACACCTATTCAAGTCATTGCCAGCTACAGGACTCCCTCCATGAATCAGGATACCCACTCAGCCTATTTGGATCTACTTGAGTCTATCAAGATACATTTGAACACCATGGTTTTGGGTGGCCTTAGCTACCCATCCATAAACTGGATAAATCACTTGTGCTCAAACTCATTTGCCCAAAGGTTCCTTGACTTTGTTAACTCCAGTGCCCTGGACCAGCTGGTTGACACCCCCACAAGAGGTGCCAACATCCTGGATTTGGAGCTTACCAATATGGGAGACTACTGTAGCACCCCCACTGTGAGGTCTTCCCTGGTGAGATCTGACCACAAATCAGTCTCATTTAAAGTAACTATCACACCTGACCCCTCCCCCACAGCAGAAACTAAGCTAAAACACTTCTCCAAAGCAATTATAACCTCTTACAGGATGGTATAAATAGCTTCATTGCACCTCCCCCCCCTGAGAGGGAACTGGCAACTATGCCGAGTTCAACACCAATGCTTTATACAAACAGCTGTATAAATGCACTGACTCAGCCATACCTGATAAGACCAAAAGAAGCTCCTCAAGGAAGAGCAAACCTGCCTAGTGGACAATTGCCATTAACAGGTTTTACAATAAGAGGAAGAAATTGCTATCTAAGAGTAAGAGGGAGAGATTAAACTGGAAATGCTCCCTTCTCAGCTTAAACAAGAAAATAAGAGTTTTGTGAAGTCCTCCAAAGCAGGCTACAAACCCAAATTAGCTTCCCCAACTAAAGACAACCATAAGGTCTTCTGTAGTTATATCTGTAACCTAAAAGGAAAGGCCCGATTTGTGCCGCACTTGTAGCTAACAATACCACATATACTAAGCCTGTGACTATAGCTAACCTGTTGGCCAACAGGTTCTGTGAAAACTTCACTGCCCTGTCCCCACCATACATACCCCATAACATCACTACCACCTGTCCCCTACTTTGTGGCTCTAAAGAGCAGGTTATAAATGCCCTCTCTAAGGCCAAAAACACAACATCTGTGGGACCTGATAACATCCCAGGCTGCAGCCTGCATGGCCGCCAGCAAGAATTAACAACACTATTGGGTACTCTCTTCAATCATAGTCACAGCACCAATTTCGTCCCAGCTAAATGGAAAATGGCCACCATTATTCCCTTGCACAAAGGTGATGCTTCCACTGACCCAGCAACTATAGACCTATTAGCCTGACATGTCTTATCTGCAAGGCCATGAAGTGAATCATCATGGACCTTATCAACAAAGATACAGGTAATCTCCAAACACCTGACCATACTTAGTTTGGATCTGTCAAAGAGAAACCATAGGTTCATAGGTTCATATGTGTGTATTAGGCTAATGCCCCTGGAACCTTTACAAGCCTTGCCCATAGAAGTGCCCTGGCATAGTGCAGCCCGATGTTAGTTCCCAGTGCCTCTATCAAGTAGAGCCACTGGAGTAATCCCCAGGGTGAACATTCTATTTCCCATCCACTCATCAAGATTTATCTTGAAGAGGGCCTGTTATGTGCTCTGCTTGACATGTATGGGTAATCTATTCCAGAGCATGGGCAGTCTCTGGGTTATGAACCTGTCCCTCCAGCATGTTCTGTTGATTGTGGTAATGAGGTTGAGGTCTCTGGAGTGTGTGGTGTGGAGGGATTGGGATTTCTTTAGGTGTAGCATTTCTAACAGAGCTGGGTCACACATGGCTTTGTAAGTCAAGCAGAGATTGCCTCTTAGTAGATGATATGAGACAGAGAATAGCCTGGGTTTTTTGAGTCTGTCTGTGTAGACATGTGTTTAAGGCCTAGGATCCTCTTTGTGAGGTACTTTTGTGGCCTTTCCAGCTGTTGCATGTGTCTAGTGAGGTACATGCCAAATGGGACATTATACTTGATGACTGGCCTAATGAGGGAAGAGTAGAGAGAGATGGTGACCTCTTTCTTCCTGGATGCAAAACCCTCGGTAATGAGATGTGCCACATCCCATACCTGCTAAACCTGGTGGACTTCTTTGAGAAAGACACCAAAAGCCTGGACGAGGGGAAATCTGTGCATACAGCCTACCTAGACTTAGCCAAGCATTTGACACTATTCTCCCACTTAGGCATCATTAACAAACACACCCAGCTATGTATCAACCCTTATACAGTTAGATGTATCACTAACTGAGTCACAGATAGAACCCATATAGCCAAAATAGGGGAATCCACCTCCAAGAGAAGACCTGTAACCAGTGGTGTTCTGCTGGAATCAGTCCTGGGACCTCTACTGTTTGGAATCTATTTCTCCAAAGTACAAGCAAAAACTAAAGGTCTGTGGCTGACAAAGCTTGCTGTTGACTGCAAGCTGGGACCAGTCATAGAATCTCCAAATGATGTCAGCATCCTACAAAAGGGTTTTACACAAACAAATTATTGGTGCCAAAGTCATGGACTTAAACTCAATGCAATAAATGTATTATTATCCCTTTCGTTAGGGCAATGTTCCTGCTAACTACCACATTAATAGCAACACCTTAAGTATGCACTCACTGGTGATAGACTTGGGCACACAGAATGACAGAAACCTTACCTTTGACCACCATTTCTCCTCAGTGGTAAGAAGGATATTCTATATTGCTCATCTCATACGTAAGGGCATTGCCTCCAGAAAAAAAAGAAGTTATAACCTCCCTGTTCTCTTTGTTCATCAGGTCAATAACTGAGTACAACGGACATTTTGGTATGTACCTCTCTAAGCACCTGCAGCAATTGGAGACCACAAAGGTTCCTCACAAGGAAAATTCAAGGTCTTCAGCATCTGTCCTATGTGGATCATCTGAAATTACTATCACTTTATTCTGTTTCATACAGACTACTCAGAGGTGATCTCTGCTTTGCATAGAAGGTAATTTCTGACTCTGCTGTACTGGAAATGCTGCACCTCTGTAAGGCAAATGATACATGAGTTACTTACTCTAAAGATCTTAACCTGGCATGGGACAGATTTGTCTCCCAGAGGTTACCAAACCTTTGGAATAGACTTCCACTTCATGTCAAACAGAGCACCTCTTCAAATGCAATCTGGCCGATAATATGGGTAACCATAAATTCACCCTGTAGGTTCCACCTGTGTCTCTCTTGGACAGGAGCAATAGGTGCTGATCATGGAAATAAGGGTAGAACTTGCCTAGGATTGTAAAGGCCATAGGACCATTAGCCTAGGAACTTCCTATGATCCTATGAATATAGTTAATGTTTCATATAACTTTGTTCCCACATGAATGGGTACACCATGCATTCCCCATGATTATGGGTGACATAGTTACACTAGGTCCCATACAGAATTCCTTTTTACTCAGAAATGGTCCACAGTTTATTGGTTTAACAGGTTGTGATATGTCAGGTGCCTGTGCATCCTTTGTTCATGAGGGTAGCCTGGCAACATGGCAATCATCGGCTATGATGGAAGATTTCAACAGAAGTTTTTGTTCTTCTGCTGCTGTGATTTCTAGAATGGCTCTTGTTGGATGCACAAAGTGAGAACATTATTGTGGAGAAATTTAATGAAGTATCACCCACAGCTCATCCTAGCTTTAACTTATCAAAATTATGGGTCTAAAACTTAACTTGTGACTCTGAGTTAGCTTGGAAGTTCAGAGTGAGTGGGAGAATGCAGCCCCTCACCCCCACTATACGTATAAAAGAATTTATATAAATAAATATTTTAGAGTAATCATTTGGATGAGTTAAACTCAAAATAGCTAGTTGAGCAATAATTCTTTAATGAACCCTAGTGTGGTTGCAGAGTACTTGACTGCATAGGTATTTACTAGATTTACAGTCCAGGAGACCACTGAGAAGCCTAGCCCAAATTCACAGTTGCCCCTAGTGCTGTCTGGCTAATTGACTTGCTCAAGGTCACATAGTAGGCAAATGAGTGCTAACTGAATCAATCCATTTACTACAGGAACCACAGCTCACAGACTTAACTCTTGTACCAACTGCCAGACTTAAAGATGCAGATACTCCTTATCAGGGAATCGAATCCTGGTCTCCCATAAGACTGGTAGGGATACTCACACACCTGTATACTAACAAGGAAGACTGCACAGTCAGCTACTTAGGTTTGAATAGCTACGCTCTTGCTGGATAATTTGTCAAGGAGGGGAAACATTGATTGGCCTCTAGCCTGTTCCCCTTCCTTGGTGTCACATGATTATCTCCACAAGAAGAGCGTACCCTGAACAAGAAAGAGCAAGTGCAAAACCCTGACAGAAAGGGAATTTGACCACTGCCATAATGACAGGTAATTAAGTTTTCAATGTATCTCTGAGCAAAGAGAAGTAAGTAGGTTTGCATTTAAAGGCCAACATTGTGGTGGTTTGCATGTCAGGGTAAAGGCATTAGGGATTAATGAGAAATTTTTTCCCCCTGAACATATGATAGCCTAGATGGTAATCCAGTCTAGTGGCTGCATTATTTTCCATCACCGGCTGGCATTCCAGGTACTCCTCCATTGTGTGAGATTCCCATCACACTGGGCTATGTGGGGAATTCACTGTTTGCTTAGGGAATGAATGAATGAATGAATGAATGAATGAATGAATGAATGAATGAATGAATGATCTGGTGTGTTGATATGCATGGATCAAATAGTCTGCAGTCAGGTGTATGACTAAAAACATCATCAGTTATGTACATAAGGTAAAGAAAATGCAATTTTAGTCATAATGTAGCTTTCTTTATAATAAAGTATTGATGCAGACCCAAAATATACATAAACCATCATAAAAATAAAACAACTATAGAATCATATGACAATATATAGCAGACCATAAATGCACAATTGCTTAATGTTGTTAGTTAACACTACACTAGCATACAAAATCTGAGAAAACATAAAGTTTATGGTGCCAAACTTGTTATCTTTTGTGATTAACAGTTATATACCCACTCAGAGAAAACTATGTGGGCTGGAGCTAGCAAAGAATATGGTCTTTGTCTCCTGTTTCAAGATGACACATTGAATCCCTGGTAATCTTTCCATGGAGGGGTTCCATGAAATAGAAACAGTGAGGATCCCCAACATCTTTCATATGGGAAGAACAGAAATCATGAAGGAATTAATTTTGTGAAACAACTATGAAAATGATATTGTAGGTGTTTGAGTATCCATAAAATTTATTAATAAAGTGCCAGAGAAATATGAAAGAGAAGATAAACCCTGTTCAGCATGCAGGCATATGAATTTTGCAATATTTTCTGGCATTCGTCATGCCCATGTGTAAATTACTTACAACACTTTACAGATGTTAGTGGTCTATGACTTACAATGCAAAAGTCACTTTTCATGAGCACATTGAGCAATAACTTCACCTGAAAAACAGAACTCAAGTGGCAAAATGAAGGTTTAATTACACTTAACATTTGCCTTGGTGACAGATCACTCATAACATCACCCACATGTAAGAACCTGATCTGAAGGCACTGAGATCTCCTAAGTAAATCTTTTGGGAAGGGGAGGTGGTTAGTGAAGCTGCAGCACCAACTCTAGTCTAAACCAACAAGACTTATAATGATTACACCTAAACCAAAACTCAGCCATTCATATTTAGACATTATACTGTAGTCACTCAACACTAAGACCGCATTTAGTTGCCCTTTGCTTAAAGATAAGCAAAGCCACGTGTCACCTGCATAGCATGAAAACCTGGGGCATAATATCAAGGTATCTACCACAGAAAAGCAGCACACGTATCATGAGTTATACTGGTAATTTCATGAAATAAACCAACTCTGAATTAACTGCACTCGGATTAAGTGTATATTAATTTAAGAGTGGCCAGTTTCATTCATGTGGAGGCTGGATTCCTGGTAAACTGTGGCAGTGGGGGAATTAGCTTTACAGAATCTTGAAATATAGTTCACTGAACACTGCTTTGTGCATGCTATTGTGAAACAATAGAAGTGAATAAAAATTGAATAAGAAAACATTTTTTAGTTTATTTTAGATAAGGTCTCATTGAAATATGCAAACTTACCATGACATGATCTGCATTGTCTCTAGTCATAGTAATTTCAATTCCATAAAAAATCACCCTGACAAGTCGTGTCCAAGATACCAATGTATTTCCCCGGTTCTCATTTTTCACTTCAACTCTGTAAGTGGTAAGATTCCGAATGTTTGTGCATACTGTTGACAGTATGTATGTGCATGTACCCTGAAAATGGAACAGCTTCCCATCGAAGGTGTAGTAGTGTGGGTCACCAGATGCTGAACAAGTCTTTGAGCCAAGAGTTTGGCAAATATAGTGCCAGGAGAATGCCTGACATTTTTCATAAACAGAACAGCCTTCATTTTGGCATATAACACTGCTGTTTTCTGAACATTTGCATTTTCTTGCACAGTTATTTTCTGGCCAAAATACATCACCAATTCTCAGAAAACGTGCTAGAAAATAAAAATAGAAAAATCCCATTAAGTCTTTCATTGTTTGAAGCAGACTTTATTACTTTATCTAGAAAACAGCAGACTATTATTTTATCCAGAAAACAGCAATGCATATCATTCCTTAATTCAAGTATACAATCCCCCTTTTGCAATCTTATTTTGGACTGGTCTAAATATTTTGTTAATACTGAATGCTGGTTTGCTTTTAATGTTTAGTAGATCAAGGGTGGTTAAAGATGTTTGGTCAGCAAGGAGTGGGCTCTATGTCACACAGGCATGAAGCTCTGACTATGATGCAGATGACATGGTTCACTTAATGGTCTGGACGCCGAAGGAGATATGGAATGAGTGGACTCTGCTGGCTAACCCAACTTGGGATAGGGAATGGTGATTCTGGTCTGCTGTACTTATCACCTGTGAGCAGAGGCTTATAAGTGTTAGAAAGCAGAAATGACAGGGAGTGTCTGTTTGGCTGCTTCCAATTCATTTATGATAGCCTTCACTGGTATGTGGATCTCATCAAGAATGTATAAAGAAAAACAAGCCAAGGATGCCCTCAGGATCCACAACTACCCCCAGGAATACTATAGTAAGTTGTTGGGGGGCAGGGTAAGAGAATGGCCGGTAGACCCAGTGTGGATGAGGGATACTGGGGGCCAGGCCAACACAAATGAAAAAAAAAAATGAAATAAAAAAAGGAATGTTTAAGGAGAAAGAGATTTAAGGTCATCAAAGTGTGACATTAATGCCCATGTCAGTGCCTAGGAGATGGATTAAGAATACTTACAAATTCCATTAGCCCACGAGAGTAACAAATGGCATCTAATAGCCGCAATGTGGCTGGATAGTTCTCCAGCCTGGGGAGTCTTTCCTTAATATGGCCATTACCAAGCTGAAGAAAGATATCTGATTCTCTGACCAGTGAGGTGAGGGTCTTACTGGACAAAGGACAGCCACAGAAAACAGGAGATGACAAGATATTGAGCATAATGGAAGAGAACAAACCTCCTATCATGGCTGTCTGGATGATGGTTATCCTGTTGCTCTCATCCCTGATATACATTTGACCTTAAGAGTGAATTGGCAGCATGGACACAGCATTAATGGTTGTCATGCGTGAAAAATCAAAAAGTTGTAGGATCAACAGCATAAGAAACTGAGGCAGGAAGTGCAAATAGTACAAATGAAGGTATTTACCTTATACTGCTTTAAAAGGTTTTAATAGATATGTCCATTTATATTTGAAGAGGACTGAGGGTCATCAATTTGAAAAGCATCATGGAAGACAGAATACCTAAATGTCGATATGTTTACTGCCGCACAGCCCCTTGAGATTCACATTCATTAGTATTCTGTGGGAACCATAAAACATCTGTCAAGCACCATATATACTGGGGTTAAGGGTAGTTTGCTTCACAGCTGCAGTGCCCTGAATTGTATTCTGACCTGCATTTGCTTTTATTGGTTACTTTTTGCATATTAGCCTTCTTTCTTTTTTCCATTGAATATTTTTATTTTATCCCACATTCTAAAGGCATGCAGGTTTGATCAGCTACTCTAAAATTGTCAGTATATATTGCAATTGCCCTTGTCCATTTGGCCTGTGATATTGCTGACATGGACATGCAAAGGATCAGTCTGCTTACCCAGTTAATGAACAATTATTAAATAAATAAACCCCCATGCCATTTGGTAATGTTGTAACAATTCACCTCAAATACATCCACATTTAATGAAATAGTTGTTTTAATTTTAATTCTTTGGGTTTTATAACTATAGGGCCTGATTTCACAACAGTTGCTCTCAGTGTAAGTGACCACTTCCTCAGAGAGTAGTCTGAGAGTAGATGTTTTGGAATCTAGGCCCGTGTAAGTCTGTTTACAGATAGGCCTAACACTGAAGTAGTTCACTTACATTGACAGCAAGTATTTTACAATCAGGGCACACTTGCACTGAATGCAACTCTTTTGGAATCTGTCTCACAGTGTATTTATTTATTTCATTTTGCCTTATTTCTTTTGGTTACTGTTATTTGTGGTGTGTTTACAATTACTGTGTATCTCCTTAGCTCGATTGCTTTCAGTCTACTTGTACACACATTGGTATTTGAGTCAATTACAGGGCATGTAACTTTTGGCATATACTCCTATTGACTAATTCATCCTTTCTGAACTTTTTCAAATGACTTCCTACAAGTTTCCTCTGTGGCTACCTCTGGCTTATTATCAATGGCACGTTTCCAGCTTTTAAAATATTCCATAACTGTGACATAGTTTGTAAAAGGATTAAACTGGCATACATTATTAAGCAACTACTGTTAGCATTAGGTAACAGAGATCATTAAAACAATAATGATCAATTAATAACAATACAGCTAATCAGTTAACTTAGTTTCATTTTAAATTTTATATTTCATCAGTACTATTATTTTTGTGATACAACTTTTCAACTTCTAGAGGCTGGTAGGACACAACTGTCAGGATCCCATATTTTTACAAGACTGTCCCAGACATTTTTTAACATCTTTTCCATTCATGAATAGGGCTATAAATTCATACAAACAGATAAGTAAACATAACTGTTTTATCTAGCGATCTGTGTGCACACACACACACACACACACACACACACACACACACACACACACACACACACACACACACACATGATATTTGTCCATCTTCTCCTGAAATTAAACTATTGAATGGTGGATTATCAGAAATTTTTGCAAACTGAGAAAATCTGTAAAAAATAGAAATAAAAATAAAAAGCCACAACATCCTTTATCATGCAGTACCATTGTATATGCATCCTCCAACAACATTGAATACATCTGCTCTGAATACCCATCGTCCTGGAAGGTTGACATTGCTTGTAGAGTCGATGTTCAGGATGCTATCTGTTCGGGATCCAGGGATACTGAAATAATGTTTTGGATTTCCACTGTTAAACCCAGCCTGTTGAACAAAACAGAATTTTAGTTGTATGATGTCACTGTTCATATTCATGTCCCTTGCCAACTTTAAGTGGGTATGTCACATTGTTATATGTGTGTTCATACTGTTCATGATGATTAACAAACAAACTAGAATCAGATGTAATCCATTCTCATTTCTGGCTGTTATCAAACACTTTTGATTTACAAAACATTGTAAAGAGTTTTGCTTATCCCAGGCTAGTATTGGACTAGAACAGCAGTAAACTGTCCAGATTTTCACAGAATGGCCAGAGTTTTCCTTCATATTTTTGGTTTGTTCCTTATAAAATGTATTTTTCTGGCAAATCATTGAGGACTGAACTCACTAAATAATGACAACATTTGAGTTTTGGATGTCATATTCTTCAGAAAATGCATGCCAATACAAAACCTATTATTCTATCTGAGCTTATAACAGCAATATTTAAAATCTGTCCCTGATTTTGGGCCATTGTTCCCAATTTAGTTTTGGCTTTGTCCAGATTTACTGCACCTAGAAGAGGTATGGTACAGGTAGAGTTTTTAAAACTTAAGGTTAACATCTCATAATTTTTGTTTATTTACTTGTACATCATCAAGTACATCAGTCTGTTTCAGTTGTTTCACTCATAAATAAACCACTTTGAAAACATATATACTGTTTTGGAAATGGAACTCTGGTATACAAGATTACCTGACTTAGGCTTGAAATAAGTTACTGGTAAATGCAGTTTCAAAACCAATTGATAAACTGCAATTTTAATGCTTCTGATGTGACACAGAACAAAACTCCCTTTCTTGGTTAAATAATACTATAGATGATTTACTGCAATCTTTTTTTAATGAAGGATCACATGTTTTGCAAATAAAAAGGAATAAATGCCCTTGACTACATGAGCTAACCTGGTGGTAAATAGTCAAGGTTTCTTTTTCATTTCTTCATGGTACAGTATTTAAAATGATTCTTTTGGAACAGATATCCACTTGCCACACTAACACAAGAAAATATTACTGTTATTGTTAAACATTGACTCCTTACAAATGTGCTACCTTTCTATCAAGTAAGTAAAATTAAAGAAAAACACTGATAACCCTGCAAGATTTCTGACCTTCAAGTACTTTAGTCCTGGTTGTACTTTGCCACTTTACTTTTGTTTTCCTTCAAAGTGCTACTTTATTTGCTGGGGAGAACTGTAACTTATCTCACAGAAGTAGGTTCTCTGTGCCATTTTGGATAAATGTGTGACTTTTTCCATTTTACATAGAATACAATTAAGCTAATGAGCCTTAAATGATATGACGCCCCCACAAACACTATGTGAACAAGTACTGCTATATTATTTAACCTTAGATCAGGGATGCATCTGTGCACTAACATTTTATTGAGCAGGTGTTTAAACAGATTTTCTTTAATTCTTTATAGGAAGTCATCAGGGATATTGTCTGGTTCCATGGAACTTGAGTGTTTTTTTTACTTGTAAATAATATCAGGATTCACAGCAATAGGGCAACACACAGAAGTACCACAGAAGTCACAGGAAAATAAAGTTGAATTTAAGTTGAATTTAATGAAGCGCTTTTCGTCTGTGGTGTACACAGACTTCCTCAGTCAAAAAGTATTACAAACTACATTTAACTGAACAGCAGCTTAAATATCCAGCAGTATTAAGTCAAAGGTTCAATTAACCAATCAGGCACACCTTGAACCATGAATAAAAATTTAAAGTTAAAACGCAAGCTCACAGGACTTGAGTTCAATCACTCACATTATATTAAAATTAAAATTAAACTAGACAATCATAAAATCAGCCAGTTGTTAGCCTATCATCTAAATAGACACTAGCCACTACCTGATGTAAACAAGTACAAAACACAAAACAGTTAGAGTGTGTTACAAACTCATAAAGGCAAAAAAAGGCAAAAAAACTCATAAAGGCAAAAAAAGGCAAAAAAACTATCTAACCAGGTTCTTAAGTTTAAGAAGGCTGCTAATAGAGCAGCCTTCATTGAGACCTGGTAGAGCATAGGCATTTAATCTAATTTGCCATCGCAATTCAGACGCCTCTAATAATAGGTGTGCAGGGGCTCCTCTAATAGTGTCATGCATTTGTTCTATAACCATAAACTTAAAATGGTGGTCTTTATGCTGGATGATATGTTTAGCAAGAGCATTTTCATCTTTCGCTTTATTAATTGCATATTGATGTTCGTAGATCCGATCTTTAAATCTACGCTCGGTTTTACCTACATAAAACCTGTGCATTTTGGCATAATGCCACATAGACCACCATTTTAGAGTTACAAGTGCATCTACATCTAATGTCGTATCTAATATTATCAATGTCAAATCGGTTTGATTCAAGAATGTGACGACATTGATTGCAGTTTTGACATTTGAACATCCCAGAATGGGTACTCTGCCGCTCAGGTTGTTCCAACAACATTTTCATATTTTACCCTTCTATATGTAACCTCAGGTTTAACTCCCAGTTTGTTCAAAATTGCAAGGTTGGAACGGAACAAGTTCCAGTTCTTAGTAATGATGTCCATAATAGACCTACTACTTGGACAATATGTAAGAATTAATCTAGTGTTATTATTGTGTATAGGAGTAGTTCCACCTATACATTCTAACCTAGACTCGGCCAACCCGGAAGAACTGATGTTCAGTATAGGTTTGTAAAACCCACTGGATCTTTTGTTAATCACCTCATTGACTAAGTTGTCTAATAAGTTAAGCGGATAGCCTCTATGAAGGAACATATTCTTAAGTAAGTCACATTCCCTAAGAAAGTCATCGTCCAGGCTCACCATCCGGGCTGCTCGTACGAGCTGACCCTTAGCCACAGACCTTTTTGGTAGCTAGGATGGCAGCTACTAAAATGAAGAAAAGAATTAGAGTAGGTAGGCTTTCTATATATGCTGGCCACATATTTATTCAAGATGTCATTTTCGCCAACCATACGTCTAAATAGGCTATTGCCTCAGTGTTGAAGGAAGAGGTAAAACTAAAAGTCAGTGGAGTTATTAAGTAAATTTAATAATAACAGGCTATCAGCTTCTTCACCCTCTAATAAAATAAAGATGTCATCCAGGTACGGGTGTAGTACTTGATCTTAGACACTACTACCGACTCATTGTTTAATATGTTCTCCCTTTCCCAGTATGACATCACTATGTTGGCCAAGCTGGCTCCAAGGGACCCCATAGCCACCCCAGTTTTTGTAGATAGAAATTCTCTCCTAATAAAAATAGTTGTTATAAAGGATCAAGTCCAACAGTTCAATCACAAGGGATATTTCATGGGCGGGCACCCTTACTCTTAAGGAAGAAGGCCACCCAGTCCAAAGCTATCTGCAAAGGTATACAAGTGTATAAATCCTTGACATCTATTGTCAGGAAATTGTACTCTCTACTGAATGGAATGTTGTTTAACTTATCAAGAAAAGACCAAGAGTCTTTACAGATTTGCTCTTCATCCTCAAGGTACTTCTGCAGGATAGTATCAACCAGCTTGGCACAAGGATATGTAGGAGAGCCGCGCCCATCAACGAGTGGGCGCATAGGTGGATTAACAAGGTCCTTGTGGATCTTGGGTATACCAAAGATACAAGGGTACCTGGGAAATAATGTGGTAAGGTATTTGTGTTGACCTTGGTTAAGTCTACCCTCAAAAAACATTTCGTCCAAGGAGCTCTTAATTTTATGGTACCTCAGACCTTGAACTAATCATATACGCATCATTAGACAATAGCCCCAACATCCTGTCAAAGTAGTCTAATTGATCAAAGACTACAACCCCACCACCTTTATCGGGTTTACAGATTCTTAAGGAATGTAACTTAACATATTCCAACAGGGTCATTTCAGACTTCCCTAAATCGTTGGTACATTTACTTAAATGCAAATTACTATGTCTTAAATCAAGTTCACAAGTGGATTCAAACGCTTGTACTAATGGGTGCAGAGGTGGGTTAAACATGCTAGGGACAAACATATCAGATGGAGTATCATGACTGAAACCACGAGTTTCAAACAGCAGGTTAAAGTTCAATTTACGAGCAAACATCTTAATATCGATGATGGTGTTCACTAAATCGAACTTCTGTTGAGGTACATAGGTGTATCCCTTAGATAAAAGGTCGGCCAGTTCATCAGGGATCAGCACGTTGGAGTAATTAAAGATATTAAAATCTCCAAGTTGATTGGTAGAAATAACTGGGCCCATACGTTGGTTAATGGGGGGAACCACAGTATCAGTCTCTACATCCTGCAGGTTATCAGTAATAGGCAAAGGTGAAACCACACAAGGAACCTCGTTTACCACACAAGCCGAGGCTTCAGTAAGGCCAGGAGGCAGAGGTAGAGCCAGGTGATAAGTACTCCTGGTATCTACTGCCTCTGAAAAAACTGTTTCTGTTGCTTCCCCTTAAAAGATTGCTGCAAGTTGTTCCTTTGCTTAGGGATGGCACCCTGTTTGTTGGTGGAAAAGTGTACCTGTTGCTGACCCATTGCCGTAGTGTGAGGACCCTGCTGTTGTTTACGGTTCATAAGTCTCTCACTCCTTCTGACCCCTTGGTCAACAGGGGTATCCCCAAATGTATCAAGGTCCCTGATGTTATCCGATGCTGACTCACCTCTACAGTTTGTGGTGGGAGGATCCCCACTACTACCATTAGGATTCCAAGCTTGTGATGGCGCAGGGGGTGGATAAGACACCCCTAACTGGTATGCTTTTAAATCGCGCTCAAGTTTCTTGATTTTGTTGAATTTTAGTTTAGACAGGTACTGGTCGATGCTGGTAAAACATCTATTATAATCATATTTGTACCTGCTAAATTCTACATGGGTTTTAATCGAGTTATCCAACACAGTAATTTCATCATTTAACTGTGTCACCCATGCAGAGTAATGCTTGATCATAAGCTTTAAGAGGTCCTGGCCTTGTTGGTCAAATAAATTAATCAATTCCTTATGGAATTCTGAATTCAACACCAAACCTGTCAGGTATTGAAAATGCCTTAAGCCTTTAGGAATGACATTGCAAGCTATACATTCATTAAAATATGAAATTTCAAGTTTCAGTTTTTTAAGTTTCAATAAGAGTTTATCAAAAGTTTTTAGTTTGTCAGCTAAATCATTACTGTTTACCTCATGGCCATCAGTAGAGTTGTCGTGCATCCTACGGGTTGCTTTATCGCCATATCCTGTAAACACAAAATCCTCGGATAACCAATTGCCCAAAACTGGGGCCCCATCAAGAAGACCACTTGGAAGAGTCCGACTGGCATCTGCTATACATTCGGTAGGCTCAACCTGACTCTGTAAACGGCTAGGCTAACTGTTTTGTGTTTTGTACTTGTTTACATCAGGTAGTGGCTAGTGTCTATTTAGATGATAGGCTAACAACTGGCTGATTTTATGATTGTCTAGTTTAATTTTAATTTTAATATAATGTGAGTGATTGAACTCAAGTCCTGTGAGCTTGCGTTTTAACTTTAAATTTTTATTCATGGTTCAAGGTGTGCCTGATTGGTTAATTGAACCTTTGACTTAATACTGCTGGATATTTAAGCTGCTGTTCAGTTAAATGTAGTTTGTAATACTTTTTGTCTGAGGAAGTCTGTGTACACCACAGACGAAAAGCGCTTCATTAAATTCAACTTAAATTCAACTTTATTTTCCTGTGACTTCTGTGGTACTTCTGTGTGTTGCCCTATTGCTGTGAATCCTGATATTATTTCCTGGTTTGTGCTGCTTAGTACTTGGTTGTTTCATGGCTTCTGGATCTGACAGCAATGATGGGTTCTCTCCGAATGCTACTCCAGCATTATTGAAGAGCTGTAATAGTGCCCTTCCAGCACCAGCTACTCTTTCTACAGTTGCACAGGATAATTTATTTGAGTCTCTATTTGAAAGAATGGAATCGCTGTGTGCGAGGCTCGACAAGCTAGACACACAACAACAGGACATGAAGAATCTTTTTCTGCCTTTTGTTAACAGCTTTCAACCGTCTGCAATGGAGAATGCGCCAAGTGGTGCTGTTCAACCAGCGAACCCCTCTGCTACGGTTCCTTCCCTTAATGGGAACACTGATTTCGGCAGCTTGAATTCAGCGAATGGCAGAGAGTTTTTAAACCCTTTGCTACGGCCAGGTTTGGCCTCTACGTCTAAATCACCAACGGCAGCCAGCATTAGGCTGGCTCCGGTAACTACACCTGATACAGTGCAATCGGCAATTACTTCTAATTCAGTGCAAGTAGCACGAACAGTAAATCCACCTATACTAAACGAAAGTTTAGCTAGGACAGAGCCACTATTAACCGGAGGTTTTCCTAGCCGTTTACAGAGTCAGGTTGAGCCTACCGAATGTATAGCAGATGCCAGTCGGACTCTTCCAAGTGGTCTTCTTGATGGGGCCCCAGTTTTGGGCAATTGGTTATCCGAGGATTTTGTGTTTACAGGATATGGCGATAAAGCAACCCGTAGGATGCACGACAACTCTACTGATGGCCATGAGGTAAACAGTAATGATTTAGCTGACAAACTAAAACCTTTTGATAAACTCTTATTGAAACTTAAAAACTGAAACTTGAAATTTCATATTTTAATGAATGTATAGCTTGCAATGTCATTCCTAAAGGCTTAAGGCATTTTCAATACCGACAGGTTTGGTGTTGAATTCAGAATTCCATAAGGAATTGATTAATTTATTTGACCAACAAGGCCAGGACCTCTTAAAGCTTATGATCAAGCATTACTCTGCATGGGTGACACAGTTAAATGATGAAATTACTGTGTTGGATAACTCGATTAAAACCCATGTAGAATTTAGCAGGTACAAATATGATTATAATAGATGTTTTACCAGCATCGACCAGTACCTGTCTAAACTAAAATTCAACAAAATCAAGAAACTTGAGCGCGATTTAAAAGCATACCAGTTAGGGGTGTCTTATCCACCCCCTGCGCCATCACAAGCTTGGAATCCTAATGGTAGTAGTGGGGATCCTCCCACCACAAACTGTAGAGGTGAGTCAGCATCGGATAACATCAGGGACCTTGATACATTTGGGGATACCCCTGTTGACCAAGGGGTCAGAAGGAGTGAGAGACTTATGAACCGTAAACAACAGCAGGGTCCTCACACTACGGCAATGGGTCAGCAACAGGTACACTTTTCCACCAACAAACAGGGTGCCATCCCTAAGCAAAGGAACAACTTGCAGCAATCTTTTAAGGGGAAGCAACAGAAACAGTTTTTTCAGAGGCAGTAGATACCAGGAGTACTTATCACCTGGCTCTACCTCTGCCTCCTGGCCTTACTGAAGCCTCGGCTTGTGTGGTAAACGAGGTTCCTTGTGTGGTTTCACCTTTTCCTATTACTGATAACCTGCAGGATGTAGAGACTGATACTGTGGTTCCCCCCATTAACCAACGTATGGGCCCAGTTATTTCTACCAATCAACTTGGAGATTTTAATATCTTTAATTACTCCAACGTGCTGATCCCTGATGAACTGGCCGACCTTTTATCTAAGGGATACACCTATGTACCTCAACAGAAGTTCGATTTAGTGAACACCATCATCGATATTAAGATGTTTGCTCGTAAATTGAACTTTAACCTGCTGTTTGAAACTCGTGGTTTCAGTCATGATACTCCATCTGATATGTTTGTCCCTAGCATGTTTAACCCACCTCTGCACCCATTAGTACAAGCGTTTGAATCCACTTGTGAACTTGATTTAAGACATAGTAATTTGCATTTAAGTAAATGTACCAACGATTTAGGGAAGTCTGAAATGACCCTGTTGGAATATGTTAAGTTACATTCCTTAAGAATCTGTAAACCCGATAAAGGTGGTGGGGTTGTAGTCTTTGATCAGTTAGACTACTTTGACAGGATGTTGGGGCTATTGTCTAATGATGCGTATATGATTAGTTCAAGGTCTGACGTAAACCACGCATATCATAAAATTAAGAGCTCCTTGGACGAAATGTTTTTTGAGGGTAGACTTAACCAAGGTCAACACAAATACCTTACCACATTATTTCCCAGGTACCCTTGTATCTTTGGTATACCCAAGATCCACAAGGACCTTGTTAATCCACCTATGCGCCCACTCGTTGATGGGCGCGGCTCTCCTACATATCCTTGTGCCAAGCTGGTTGATACTATCCTGCAGAAGTACCTTGAGGATGAAGAGCAAATCTGTAAAGACTCTTGGTCTTTTCTTGATAAGTTAAACAACATTCCATTCAGTAGAGAGTACAATTTCCTGACAATAGATGTCAAGGATTTATACACTTGTATACCTTTGCAGATAGCTTTGGACTGGGTGGCCTTCTTCCTTAAGAGTAAGGGTGCCCGCCCATGAAATATCCCTTGTGATTGAACTGTTGGACTTGATCCTTTATAACAACTATTTTTATTAGGAGAGAATTTCTATCTACAAAAACTGGGGTGGCTATGGGGTCCCCTTGCGGAGCCAGCTTGGCCAACATAGTGATGTCATACTGGGAAAGGGAGAACATATTAAACAATGAGTCGGTAGTAGTGTCTAAGATCAAGTACTACACCCGTTACCTGGATGACATCTTTATTTTATTAGAGGGTGAAGAAGCTGATAGCCTGTTATTATTAAATTTACTTAATAACTCCACTGACTTTTAGTTTTTACCTCTTCCTTCAACACTGAGGCAATACCCTATTTAGGCGTATGGTTGGCGAAAAATGACATCTTGAATAAATATGTGGCCAGCATATATAGAAAGCCTACCTACTCTAATTCTTTTCTTCATTTTAGTAGCTGCCATCCTAGCTACCAAAAAGGTCTGTGGCTAAGGGTCAGCTCGTACGAGCAGCCCGGATGGTGAGCCTGGACGATGACTTTCTTAGGGAATGTGACTTACTTAAGAATATGTTCCTTCATAGAGGCTATCCGCTTAACTTATTAGACAACTTAGTCAATGAGGTGATCAGCAAAGATCCAGTGGGTTTTACAAACCTATACTGAACATCAGTTCTTCCGGGTTGGCGAGTCTAGGTTAGAATGTATAGGTGGAACTACTCCTATACATAATAATAACACTAGATTAATTCTTACATATTGTCCAAGTAGTAGGTCTATTATGGACATCATTACTAAGAACTGGAACTTGTTCCATTCCAACCTTGCAATTTTGAACAAACTGGGAGTTAAACCTGAGGTTACATATAGAAGGGGTAAAAATATGAAAATGTTGTTGGAACAACCTGAGCGGCAGAGTACCCGTACTCCTGGGATGTTCAAATGTCAAAACTGCAATCAATGTCGTCACATTCTTGAATCAAACCGATTTGACATTGATAATATTAGATACGACATTAGATGTAGATGCACTTGTAACTCTAAAATGGTGGTCTATGTGGCATTATGCCAAAAATGCACAGGTTTTTATGTAGGTAAAACCGAGCGTAGATTTAAAGATCGGATCTACGAACATCAATATGCAATTAATAAAGCGAAAGATGAAAATGCTCTTGCTAAACATATCATCCAGCATAAAGACCACCATTTTAAGTTTATGGTTATAGAACAAATGCATGACACTATTAGAGGAGCCCCTGTACACCTATTATTAGAGGCGTCTGAATTGCGATGGCAAATTAGATTAAATGCCTATGCTCTACCAGGTCTCAATGAAGGCTGCTCTATTAGCAGCCTTCTTAAACTTAAGAACCTGGTTAGATAGTTTTTTTGCCTTTTTTTGCCTTTATGAGTTTGTAACACACTCTAACTGTTTTGTGTTTTGTACTTGTTTACATCAGGTAGTGGCTAGTGTCTATTTAGATGATAGGCTAACAACTGGCTGATTTTATGATTGTCTAGTTCAATTTTAATTTTAATATAATGTGAGTGATTGAACTCAAGTCCTGTGAGCTTGCGTTTTAACTTTAAATTTTTATTCATGGTTCAAGGTGTGCCTGATTGGTTAATTGAACCTTTGACTTAATACTGCTGGATATTTAAGCTGCTGTTCAGTTAAATGTAGTTTGTAATACTTTTTGTCTGAGGAAGTCTGTGTACACCACAGACGAAAAGCGCTTCATTAAATTCAACTTAAATTCAACTTTATTTTCCTGTGACTTCTGTGGTACTTCTGTGTGTTGCCCTATTGCTGTGAATCCTGATATTATTTCCTGGTTTGTGCTGCTTAGTACTTGGTTGTTTTTTTTACTTGTACCAACAGTTATAATGTCTTTAACTATATAAGGAATGTATCCCTCTATCACAGTAACAATCAAGCACATTTTTTTGCCTGTGGTGAAGAGTTTACACATTTTTTTCTGCAAACATATTAATAACCCTCTCAACAGAATTTCATAGCTGGGGGGTACCTTTCAATTTGCTTCAGATGTGACACTGTTGCTCCACGTAGTTTAATGCAGAAATAAAATGCTATAGTGTATGGCATTGTTTGATCAGTGTTCTAGGCTAGTAAACAAATTTTGTAGGCAAGAAATACTCTATCAAGATCATGCTATGGTGTTTAGCTGTTCTGGCTCCAAGTGAAATAACTTCTTTCAAAAAGATGATACAACAGAGTTTGTACTCTAGTTTTACGTCTTTTACAGTTTCCTACATTATTCAACTCTTTTTCCATGACAAGTGGAGATAAACTAATTATGTTTTCAAAAACATTGTGATTCCTTCATATTTCTAATCTGAAATGCTTTTATACCTGACAGTTTGTTCTAAAACTGAAACATAAATTGATATAAATAATTGTGAAATTCTCAGATTAAAAAATAATAACAATGGTTTAACTAACTTTTTATCTCAGTGCTCTGTATTTTTATTTAGTTGCAACTACATAAAAACTATATGTAGAGGATCTCCAACAGCAACATGGTAGATCACTGGCCAATTTAAAATATACTGCAATGGTAATCTGTAATGAAAATTAAAAAGAAGGCCTGGTGCACCTTGCCTGCAAGCTTACATGTATTTGCTATACCTAGGTTTCTGATAATGCTTCTAATGAATTGTTACTGAATATTAAGCTATTGTTTAGATAACTGACATGTCAGTAAGGGAATTGCATTAACAACAGATAATATTTGTCTGCAGTAATATGGGTAAGTAATATGGTAAGACAAAAGCAGAGTGAGTTATAGAGTAAAAATAGAAGGGGGACCCTAAGTGCTTAGGAAATCGTAAATTGCAAAGTGACTGATGAATTAATGATGTTACTGTGTAGTTTTGGATTTAGCCTTGCAATTATCAACAAAAATGACCAAACTCAAATGGCATTATCTTGCCATAAAGTTATTTGACTACTATCATATCAGTAGATTCAAGTATCATTCTGTTTTGCTGTTCTGTATTTTACTATTAGAAAGGCTGAAGTAAGTAGAAAAATATTTCTCACGAATGAAGTTTTTTGTTAAGTTTTATTTCTATTTGAAACCTGTATCCCTTAGAATTATGTCTTACTGTCTTTTGGAACTAGTTCTCCAGAACTAATTATGCTATTTTTACAAGAAGGAAATGTCTATTGTAGCAAAGATGTGCATATCATTCTTAAGATTTTTATTTTTTATTTTATTTTTAATTTTTATTTTAGCTATATAGCTAGCTGGTGTTCTGAAGTGTGTGTGTGTGTGTGTGTGTGTGTGTGTGTGTGTGTGTGTGTGTGTGTGTGTGTGTGTGTGTGTGTGTCTGTGTGTGTGTGTGTCTGTGTCTGTGCATTTTTAAGTTTTTATTCCCATTGCGAAGCATTTTCTTCACTTGTTTAAACTTTCATAGAAAAATCATTGTGCTATCCTACTAATTTATCATATCAAGTTGATAGTTAGCCAGTCCATATTGCTCTTATAAATGTCTATCTTCTATGAAAAGATATATATTTAATAAATACAGGTCTTGACTTTACAGAGGAGATGATAACACAGTGACACTGGGGGTTTTCTTTATCAAAGGAAGACTCCAAGGCTAAATGAAAAACTGTTGCTAAATAACCATCTGATCAAAAGTGTGTTATATTCTGTCCCTTTTCCCCATCAGGGGTACTTTGCTTTCTGTTATTATTATACCTTAATTAAATTAAAGCATGCCTGTTTTTTTCAATAATTGCTGTTTTTTTTTAATTTAGAAAATTATATTGGATTTCTAACTCTTAAACCTTGGTATTGAAGCCTACAAGTGAATTGGCAATGCACAATGTTAATATGATATTAAAATACTGTGGATATAAGGTACTCATACTGAGAGGTACTTAAGATTTTGATTGCTTATGTGACTTGTTAAGTCAAAACTAATTTGTGTCATAAAGATAAAAAAGGGCATCTATTGTTACTGTCAGATTTACTCACTATGTTCAGTGATGATGTCTGTTGAAGTCTCTTGTCTCAGATGTGTTTATAAAAACCTTTTAGTCTTTGTGATGGGATTGTTTATTATCTCAGCTGAGTATTAATATTAATTAGTTGCAATTTCAGTTAAAAGACGACATTTTTGTTAGGAATTGGTGTAAGTGATTAGTATGTGAAGATGTCAGTATGAGAGCTGGTTATTTATTGTCAGACATTTTTGAATCACTAAACATGATTACATAGCACAACATTCTGAGATTCTGTTTGCATCACATTTTTCTCTGCTCAGTAATTACTTTGCTTATGTATACTAACATTTGTACCATAAACAATTATCAGTACCTCTTCTCCACAGTATTTTAAAAATTCAGCTGACTCTACACTGATATGACAGTTTAGCAGGCTTGCAAGTACCCATACAGTCAGTAGTTAAAAACATCTGCCATGAGTTCATACAGATATATTTTCTGTATGAAATGTAACTACCACATTTACATCACTGCGCTTATCTCCATGCTCATCATTGGAGGTGAAGTGAATAAAATAAATAAGTCCAATTTGTTTGCCCTACGAGAGACTGACTGGGGAAGCTATACTTTTCTGAACAAAATTCCAGATGTGTATTAACTGCAGTTAATTATGCACTGTTTTACCATACAAATTAACTGCAGATAATTATGTACTGTTTTACCATACAAAATCTGTCTCTTCATATCTAATTCTCACAATTATGCACAATACTATCAATATTTCCAAGTTCATGTATGTGATTATTTTGTTAAACTTAGTGTTTTGCTTTGGCATTGAATGACTTAACAATTGCTTGCAAACAAGTATGAATTTTTACAAAATGCAAAAATGCAACAGAAGTCAAGAAGATAATCATAAAACAAAAGTATAAACAGTAATAATTTAGAGTTAAAAAAACTCTTATGTGTAACATAATGTTGACAATCTTTTTGTAAGTCCATTGGCATTTTCTCTCTACTGCCAAATGAATATTTTTACCTGTGCAGGTACTCCACCTAGTCCTGTTGAAGCATTCCCACCACTTGCACTGCCCGTTGTCCACTCTATCTTGCCATAATTTAGAAAAATAAATGAAACATTTTCATCTGAGATCAAAACAGCTTGAAATGTGTTTCCCTGTGGAATAGAAGAAAGAAAACATCTGCAATGTGTTCTAATAATACAATATATTGTTATTAATGCTTACAAAATCCTTCATCACGGTAATGTATTTTCATGTCATGATATGGCTTTGCAAAGAATACTGTTACATTTTGTTGAGTCATATTGTAATGGGCTTACGACTGTTTCATCAGCCTCTTCTTAGACTGATTAACATTCAGATGTCTTTTGAATTTTCACAGAAATGTTACCATTGAAAAATAACTGCTGGGCTGAATTCATGAACACCTACATTAAATGTACATAATCTGTATTCAAGAACATCCCTACCACATTTTTTGTACAGTCTATTCACTCAGAAATCTTACACTAAGTGTACACGTAGTCTACATTTTCAGTTAACCTTAATGAATCCCCATTCAATATTTAAAGCTACAAGAAAATCAGTAGGAAAACTGAAATTAGGATGAAGATGGTGGGAGTTATGTGTGTGGTGTCTATTCACTCAGAACTGTGTACAATTAGTGTACAATTAGTGCATGTATTCATGAATCCAGCCCCTAGAGAACAATTTTTTTTGTCTTTTGAATCTAAAAGCAATAGAGATGTTTTCTTTGGTTTTCTCTACATCACTTATACTTTTCTGTGTCAGATGGTAAAGGAGATTTTTACAGATGTATATGATATACGGGTCTATATTAGAACACCAAACTTTAAAAATTTTGAGTGTTCTAATATCGAACCCTATTAATCGAAAATTTAAAACATCGAACATACAGAACAGCGAATTTTTTCCTAAGGAAAAAAATTGTTGTTCCAAAACACATACACACAACACAAGCACAACAAACAAACAGCAATCCACACACATACACCTAAACTCTTACACCTAACCCTACACTAAACTATACATACATCACTAACTATCCGCTTACCTTAACCCAAACCATAACCCTAAGGTCCGTCACTATCGCACAGTCACCTCACCCACGCCCTAACCCTAACTCACCTACCCTGCCCTAACCCTCACGTCCACACAATCGCACAATTACCTGAACCCGACCCGTAACTTTAAACCACAGTGCTAAAAATACCGAAGCAACAGAAATGGACAACCAAATTCTTTCCCTAGGAAAAAATTTGGTTTTCTGTTTCTTCGATATTTTCAGCATTCGCTGAAACCGGGTCGATATTAGAACACTCGAAATTTTGAAAGTTCAGTGTTCTAATATAGACCCTGATATACTATACACTGAACAGTTATATAGCAGGGATTAAGAAACACTGACAAACAACTTTTGTAACTAAGTCATAATAAAGGAATGATTATTATCCCATGGATAAACCTCCAAAGGGAACTATTAAAGGGTGATGTTTTTGTCACAGGTACTATTGTATCTTAATTTTGAGATGTTTACTTAATAGAATAGGTTATGGTTGTAGCTTAAGTTCAATAAACTAACCTTGTTCAATAGCATCTCGTGTATTTTTTGTGGGAAATTTAAAATTGTACACCTAATTATATTGCAATCTGAAAGCACAGTTGCAAAAAGTTTAAAATTTCTCAGATAGTAAAAGGATGATGTTTGGTCTTGATAAATGTGTAAACACAACATTTATCAGAAAAGCTGCAACACTAATCAACTGTGATCAGAAACATGATATATAGGAACTTGAACAAGAGGCTGTGTATAAATATTTTGGAATAGATGAAGAGTCAACAACAAAACTGGAAGAAATGTGAACAAAGCGAAGTAAGGAATTCTTCAGGAGATTAAAGATAATGAAAACTACGTTGAAATGTAGGAATAAAGTTCAAGCTATAAATCAGCTTGTTCTTCTTGCTTTGACTTACAATTTTGGTGTTTTTCATTGGTCCTAGAAAACAACGGGTCGGATGGACAAAAAAACAAGAAAAATGCTTCATGTTTATCAAATGTCCTTTATCTAAAGGAGGTAAGAGCCTCCTCTAAAATAATTACATGGTATACGCCTGCAATTGTAGGATTACATACTTATACACTGATCTCATCAGATCCAAGCATAGTAAAACAAAAAAAAAAAAGTCTAAGATGTCATTATAATGGCAAGCTTAGAAAACTTCTGGAACATGTTCATGTTGATAAAGATTCAACCCATGACTGATTAAAGAGAGCTAAATTTAAACCAAAAGATGAAAGGCTAATAATAGGGTTTCAAGACAGTGATATACACACATGTTGGTTTGCAGAGGCCATAGAAAATGTAGGAGATACAAACAAATACAGGTTCTGTAATACAGAACTGGAAACAGTTGCACATATTTTTGCTGGTTACAATAATCTCACGGCTGAGGGTCTGTATACTGAAAAGCAGAACAATATAGCAAAGCTATATTTATTGGGGATTGTGCAAATAATAAAACATACAAGTAGCTGAGAAACATTTGGAATGCAAACTATAAAGCATTACTGAAAATGAAGAAAGTTATGATCAGATGAGATCATCCAATACAAAGAATTAAAGAATAAAGGAGAAAAATATCATTTCTCATTGAAATACCTACACCCAGCAATTTTAGAGTCCTATGTTCTGAAAGACACAAGGTAATAAAAATCCTAGGATTTGTAAGCAGAAATTAGAGCAATGTGGGATAAGGGAACTCAGACAGATCCAACAGTAGAAACAAGAGGGTTAAGAAAAATTTCCAAGTTTGTTTGAACATGCTACCAAAACATGCAACCCACTATGGATAGCAGAAAGAGACATTTCTGGTACATTGTTTATACTGAGAAGAAAACTATTTGCAAACATCAAAGACTGAAGCAATACTAATTTCTTGAACTCTAAGCATACCCTGAGTCATGATTAGGGTCTGTTACTTTTATGGAATTAGAAACCCGAGTCATGAATAGAGTCTGTTCATTTTATGGAATTAGAAACAAAAAAACAGTTCAAGAAATAAAAAAAATATCAATGGGTAGGTAATACTGACCACATACTAAATAAGACAGCAAATAGTTTAGCAATTCATTAAAAAATGTCTCATTCTATCTTGAAAGATTGACTTTTCAGAAAATGTTTATAATAGCAAAACCAAATCCTTCTTCAATAAAGTCATTAAATATATAAAAACTTTGAAACGGAATACTATATTGCTGAAAATTAGATACAAACCATCATTCATAAGCACAGCAGAGTTTTTTGACAACTTAATTAAAGACAAAGAATATACCAACATCACAATAAAGTATTGCTCATAACAGGCAATCAATTAGTAAAGGTTTACTATAGTTGATAATCAGTAGTCATAGAATTATGACAGCAATATTTACATTTTTGAAATTAGACAAATAAAAGAAGATTACAGTACTTCCAAAATGGAAAATCAGACTCAGTGGCTTAATATTCCTCACTCACTCAATAAAAACTGTCAAACATTCTTTGCTGAGCAGAAAAAAAGCTGGCTTCTGTGATCACAAATCAGATGATTGCACATATCAGCTTTTATTTATATATAAGACTGTGGTACACCAGGGACTGGGAAATTTGCCATTTCCCAACTTAAGTTTGATTTTAGAGTTGGTATATGTAATTAGTAGGGAGTGTAGGGCGTGAAACAGGCCTTCCCCCTGCATATATATAAGTTATTTATATACAAGTTATTTATATAAGTTATTTATATATGTTATTTATATATACGTTATTTATATATGTTATTTATATATGTTATTTATATGTTATTTATATATGTTAATTATATATGTTATTTATATATGTTATTTATATATAAGTTATTTATTAACTCATTTATTTATTTATAGGTTGTTGATAAAAATTTTTGCTTTCTCACTTGCAGATTAATGTTCTATTTTTTTCATGGAATGAGCATGTACCTATTATAGCAGGAGGTGTGGGGGTACAGGGGGCTTGACCCACTGCAGAAAAAAATAAGCTTTCATTTTTGTTTTTGATAATTTTAGACTCTGTCTGAAGTGATCATTCTTTTTTCATTTATTTTTATGAGCATTCAGTGTTTGATGAGACACTCATATGGTTATATTTCACTACATTACCAACTCACTCAAGTGGGATACACTACATCGTTCACAAATGGTTGAAACTCAATTAAAAAAAAATACATTTTATATGGAGGGAAGAACCCCTGCAACCCCACACCCCCCTGCTAATTCTATATAACAGTTTGAAGATCATAAAACAATGAGGAAATGGCAAAAGCCCATTCCTCATTCCCCACTGTGAAGCGATCCAATAAAATAAATGCTGGTGTCTTACAATGAACTGACAGTTTGACAAAGGGATCCTCCTAACCAAACATTCAGTGTAACAAACATACAATGAAACATACTGAACCCAAACATACATACACACACATACACACACACACACACGCACACACACACACACACACACACACACACACACACACACACACACACACACACACACACACATATGTATATATATATATATGTTGTTGTTGTCTTTCGGCTTTCCCGGTTAGGGGTCGCCACAGCGGAACTCCGGTCCGCTAATGATTGACAGTTGATTTTCATGAACGCCGAGGTGCCAGCTCGATGTTCAACCTAAAATGAAGGCACGCCCATTTACGCATGTCTTTCAAACACCCACCCAACCGCAGGGAGGACATGCAGACTCCACAAAGAAGGCACCCCCCGCACTCCAGTCGGGAATCGAACGGGAGAACCTCTTGCTGTGAGGCAACAACGCTACCGCTGCACCACAGTGGAAGTACATATATATATATATATATATATATATATATATATATATATATATATATGTGTGTGTGTGTGTGTGTGTGTGTGTGTGTGTGCGCGTGTGTGTATGTGTGTGTGTGGGTCTACTTCACTTGACATAAAACTGATTTTACTGACACCCATTTGACTGACATCCAAATTACCTAAATTTCATTTGAATGACATCTCATTTGACTGACTCCCGTTTCACTGACAGTTTAGACATAGACTTTTTGTGGGTTTTCCTTCACCTGTGACTTACTTGTGATAAATAGAATTACTGTAACTTACACTGGTGACTGTTAGAATTCCGATAGTCATGTAGAAAGTAGTGTTGTAGTGTTTCTAAATGTGGATTTGTCTCTTTACATTTTTATGGGGAGTATCTAAAGTAATTTGGCGAATGTTATGTGCATTCCCAGCAGTAGTGGCAGCGTGTAGCGTACTGTACGGCAAGTTAAAGGTATATGCCCTTTTCCCCAGTGTAGTGTGATCCTGGAGTTAGTATATATAATTGGGGGGCACTGCCCCCACATTGTGGGGAATGGAGGTCATAGCCCTCCACCTAATTTGGTTGTACATTGTCCAGTTTCTGTTAAGAGGTTAAGTAAGTATTTTTTAAGTTCTGGAAAGCTTTAGTTATTGGTGTTCTAAGTGTACTTGTCTAGGGTTTAAGATTTAGTATGTTGAAATTCAGCACTGTAAGCTGTCAGTGAAATGGGAGTCAGTCAAATGAGTTGTCAGTTAAATGAAATTTAGGTCAATCGGTTGTCGGTCAAATGGGTGTCAGTCAAATGAGTTTTAGGTCAAATGAAGTAGATCCATATAGATATATATATATATATATATATATATATATATATATATATATATATATATATATAGATAGATAGATATCAGCAAACTGCAAAAGCTAATAAGAACAAACACAGACAAAACAATAATTTAAATAGCACTGTAAAATGATCAAACATAAAAAAAAATGAAAACTATTTTTTGCACGGATGCAAGCCCCACTGCACCATCTACATACCTCCTGCTAATTATATTTACTAACTCTGATATTGCACAATGGTATATTATGGACTAATTCCCTTAACCCGTTGCAACATGATGGAATGCAAATGGTTGCCGGTAGAAACTCCGTTTAACAGAACATTTGCTTACATTCACTTTAGATTTTTGTTTTATTGTAATAAAAGCATTCACCTGTGAGCATCCATTCTTGTCATCTACAACCATATATTTACAGATACAAAGATATAGATGTATGTGGCTGTGTGTGTGTGTGTGTGTGTGTGTGTGTGTGTGTGTGTGTGTGTGTGTGTGTGTGTGTGTGTGTGTGTGTGTGCGTGTGTCTCTGTGCTTGTATTTTTTCTTTAACAAGTGCTTCGGTATAAAATCAATGTATAGAAAAAATCCGTATAAACTATGTGCACCAAAAACTGCACCTGTAACTTCCACTACAAGCATGGAACCATATGTGTTATAATAAATCTTTTACTAATTTTACAAAATTTCTGCTGCTCTTTAGATCCAGCACTGTAACCTTATTAAAGACTTGTGTGCCAAAATCCAACCACACACACTCCAAAACTCAGTAAAAGAAAGGTAAGTCAAGCTGCCTTCTTCATCTATGTCCAGAACCTTAAAGGTAGCAAACAGCAGAGTGCTGAACTGGTGGTTAACACAACCACCTCCATTGATTAGGAAGACAGAGAGAATCTACTGGCTGATAAACTGAGCTCAAACTTCACCCCCACTACTCCCTGGCTATCCCATGTGAAATCCCTACTAGCATCCTCCCCCCAGTTATTAGCAGGGATCAGGTTCTGGCAGTGCTCATTAAGGCAAAAAACACTGCCCCAATGCAGGGTTGTAGCCAGAGATTTACATTTTGTACTCAGACCTAATGTTGCTGCTTCCAGTACCCACTTATCAGTGTAGAAATGAACTCACCCCTCAAAATGCTACCGCAAGATACATGGAAAGATGTACTTTCTTTTCAACTGTTACAATTAACTGCCATACAAAGCTAGTTATTGAGATGTATTCCTTTGGCACAAGAATTGTTTGTGAACTGCTATACTGTGAATATTCATTTACTCAGTTCTAAACAGTCTGTGCTTTTTTAGTGCTGACATTAGCACGAGCTGCTCAGAAAAACATGGACAGATTTCAGTACAGTGAGTATGCTTACATACATCCTTGCCCCAATGGGCCTTGACAATTTCCATGGTTGCCTCATGAATTGTCTAAAATATGACTTATCAGGACCACTTAAGGCAGTCTTCAACTACAGCCTTAAAACAGGTTATGTGCCAAGTGAATGGAGGACCAGAGCAGTCGCCTCTCTTCATAAGGGGGACTAGTAACTGACCCGGGGAACTACAGACCCATTAATCTGACAAATTTAATATGCAAAGCCATGGAATGAGCAACCAGGGCATTGGCAAAATACAAAAACCAGACCCATCCCAGTTTGTCTTTATTAAGAGAAGGTTGTGCCTACTTAACCTGGTTCATTTCTTCAAGAAGGTCAGCAAGGCAATGGATGAGGGTAAAACAGTGCGCACTGCATGCCTTGACCTGGCCAAGGCATTCAATATGATACCCCACTCAAGCATTTTTGACAAACTTTCTGAACTAGGAAGAAATCCCTACACAACTTGCTGAATTGCTGGATGGCTCACTGACAGGATCCAAAAAGTTAGGATTGGTGAGACCACATCCACCAAGAGACCAGTCGATTGAGGAGTCCCTTAGGGCTGCATGCTGGGTCCACTTCTGTTTGACATCCACTTCTCAGAAGTCAAGAATAATGTCAAAGGCGTTTGGCTCACCAAGTTCACAGACAACTGCAAATTGGGAGCTATCATAAATTCCACCCATGACACAGACATCTGGTAAGAAGGTTTAACACAGACAGATGATTGGTGCCAAAGCCACGGTTTAAAACTCAATGCTAAGAAATGCATTATAATTCCCTTTAAGAAATTGTCCACCCATGTTAATTACTCTATCATCTTTTAACTAAAATTAAAACTGATTATTTTCTACTATCAATAAAACACCCTCTAAGAGTTGATCAGGTAGTCCGAGATCTGGGAACATAAGTAGATAGTAATCTGGCCTTCTACCAACATGTAACAACGATAGTAAGAAAATCTTTCTATGTCACCCAACCTGTAGTTAAAGGTATGGCATCCAGGTCCAAGGACGTTATAGTGCCTCTTTACTTAGCTCTTATCACAGCCATCATTGAGTACAATGCCCCTTATGACATGTACCTCACTAGACACTTGCAACAGTTAAAATACCCACAAAGGTTTCTCACCAGGACAATTCAGGGCATAAATACCTGTCCTATACAGATCAACTAAAGGCACTGTCTCTGCAGTCAGTATTCTACAGGTTCCTGACACGTGATCTATGCCTGGTTTATAAGGCATTCTCAGATCCAGCCCTGATGGATATTTTACATATCCCCAAAACAAAACACACTAGAAATAGATCCAAGTATATCAGCTTCACTTGTGACATAAATAGAAAATGCTGGATGGACAGATATGTCACTCCACGGATCCCCATGTTACAGAATAGGCTCCCCTTCCATGTGAAGCACAGTTCATCCCTGACCCTACTCAAATGAAACCTTGGTCATTGGATGGGAAATCGCAAATACACTCCTGGTTTGTCTGCCATGTTTCTGATGGACAGAGGTCATCAGTAAGTATAATATTCCAAAATTAACATCCCCACTAGCCCCTTAACTAACTCATTACTAACATACTCTGATTTTTAATTGATACCTAAGGTACTTGGGACAAAATTGGGTTGGGGTGCACGACTAAACTTATAAAGGCCCTAGTGGTCATTAGCCTAGTATCAACCCAGGAACCTTTGAATAATATGTAGCAGCATTGTTACATGAATAATGTCACAGCATACTACAGCAAAGAGTTAAAGAATACTTACTAAAATAATGAAGAATAGCAAAAAGGTTAAAGCAATTTATCATTTCCGCAAAGTAGATAAGTATCAATATACCTTATCTGTGAATAATACGAGTTTGTATAAAATTACAATTTATACACATGGGAGGATTGAATCTTCTTGTTAAAAAGAAAGGCTCAAACTTTATTCAGTCCTGTAAAAATTTATTTTCCTTCAGAACATCTGTAAAACTAGTTAGCCATCAATGTTAAAGTAAAAAAGGCTTGCCGAAAATGAAGCATTACGTTTATTAAAGCAACAGAACTATTAACATGCTTTCAATGTATTCTCCAAAGAAAAAAAACTCTCTGACCTACAAACTGCTAATAAACAGCTAGCATTATTTTCCAGTAGAAAGTCCTCATTAGCATTCTCCCTTCTATCTATTATCACATAAATTGATGGCAAACCCAACATGCTTCACTATGCCAATGAAGAGCATTCTCCTCCTCCACGTCAGTATCACCATCATTAACCCCCGATAAACAAATAGAACAACAATCTGATACAAGTGCAGCAATCTAGCTTTTATATACCAACTAAAATACACCCTCTAACCATTTAAAACTGATAGCAAATGCATAGCTAACCAAGAAAATGCTAAAGATATTAAGCATTGTTAAAATATTCTTACTCTTTTAAAAGTAATATGCACATAAAATGGTAGAAAAGCACATACCAAAATAATGAATTCTTTTTTTTTACTAATTTTCTTAAGATTTCTTCTACATACTTTTCAGCTACACTATTGAACAATACTATAACTCTAAACATAGCAGAAATCAAATATTATCTAACATCTGATTTTTGTAAATATGGAATGGAATGGGGTCTGTTTTTTTATTATTATTTTAACTTTCACACTACAATTCAATACCCAACCCCACTATGCATGATAGGAATTATATCAGCTACCCAATGCCAGTATATTCCATTTATTCTGTATTTATTTTGAGTTTGGCAAGGCTCAATTGACAAATTCACCACCGTAACAGGAACAGGCAAGCAAAAACTGAGGGTGATGCTACTCAATGCTTGAAGTCTAAATCTCAAAATGCACTCACTCAAGGCACTCCTTAAAATGGAGAACACCAATATCTGTGCAGTGACTGAGACCTGGTTCAAGGCTCCAGAGAGCACCCCTGTACTACCAGGCTATAACTCATACCACACTTTTCGGCCATGTAACCTGGACCGGAACACCAAAGGTGGAGGTGTGTCCATATTCATTAAGGATATCCACACCTCCAGGCTAGTTGCTCAGCATAATGTAGCCGAGGTTATCCAAGTGCAACTGACTCTGGGCAAAACTGCAATCCAAATTGTAGCTTGCTACAGATCACCCACCATGACCCAGGATTCCCACTCCTCTTTTCTTGATGTACCGGAAAATATTAGGGTTCAACCAAACACCCTAATAATGGGCGATTTCAACTACCCCACCATTAACTGGGAAAACTACTCATGTACCAACTACTTCGCTCAACGCTTTCTGGAATTCATAAACTCCAATGCCCTGGATCAACTTATCCATACCCTCACCAGGGGCAACAATATCCTAGATCTAGGCATTACCAACATGAGTGACCAGTGTTCCACACCTGAAGTCAACACCTCATTGTTCCGATCTGCCCATAAGCTAATTACCCTAGATATCCACATCCTGCCCCCCCCCCCCCATTAAGGAAACCATGGTAAAAAATTTCTCCAAAGCCAACTTCATACTTCTTAAGACAGAAGTGGTTAACTTCATGACACCCATGCAGATGGACAATACAGTTACGACTATTGAATCCTACACAATTGCACTTTATAAGCACTTACATGAGTGCATGGAAAGTGCTATCCCAAACAGAACCAAGATGCTATCCTCCAAAAAAAGGAAGCCAATTTGGTGGTCCCCTGCCATAAACAAAATGTACAGCAGAAGGAAGAAACTGTTGCAAAAGAGAGTAAAATCCCATGAGTGGAGGAGCTCCCTGGTCAGCCTCAGTAAGAAGCTGCGATCCCTGATAAAATCCTCCAAAGCTAGTTACGAAAACAAAATCGCCATTGATTCTAAAGGCAACCACAAAGCATTCTATAGCTATGTCAAGAATCTCAATGGCAACACTCAGATCTGCTCTGAGTTACAGCACAATGGCACTAAATATATAGACCCAACTGATATTGCCAACATCCTGGCAGATAGGTTCAGTGCTAACTTTACCCTCCTCTCACCCCCTAAAGAGCCCATCTCTATACCAGAAGAATGCAAAGTTCCTGCAATCACAGCTGCACAGGTCAAAACCACACTCTCCAAAGCCAAGAACACAGCATCCATGGGACCAGACAACATCCCAGGCTGCGTTCTACATGAACTACAGAACAAACTGGCACCCAACCTAAGTACCATGTTAAGTCATAGCCTCACCTCAGGCTTTGTGCCTGCTGAATGGTGCCCAGTGACGGTTATCCCACTCCACAAGGGGGGAGCCATAGCAGACCCCGGGAACTTCCGCCCCATTAGCCTGATGAGCCTCGTCTGCAAGGCCATGGAACGTATTATCATGGAACTTATAAACAAAGACATTGGTAATCTCCAAACTCTGGACCCCACCCAGTTCGGGCTTGTAAAAGGCAGATCATGTCTCCTAAACCTGATAGACTTCCAGTCACCAAAGCCGTTGACAAGGGTAAGGTGGTTCACACAACCTATCTAGATCTTGCCAAGGCTTTCAACACCATCCCCCACTCTGGAATTGAAGATAAACTCACTAAACTTGGTATAAATCCCTATGTCACAAGATGGCTGGCCAACTGACTCACTGACAGAACCCACACTGTGAAAGTAGCAGACTCCAAATCAACTTCAGACCAGTGACAAGTGGAGTACCACAGGGTTCAGTCCTGGGTCCTCTCCTGTTTGGTATCTACTTCTCTGAAGTACAGGCTAACACAGAAGGTCTTTGGCTAATGAAGTTCGCAGATGACTGCAAACTAGGAGCCATAATCGAAACTCCTAACGATGTGAACATCCTACAAAAGGGCCTCACTGAGACAGATGCCTGGTGTCAAAGCCATGGCCTCAAGCTCAATGCCAAAAAGTGCATTGTCATCCCCTTTGATAAAAACTCTGTACCCATGAACTACAACATAGGCGGTAGTATACTTAACACCGGAAGTGTGATAAGAGACCTTGGGACACAGGTGGACAGTAGTAGTCTCTCCTTTGATAATCACATCACCACAGTAGTCAGGAAATCCTTCTACGTGGCACACCTCATCACAAAAGGTTTCTCATCAAGAAAAAAAGAGGTCATTGTTCCCCTCTACTCATCACTCATTAGACCCATTATAGAGTTGGTATGTACCTCACAAGACATCTACAACAATTGGAAAGGCCGAAGAAATACCTCACAAAGAGGATTACCAGCCTCAAACAGATGCCCTATGCAGACTGTCTCAAAAAACTCCAGCTTTACTCTGTCGCATATCGCCTACTCAGAGGTGATCTCTGCCTAACATACAAAGCTATGTCAAACCCAGAGCTGTTGGACATGCTCCACTTAAAGAAATCACAATCCCTCTGAGCTACATGCTCTAAGGACCTAAACCTTGTCACCACAATAAACAGAACATGCCTGAGGGATAGATTTCTGTCCCAGAGACTTCCCATACTCTGGAATAAACTACCTATCTATATCAAACAAAGCTCCTCATTAGCACTCTTCAAGAAAAATCTTGATGATGGGATGGAAAATAGGAAATTCACCCTGGGGATCACCTCTGTGGCTCTGCTCGACAATGGCACAGGAAAATAATTTTCTTGGGTGGCAAAAGCCAGGGTACCTTTTTGGCTGGGCTTGTATAGGCCCCAGGGCCGATAGCCTAGTACCTACCTATGAACCTATGAATCTATTTTAAGTTGTGTTTGTGTGTTCCATTTTATGATACAAATGAAGATAAATGTTTTACACCAATCTGAATGCTAAAAGTAATACAAATCATAATATCATTGAAATACTAATGAAACATAATGTCCTCTATCAGTAATATTTTATATTATAAATCAGTGTAAGGGATTTCTACCATAAAATAATACTTTATAAGGACCACCCATTATATTTTACTTAGAGTTTGTGATACGTGATACGTATCACGTTATATTTTATTTGGTGTTTATGAATGTATATTTATATATCTATTTGGACTCGTGTTAACAAATCTCAGATGTTTGATCAGGACCTCATCAAATGAGGTCATTAACATCAAGTCACTGACCTTGACAAATGATATACTGACCTTCTAGCTTATTGCACTAAATGTTTAGGGAACACTGGGTGAATTTTCCTATAAAATAAATTGATTTTGAATGATAATGGGAAGTTAGGAGAAACAGCATTTTTTCTCGATGCATGACTTTTGAATAAAATGTTTTATTGAGTTCTCTTTGAGCTTATTGCATCATTTATTTATTCTGAGGTAGTCTATTCTTTTTTCTGGAGTACTGCAGTGGTGTTGCTGCGGTAGCATTGTTGCCTCACAGTTAGACATTGCCCGTTTGATTCTCAGTTAGAGCGTCTTCTGTGTAGCGACATGCGTGAACGGGGGTTCCTTCATTGAAGGTTGTGCGTTAGGCCCGGCAAGCCAGCATGTAAAACTCTACTGCCAATCATTAGCGGACCGGAGTTCCGCTGTGGCGACCCCTAACCAGGAAAAGCTGAAAGACACAAACAAACAATTCTTTTTCTGGAGTAATTTTACAAGCTACTCTGTGGGAGGGCGAGCAGATCCTCTAGTGTCATGTGATTTTTTTTTTTTTTTTTTTTTTTTTTTATGATTTGTATTTTAAGCTATTTTGCAGAATGGGAGAGTCCATTTTCTAGGAGAAAGTGTGAAATTCCTTTAAATTTTGAGGAAGATTTTGGGTCTTGCACTTACAAGCAAGTAAGCATTTTGGGGCCCTCAGCAAATATCAATTTGGGGGCCCCCTAGGCACTTTCAGTCTAAGTATCACCCTGTCACTGCCACCACTTCTATCCATCTTTTTAGTTCATGCTGCAGGCATTTAGGAGTAGTACACACAGACTGACCTGTAGCTACAATTATCTTATTACAACAGGCATACATACCACACTGTGTTGGCCAATCGCACAAAGGGACATTTTACAGTTACTGGCACTTAGGTGTAACAAGGATACATTACAACAACTCTATGTACAGGAGAGAACTAATGTGCAATGGAACCCTAGGCACTACTTGCTGTTTCAGCCCCCACCAAAAAAAAAAAACAACCACCCTCCAGAGTTCCCCCATGTTGGGCTTCCCACTTATGCACAATACTTTTTTTTCTTCCATTTCTCACATTTTACCTTTTTTCTTCAGCTTTTTCAAGAAGCCATAACTTTATATATGCTCTAAAGTGCTTTTTAAGTTTATTTATTTATTTTTTACCCAATGATGGCTTGAGCAGAAATGATGATTAAGGAAAGAAATTCAATGTTGCTGTTCAGCTTTAGTTTTCCTTCAGTCTTTTCAATATACTTTCTTGACCAAGACAGCACAGTAATAACCATTTAGGAAATAACTCAATTAAGCCGGTGCCCCCAGAAGCTAGAGCATTTCCCAACCTTTTTATCCAAAAGTGGCGTAAACAAAAATCGTGAGTAAGAAAAAAGAATTTCAGTCTTATTTTTATCTTTCAGTGAAGACAAGTTGTACCCAAGGCTTAAAATTCAAAGCTGACAAAAATAGTAGCTCAAAATAAATTAACAAGTCAGTTGTTGTGAGGATACACAGATCATGTACGGGAATACTGCCTGCCTCCCTAATCCTCCCAAAAAGACAGTCACTGCCTATGCAGCCCTCTGGTGTTAGACTGGGATGAAAGCAGTGATTCAAATGGCCACAGTCATATATTTCAAGTGACTGCTGAAATACATATACATAGCATGCCTACTTACTCTTCGATCCTAACCCCCAAAGGCAACCAGCTGTATATGTGCCTGATGTTTGATTGTGAGGAAAGTGAAAATAAATAATGATTGCAATAATGTATTCTACTTTGCTGCTACCAGGCAGTATACTGCCCCTACAGGAGCTAAAGTAACTTTCTTTGTATACCTCTGAGGTCTGTTAGAAAAGTTAAGGAAATGATAACTACACAATCCCCAGCACCCTCATAACCTACGGTAAATTTCTGTACACAAGCATCTGAGCAGGGATGTTTTAGAATGTTTGTGGTTGAGGACAAAGGCTATTATCAGTTTTATCCTAACAGGGTCATATAATAACTCCATTCAGGCTAAAGAGTGCGATCAGAAAATGAAAGCATTTTTTTCTCGTCATTTTTCCTCAACCAAAAACAGCTTTTTTGGGGTCCCCACAGTCAAGGATGATTAAGGGAGCCTCCTGTATCCATTTATACAGTTTAGGGAGTGGGGGCCACCAGATTCCTAGAAGATCTAAGTGTCTGAATACTCTGTGATATATTTTATGCTTTACTTTTGAAATATAATCACTTGTTAGTTACATTTTTATTGATACCCTGAAGAATAATGTGTGCGTTCCGGCATTATTGGATATGTGCATTGATAAAAATCTGTGATATTTTTTACACACACACACACACACACACACACACACACACACACACACACACACACACACACACACACACACACACACCACAAAAATGCTAATTTTGTACTTATTTCAGCAAGTACATTGTACAACACTAGTACTACACAAGATCAGTGACTGCGTTTAGCAGTCATCAAACAGCAACAGGGGTAAGTCACTTTTATTTACCTCAGTGAGGAGTAAATTAATACCTATCACTATCCCTGATTTCACAGATATTCCTGATTTTGTCTCATAATTTTGCTCTATCACAATAAATCCAGTCATCAGATTTTTATACTTAGTCTAAAAATGCATGTTGATGCAAAATGTGTTATTATAGTAACTTTTTAAATGAATTAGAGTAATATATAAAATGTGTTCCTCATTTTAAGACTTTATTATGCTATTATTTTTATCACTGAACAGAATTCTTCAGCAAAGATGTTGAGAGTTACAGTATCAGTTGTTCTGCCAGTATGTATAAAAACCTTGAAAGAGAAACCATTTCTGTAGATTAGAAGCATCAGCTCTTCTTACTGCTGTGGTGGTGCTGCGGCAGCGATGTCGCCTCACAGTAAGACGTTGTCTTGTTTGATTCTCAGCTAAAGCGTCTTCTGTGTGGAGACATGCGTGAATGGGTGTACCTTCGTTGAAGGCTGTGTGTCAGGGCTGGCAACTCGGTATGTAAAAATCTACTGCCAATCATTAGCAGACTGGAGTTCCACTGTGGCAACCCCTAACCGGGAAAAGCCGAAAGATACATCAAGAAGCATCAGCTCTTCTTAAACTCCACAGTTTGCAATGAGATCGGTCACCCTGGGCTGCTGATCTCTGCAGTGCTTACTTTGCTTATGTTCATTACAGCTTTGTCCTACCTAACAGGGTCATATCACAGTCCTGTTCAGGTTAAAGAGTATAACTGAAACTTAATACATTTTTTCTCTTCATTTTTCCCCAACCAACAGCAGTTTTTGTGGGGCCCCCACACAGTCATTGATGATTAAGCGGCCCCTCCAGCCACAGTTATTGCAGGTACCTAAAACTGGCTATGTTGTTAATTTTAGTGAAGAGGATGTCCACCATCAGGGCTTAACCTAGGCCGGGGCATTATCTCATTGGTAAAATATGTAATGAAATTGTAAAGCTTGTTACTTGACAGAATACTGTTACTATAACTAAAGATGTTGGAATTGTGAAGGAGATAAATATGAGTTATTATTACTTACCTGCTTTATTAAGTATACAAGATTGCTGTACTAGCTTTTGTTGGTTTGACAGACATATTACAAAATATCAAGATAAGATAACTTGCTGTGGTTGGGGGCCCCCCCATGACCAGGGGGCCCCCAGCGACCGCAGGGTTCGCTGGTGCCTAAAACCGGCTATGCTTACAAGATAGATATTTTTATGAGTAATGTTTCTGTGAGGTAAGTATGATTTTTTAATTTAGTGAAAACATATTTTTGTGCTTTTACTGCTATATTTTGTATATTTCCCTTTCTTAATGCACACGCTGAATTTAGTGCAAGTTTTTCCTTTTCAAGTTGTTTGGTGGTTGATAGTGTCACAGCTGCTATCCTTTGTTTCACAAAAAGTTCTTTCAATTTCTCATTAGGGTTTGTTAGTAGCCATTTATTTCTTGTGATTATATAAGGGTAAGAGATTTCATTGAGGAGATACATTTCTTTTTCCTCTGTATGTAGTGCAATTTCTTGTGCATTATGCTGAAGGGTGATATAGGCAGACACATTTGTATGCATATCTGCATATATACTGAGAGAGAGAGTGTGTGTGTGTGTGTGTGTGTGTGTGTGTGTGTGTGTGTGTGTGTGTGTGTGTGTGTGTGTGTGTATGCATGTGCGCATAAGCGCTCATGTGCCCAAGCACATGCCCAAATGTAGGCATATGTAAACTTCTATTATTTTATTACGGAAGGACTTGTACAGTATAAAAGCATATATAAATTAAACATCTTAAACGCTCATTACCAACCTCTTTCAAAATGAATGCTAGCTTTACTCATTTGATAATAGTATGGCCTTGAATATCAAAAATTAATCAAATCTGACATCTTCCTCACAAGTGATGTGCTAACATGTTTGTGTTTGTTTATGTGTGTGTAACACCTGTGCATACAAACATCTATGTATATGCATCACACAGACAAGGCCAAGTCTGTGTTTTTTTCCTTGCATCTAATAAAGGTTTGTCGTGTATTTTGGAGTGCCGGAGTCTGTTGTTGCTTAAATATTTTTCTTTTATCCATTTGTATTCAGGCACCACTGAAAGCTATGCATACCTGTGTGTGTGTGTGTGTGTGTGTGTGTGTGTGTGTGTGTGTGTGTGTGTGTGTGTGTGTGTGTGTGTGTGTGTGTGCGTGTGTGTTTTCATGTTATTATCCTGTGATGTAATTTGTCAAATATCAAGATTGCTCCCTGCCTGAATTTGTAAACTAAGCTGATTCATGAGGAAGCTTTCAACTAATACCATCTTTTTCCCACTCTTTGAAGCTCTAAACATGTTTAAGTTATAGCTGGCTTGTTTCTCACTTTCATCGCTCCTTTGAACTGTATTATCTCTATTGTACTTTTAGTAAATGAGGGGCACTTGGCCTTGCCCCTAGTCTTATTCATATTTTCTGCACATGGATAGGAAGAGCACAGGAAATCAGCACAACCTGCAAACTCATTAACACCTATGTGATGTAATGCCACGCCTCTAACAGCCTACAGTCATCTTGCATTTTCGGAGCATTTTCTGAAAAATAAACTTAAAAAGCATAAGATAAAAATGTAAATAGTTTGTGAACAACAAAAGCTATTGAAACTCTACAAATATTCATGTTATCAGTAAGAATTATTTATATATGTATATATATATATATATATATATATATATATATATATATATATATATATATAAATGTACTCAACCCCAAATTATATTTTTTGTAAGCTTTTTAAAACACATTTTCATATGTTGAAAACTGTACAGCCTACATATATATTGTTAGAACATTTTTGTTAACCAGCCATAAGTTTTCACATGATAACAAGAAATTCCTCTATAAGTGCATGCTTGTTGAGATATTTACAGAAATATGAAACCATATGCTTAATTGTATAATTAGAAAAACAAATAATACTGGATATAAGATATGCTTACACTGGAAATATCAATGACAGTTTTCTTTAACAGCATCTAAGATTTCACTTAATGTAATGTCTCAGTTTGTAAGTGACTTAATTTTTGAAGTATTAAGTACATATGACAATACTTCTTATTTTAATATTTATTAACAAGCAACTAGAAGTGTTTCCAGTATAGTGTGATATAGACCAGCATAGACAGTGAATTGTCCTGTCTCCCACACTGGTGTTTCATACCATACAGCTCAATAAAATGTAGGTCTGTCATTCATGAAAATATGAGCATAAGTATGAAAACATGATACTAAGTGACAAACAAAGCTTAATTTCTCCCCTGCAGGACATCCTAGGGTAACACTCTTAGTGTCATTCTGTTAATATCTTGCCCTTTCTAATAGTGCTTATTATTAGTTGGTAAGTTGCTTAGTTAAAGAAGCCATGCCCAAGTAAGTTCTAGCTGCCATAACTGGAAATATACAAAAAAGAAGTTTTAAGCTTGAGTGAGTTAATCTTGACCTCTGAGTACACTAAACGTACACCAATTGCACATGGACTGTATTCAAGAACATCCCTGTCACATGTTTTGTGCTTTCTATTCACTAAGTGTGATTATACTAAGTGTACACATAACCTACACGTTGTTGTAACTTATAAATCCTCCCCCCCTGATATTTAAGGCTATAAGAACATCAGCAGGAAAAGTAAAATTAGTATGAAGAATGTGGGAGTTAAATCAGTAGGAAAACTAAAATGAGGAAGAAGAAGATGTGAGTTATGCTCGTGTTGTCTATTAACTGAGAATGGTGTACACTCAGTACAGGTGACCATGAATCCACCTATCTGAAAGGGATGGGGAGACTTCACCAGAAAATTAACAACCCTCATTTACAATAATTATACAACACAGTTTTAGTGGCTTCCATATAATCAACAGTGCATTTGATGGAATTCTGTTTTACTGGCATTGCAGATTCCTTGTAGAAATATTAAACTCCATTTTGTTCTTTATATGAAAAATAACATTTAAATATTCTAAGCTCTTCTGAAGAAAAAAGTAAAATCTTTTTTCATTTACCTGAAAATACATAACTTTGCCCCACAAATACCCAGCTATGTCCTAAAATGATATAGTAGAGCTACTACTACTACTACTACTAATAATAATAATAATAATAATAATAATAATAATAATAATAATAATGTGATAATACAAATCCATTATCCAGTGTTAAAATTAGTACACTAGACAAAGAAGCAGAACATTATTTTAATTTCTTACCTTTCTTGATGTTGAGCCATAGTAGGCTACCCTGTCCCAAGTTGCCATAAATACCATTTTTGCAGTGAATTGAATATCTGGGAAATATTTTTTGACATCTGCAGTGGCCATAGTTAGCAGCTCCTCTTTTTTGCTTTCTCTGTAGTAGATATCACCATACAATCCATTGTTAACATCTGCCCAGAATGGAGCCACAAATGCTCGTCCATCTGTCAGTGGAAATGCATCAGGTGTATACTGTGTTACTGCTACTCCAAAGGAAACAACACCATTATTGTTCACCTAAGTAAGTGAGAACATCCAAGTTTAGTGAGCATGTGCAGACAGCTGCCCTGTTGATAATACATTAACCCTAGAGTCTATCAAGAATTTACAAAAAGAGTGCAATAAAGGGCATAAAACAGACAAAATATTAACCACTCCAAAATGATTCAACTAAGCATTTAATAAATATGGGTTTACCATATTCATTAAAAAAGAGACAGAAACTTTTTCAGCACAAATGATAAACTCCAACACTTAAGAAGACAAAATTCATAACATGATCAATTTTGGTCAGCAAATCACAAGTCATGTCTTGGAAATTAAGAACCACCCTTAGATAAAATAAATAACAGTTACATGAAATGTGACTATGAAACACAGTGATTAAACACTGTAATAAAACTGTTTTAAAACACTGCATTTTAATAATTTGTTTGCAAAATACTTTGCAAATTGTCATTTCAAGCATCTCAGTTTGAGAATGCTTTTGATACTCTTAAATTCATTTAAGCCTGGTGGACAGTTAGCTTGGCAAGTAAGTCACCACAACTCATCATCTTCTAGTCCACTCTCAGTATCACTAACTCTGCCATCTTTAGTGAATTATTCAGTTACCCCAATGAGAATTTTTGAATGATATGCTTTCTGAACTGTATTGATACAAACAACACACACACACACACACACACACACACACACACACACACACACACACACACACACACACACACGCACATGTTTACTTAGTGCAATATATTACACCACAGCAACAACTGTGTGGTATGTGGAATTGTGGATCTTAAGCACTGTGATAGGAGGACTTCAAACACATGCCCTGAATAGAGAAAGCTATGACCCTTCCTTGCCATAATGAAGGAATGTAATCAGAAGGGAGACACGGGCAGATTCTTGGAGATGAGAGACAGAGTTTGAGAGACAGGCACACAACTAAGAGAGCTCAAGTTAGAGACAATTGTCTCTTGCAGGGGAGGGAGAGACAGAGAGAGAGAGAGAAAGAGATTACATTTAGAAAAGAAGGTAAATCTGCGGTGAGTCTCTTATTCATCTTACAAATCATCTTGAAGACAATGAATTGAAATTATGGACAATAATGTAGGGTTGAGTATACAAACTTTGCTTTGAAGAAGGGGTGTGTGTGTGACTTTAAAGTCTTTGTAATAAGTTTTGATACAGTACAATAATGAAGCATTAATGACAAAAGGTATTCTTAAATGCTGAAGTAAAGTTATTTTACACCTGCTGCATGCATTCTGTGCAGGTTACTGATATGTTCTAAATGTAGAGATTTCTTTTCTTCTTGGGGAGATGGGCTGCAGAGGCTTGAGAAATTAAATTATAATGTTGAATGAAGTTTAGTAAGTGGTCACTCATCCAATACTTCTTCACAATGCAACATCTAATGAAGAATGTGGGCAAAATGTTATTTCTATCACAGGTAACCACAATGGGACCCACAATGAGAATACTTCTGAAATACTGTGTGAATTTCAGAGTGTGCACTGAAAAAAGGGTAAGAAAGCAACCTTACAAAAGATGCATTGGTTAAAGGATTCACAGTTGTGAATGAACAGAGACTTTATGCTTCTTTTTGCCATACCCAAAACAAAGAGCCATAAACAAAAATTGGACTCTAAGACAGAAGTTCAATAATTACTAAATAAAGTTTAAAAGAACTGCATGAGAAACAATGATATCATGACAAGTATTAGGAATTTATTAACATTTTTATTATAATCATCACATTTAAAACACTGATGTGACATATATGTGATAATAGAAAAGAAAGCAAACCATGGTAACCTTTTCTATTGTTGTTTTGATGCAATATTTATATATGATTTCTTTTTAACAATTTTAATTTGACCAACATTCCCTAGGTTGCTCAATTCCTGCCTTCCCTTAAACCTCACTTCTTCTCCTAAACATTGACCTCCATTTATTGCTCTCTCAGATTAAACTTATTTCTGCATAATTTGTTCCTTCACTTTTCTAAAGATCTCACCTCCCATTCTTTAATCTCCTTTACAATATTCAGTACCTCAGTTGCAGTTGGTTTAGATTTTGATTTTTCAAGCAATTATTTGTTCAGAAATATCACCTTTACTGAATAGCCACACTGTTTCTTATTCACAAAATTGAGTCATATCAGTTTGATGGCATATCATTTTGCAATACATTTTCCATGTTCCCTTAAATTTTAATACTTTAGAATAGACATATTGTCAACATTATATCATTGTTATGCTACTACATTGAAAAATTAGTATATCGTTCTCATGCCCAAACAACTTTATTTTGTAGTAATGATTGCCTGCCTCTAAAAAACCATGGGGGTCCTTCCTCTCCTTGCATAAGCACTTTATTGCATTGCCAGTCATGGCAACCACTTTTCCATCAGTCTCTTTCCTTTTCTACTTCCTAGTAATACTGTTTCCTGTGTATGCAACTTATAAATTAATTCCTGCACCTCCTCTTTCTTGGGTGAGTTTACCTTTTTCCAAATGTAAATTATGTCCTTTCTCACTGCTGCTAGTACATTCCAAGTTATGCTTTCTTAACCATTAGGCATTTACCATCTTGTGATACACCCTAAAAGAACAGTGCCTGTGTGAGCTGAGCCTCTTTTTGCCACAACCAGTTTAGCAGCCATCTTAAATAATTCCTAATTTCTTGCAGATCAGGACATTCCTAAAAGATATGTGCCCTGGAGCTACGGGTGGAGAGACCCTTCTTCACATCTTCAGCATGTACTCACTCCTGGATATATCTTGTTCAACTTATTGGGGTGTAAAAGTATTTATTCAAACATCTCCAAACAAAACTAGGAAAATCCCTTAATTCTATCACATCTATCAATGCAACATACATTTCTTCACCTTTCCTTTTTGGGGTCTACTTCTTCAACCTTGCTTTCTAACTAATTTCTACATTTCTTATCTGTTTTAGTTTTAATATTATGTATTGCTCTATAAGCTTGTAAAAATATATATTCTTTGGTTTCCAATCACTGCTCTGCAGATTTTCTAATGATTTACCTCAGAGCAGAGTACTTGTTTGTCCTATATTCTCTTATTCTGTCCTGATAATCACATCCCTTAGTCTTCTGTATATCAAGTTGTCTTTCTTTTTGTGATGATATTTTTCTTGAAACTTTTCCTATGAAATGAAGGACAGAACCTTTTCCAATTTTGATCAGGATCCAACTGCCAATTTGTTCTCTTACTGTTTGGCACTGTTTGGCACTCAGTTAACCTTACCTTGATTGGGGCATACTGATGTTTCCACTTGATCATAGCTGTATGATTCATAATCCAAGATAGGCTTGTACCTACAGTTATCTAGGGTTCTTTCACTATCTGTGTCTCATGCAGCTAGTACAAAACTTGTAGATTAGCTCCAAAGAGTTTCAACATTGATGCACCAATCTCCACCCATAATGGTCTATCCCCTCCACATATATCATAACATTAAAACCAGTTACAATGTTTTCCAGCAGGACCATGGGTCTGCTGTTCCCTGCAGTCTCTTAGCTTCATTAACCTGTCCAAGTCAATTGTTGGCTTGGATTGGCCACATAAAAATTTCGTTACCATATTTTTATGTTGCTGAAAAAGCACGTGCTGGAATTCAATAGGACCATCTGAAAGTTGTATAAAGCTAACAGCAGAACAACTGTTAGGCTTGTATTCTGTGATCTAACTCCAGATTTATGAGCTTTTATTTTTTTAACCATTCTGTGACAGTTTTTTTTTTTTTGTAGTTAAGTGTCATTTTCAACAAAGTAGGGGCTATTGGCACTCATATGTATGTTATAATACTTGTTTTAAATGGGTCTATATTAAATCAGCGAATGCTTAAAACAGCGAACTCTGATTTATCTACCCCATGTAAGCAAAATCTTACAATCCCGAACACTTGGAACAGTGATTTTTTTTTCCCCAGGGAAAAAAATCGCCGATCCACAGAAAATAAATAAAAACTTCAAAACATTACCTAAAGTGGGGGGCTTTGCCACCCACACCCCTCTACTTAAATATACCAACTCTGAGATCACACTACAGTGAGGAAAACGGAAAAGTAACAGAGGCGGGCAAGCAATTTCTTTTCCAAGGAAATCAGTTATATCCTGTTTCGCTATTTTGCTGCTTCGTGCTTTCAAGTTCAATCAAGACGCATTCTAAGGATTACGTCTTCGATTATATAATAGGAACCCTTTTAAAAATCTGCAGATATTTCCCATATATACTATGTGACAGAATATAATTTAGTGTTATTGCCTGATTCTTAGCCTCTTTCAACTTACAGCCCACTAATTGGATAAATGCCTGTAATATCTGAAATAGCTTCTCTACATGTTGATTGGGCTTATTCAGGTATATCAATAGCTCATTGGTGTACATCACTAATTTAGTAAAGAAATTCCCAACCATGCATCTTTCTATATCTGGCTGCTCGATTTCAATTGCTAAGGGCTCTAAATATAAAGCAAACAACAGTGGTGACAATAGGTTTCCCTGCCTTATGACTCTCCTAGTACAGAAATTGGTTGTCAGTTCTGCATTTACTTTTATATTCTTATTTGAGCTATGATATATGTTGTTCTGCAATGCTATCAGTTCTGTTGGGATCCAGAAGTCCTGTAATATGCTAAACAATTATTGCCATTTCCCTCTGTTGAACAGTTTCTCTGCATCTAAATTGAGTATCATCATTTGTGGTTTGGCTTGTCTGGTATGGTGAATAACTAAAATAATTTTTATTGCTTTATCAAATGTTTGCCTGCCCATATGATGTCACATTGGCCACTGTGTACTAAGTGCAGCATGAGCGTCACCAGATAGCAAGCAATTATTGAACAAAGATCTTCTAGTCTTGATTTGAAACTGATATTAGTCTCTACAAATTAACCAGTACTAGATCTTTACCTAGCTTTTGGGATGGCTGTGGTCACCATCCCTTGCCATGAAATTGGGATCCCTAATTTCTTAATCCCATTCATAAGATGTAACCATTTCTGTTCCATTGCATCTACCCCCTGCTTAACCTGAGCAGCATCCCCCCTCACTGCTTTATTCCACATTTCTTCCTACTCCCCAAGAACTATGAGTCTCACTAATGCTTGTACATTATAACTGATAACTTGAAGTTATTTATTTTTTTTTAAATTAGCCTGTCTGTCCAACCTTTATCTAGTGTTTCTTCTGTGTATAAACCTTGATAAAATTGTTGAAAACTCAGCAGAATATTATGTGGATCCTGTGTTAGTTTGCCTCAATATCTTTTATATTGTGCGCCACATTTCCATTTTTCTTGTCTTAATCTGATGGTCTGGATTCCTCTGTGACTTCAGGGAATTACCTACAAATGTTTTGCTATGATTTTCTTTGAAATTCACAGTAATTTCCTAACATGTTATCAATTTTAAAACAAATATATGTCACCTCTTTCTCAAAACCTGTTATTCCCCTACCTTATTAATTTTGTAAGTCTTTAAGCAATGCTTTCCATGTGCCCAGGGAAAATTTATGCGTTATCTATCAACTGAAATGTTTAATTGTTTAGCTATCAGGGCAATTGCAGTAATGGAAATGACTAAAATATCATAGTGCTGAATTCATATTTTACTAACTTTTCATGTTCAGCTTTATCCATATGTGTATCTTGAAGAATTACAATATACGAGGAACATTTTCATAACCAAGCCATCCTTCTTGCCCTAATTACACAACCCATTTACATTCCATTAAGTCACTTGCACAATGTGTACACATGAGCTTAGTTTCCCTTTGTACAGTCCTTATTTTATATTGCTTCTGCCTTTTATAACAGATCACAGTACTGTTGATTAACAAATTAATGTCCTCCAATATATCAAAGCCCTTTTGCTGACTGCCACAGTATCTTGTTTTTACTTTTATATTGGCAATTACTCATAGATTGTCACATACATAACACCATACATTTGTTAGAAGTTTACAATTTCTTATGACATTTGCAAGACATGATATAATAAACTTGAGTTACTCCATTTACATCACCCAGTATGCCATCTCCTAAGGTAGACTGATCCCCACACACACGATGGCCAAGATGGCTTTCCCCACCATGGAAGAAACCTCAGGACCATCTTCTGGCTGTGCTGCATTACTAAAAAATATGACCACCCCCTCCTCCACAATCACAATGAGTAATTATCAGTATTGATTTGTTTCATTCATTATCTCCTTTGGACGTATATCCTTACAGAACTCATATTTCTGTTATAAAACATTGTCAGTGCTGTCATATTATATCTTATCCTTAATTCACAAGCTTTGCTAGAGTTGTTAATAAAACAATGTCAGTGTGAATGTTGTATAGTATCACATTATAAATACTTCATGTTAGCTGGAAATTCATTGTATATACTGCCCATTGTAGTCGTCTCCTGATCATGCCTGTTCCTCTTTTCTGCTTTTCTTGTCTGTCATGGCCATTTTGTCTCTCACCAGACTGAATTTGAATAGTGGTAACAGATCTGTTGATGTCCCTGAAGCTTCATTCTGTGCCACTGGTCCCCCTCCCCCCTCTGTGCTCATGCCTCCATGCCTGCTAGACAGTTCCATTAGTCCCTCTCATTTAATTATTACCAGTGTTCTGATTCCAAATCAGTATATGTTTTAGCACCCATGGGAAATTATACTTTTTTAAAAAGATGAGTATAATATTTTAAATTTTAGATATGCAACATTGCAGTTTCATTGCAGGAATACATTTATTCCTCTTTCTATGTGCTTCCCCACTGAAATCATGCTCAACATATGTTGTCTTAAACCCACAGTACAGCTAATTCTCTTGTTGCCAAAGTTTAAGTAATAGTCTCTCTTTCAGCTCCAGTGTGGAAAATGCACAGTCAACTGCCTGGTTTTCTTATTATTTGTTTCCTGCCCTGGAAGGAAACCTTAATGAGCCATTTCTATTACCAGTTCATGTGCTGGAAAGCTAGTCCCTTCTTGTAGCAATTCCTGTAAAAAATCACTGCATCTCTTCCCTTTCTCTTTTCCAAAATGGCTGATAAATGAGGATTTTTCCTTCACAACCTGTATTCAGTCTCCACTATTTTAATTCCAGTTGTGCCAGTTACACTTGACTGTTGATGGTATGATTGTGGGCTTGCCCTAGGTTCTTTTGTTCAATTAGTGAATCTAACTGCTATGAGAGGGTTTGTTCAACTTCCCCAAACCAAATCACAAACTGCTTAAAATAGCCATTCAGCTTGGATTCTGTGTAGTTTAATTTCTGTACGATTAACTCAAGGGGGGCATCCTGACACAATTGCACTAAGCTATTACTCACAAAACAGGTGTAGGCATTGCCATTACCATTTAGATGGCTCGGAGTCTGTTTAGTTTCCATACAGCATTCTCTGTGCAAATTTCTTTCTGCTTTCAGCACACAACATTCACTTTTCTTTAGCCACTTTCAAATTCCTATGCTGTCCAGACATTCCCATTCAGCTTGGATCTGAAAATCATCTTAAAATCAGTCAGTTCACTTGTTGACTGTTTCTTTATATGGAAGAGTAAATGAGGCACTCCACCTATCTCACTACCTATACCTGAAAACCTACTAATTATTTTTTGGTGGATAGCAAAATTATATGTAGTATAGTCTTACTGTGTCTAGGCAACTCATATCCTGTATCCCAGCTTGAAAGAATCATTTCCTCAGTTACAACCATTTGTTCCCTAAACACTTCTGACTAAGTTCTTTGTGGGGAACTATAAAAGTCTGTCAAATTATTTCATTCCAAAAGATGTGTTCCTGATTACTTATTTCTTTCCCATCACAACTCCAGAATATGGTATCTTATCTACCCAAGGAAAATTCTCTTAAATCTGCTTGTAGCATACACATATCTATGCCAACACTTCCATGCAAAATTCCTAAACCGTCTGGATTTTGGTGCATAACTGGGAGCTAAACAGATGTCTTGCCATTGTTCCACTGGAAATTCCTTTTACTTCATCTGATTAAGTTTTATAATCTAATATTTTATTTAGTAGCCTAACTATCACTTTTTAACATCAGCTTTTGTTGTAGACTCAAATAAAATTGTCTCACAGCTAATATTTTAGTTAGCACTCCCCTGTTCTTATCTCTTTGCTTATACTGTGTTGTTATCAATATCTGGGAGGGAAGGATGTCTCTAACCTGCAATGCAAACATTCTGCTCTATTATATTTTCCTCTTTTAATTCCTTCCAACGCCTTGGTTTCTTTGCTGTTTTCCTACAGTAAATTCCAGCCACCCCATACCCATTTTCTATATATATGCCTACTTGTAGTCACAGTCATCTCTATTGGTAAATCCCCCTTTCTCCATTATTGTGATTGATTAGTTCTTAAAATATGCTCTGCTATTTTATTGCTATAATATTCTGTATGGTTATTATCATTTTCCTTTAGGATGAGCACCCAAAACCTTATTCTCTCATTTTTCAAACTCCCCCTTATTTTATCATTATCCCTTTTCACTTTGATGTATAATATTCTGCTTGAGTTATGTATATTAGTCATAACTGTGTAGCTCTAAAGTATCCTTTCAAATCAGGTAATCCTAACTCACCTAGTTCTATGAGAAGAATCAGTTTGTCCCATGCAACTCTTAGTTTCTTTTCTTCTCAAATATTTCTTCAGTTTTTTTATTAATTATTGATATGACATTACTGAAAGCTTGATGTCCTGAACTGCTCAAAGAATTGTACAGGGAAAATTGTGTTGCAGTCTGAAGTATAAGCTCAACCATGTGCTCAAGTATATCAGTGAACAAAATTGTTGCGGCTGATTACTACAAGTTAAATGTAGAAGTAAAACCAATAAATTGTGGAGCCTGTAGTTTTTAATTACTTATGTAAGTAATGCTACTCAATGCTAGAAGTCTAAATCTCAAGATGCACTACCTCGAGGCACTCCTTAAAATGGAGAACATCGATATCTGTGCAGTGACTGAGACCTGGTTCAAGGCTCTAGAGAGCACCCCTGCATTACCAGGCTATAACTCATATCACACTTTTCGGCCATCTAACCTGGACCAGAACACCAAAGGCAGAGGTGTGTTCATATTCATTAAGGATATCCACACCTCCAGGCTAGTTGTGCACCATAATGCGTCCGAGGTTATCCAAGTGCAACTAACTCTGGGCAAAACTGCAATCCAAACTGTAGCTTGCTACAGATCCCCCACCACACCCCAGGATTCCCACTCCTCTTTTCTTGATATACTGGAAAATATTAGGGTTCAACCAAACACCTAATAATGGGCAATTTCAACTACCCCACCATTAACTGGGAAAACTACTCATGTACCAACTCCTTCACTCAATGCTTTCTGGAATTCATAAATTCCAGTGCCCTGGATCAATTTATGTATAGCCCCACCAGGGGAAACAATATCCTAGACCTAGTCATTACCAACATGACTGACTGGCATTCCACACCTGAAATCAACTCCTCATTGATCAGATCCAACCATAAGCTAATCATCCTAGATATCTGCATCACGCCCCCATACACCATTAAGGAAACCACTGTAAAACATTTGTCCAAAGCCAACTTCATGCTTCTTAAGACAGAAGTGGTGAACGTCATGACACCCATGCAGATGGACAATACAGTTAAGACTGCTGAATCCTACACAAATGCACTCTACAAGCACTTACACGAGTGCATGGATTGTGCTATCCCAAACAGAACCAAGACGCTATCCTCCGAAAAAAGGAAGCCAATCTGGTGGTCACCTGCCATAAACAAACTCTTCAACAGAAGGAAGAAACTGTTGCAAAGGAGAGTAAAATCCCATGAGTGGAGGAGCTGCCTGGTCAGCCTCAGTAAAAAGCTGAGATCCCTTATAAGATCCTCCAAAGCTAGCTACAAAAACAAAATTGCCACTGATTCTAGGGACAACCACAAAACATTCTATAGCTATGACAAGAGTCTCAGTGGCAACACCCAGATCTGCTCTGAGTTACAGCACAATGGCATAAAAATTACAGAACTGACTGATATTGCCAACATCCTGGCAGATAGGTTCAGTGCTAACTTTACCCCCCTCTCACCTCCTAAAGGGCCCATATCTATGCAGGAAGAATGCAGAGTCACTGTAATTACATCTTTGCAGGTAAAAGCTACACTCTCTAAAACCAAAAACACAGCATCCATGCGACCAGACAACATCACGGGCTGCGTTTTACATGAACTTCAGAACGAACTGGCTCCCCACCTAAGCACCATGTTCAATCATAGTCTCACATCTGGCTTTATGCCTACTGAATGACACACAGCAACAGTTATACAACTTCACAAAGAGGGAGCCACCACTGGACCTGGGAACTATCGCCCTTTAGCCTGATGAGTCTGGTCTGCAAGGCCATGGAATGTATCATCATGGAACTCATAAACAAAGACATTAGTAACCTCCAAACTCTGGACCCCACCCAGTTTGGGTTTGTGAAAGGCAGATCATGCCTTCTGAACCTGATTGACTTCTTTGAGGCAGTCTCCAAAGCCGTAGACGAGGGTAATGTGGTTCACACAGCCTATCTTCACCTTGCCAAGGCTTTCAACACCATCCACCTTTCTGGAATTATAGCTAAATTCACTAAACTAGGTATAAATCCCTATGTCACAAGATGGGTTGCCAATTGGCTGATTGACAGAACCCACACTGTAAAAGTTGCAGACTCCAAATCTGACTTCAAACCAGTGACAAGTGGAGTACCACAGGGTTTAGTCCTGGGACCTCTCCTGTTTGGTATCTACTTCTCTGAAGTACAGGCTAACACAGAAGGCCTCTGGCTAATGAAGTTTGCAGATGACTGCAAACTAGGAGCCATAGTCGAGTCCCCAAATGATGTGGACATCCTACAAAAGGGCCTCACTGAGACAGATGCCTGGTGTCAGAGACATGGTCTCAAGCTCAATGCCAAAAAGTGCATTGTCATCCCCTTTGGTAAAAACTCTGTACCCATAAACTACCACATAAACGGCAGTCTACTTAATGCCGAATGTGTAATAAGAGACCTTGTGACCCAGATGGACAGTAGTCTCTCCTTTGATAATCACATCACCACAGTAGACAGGAAATCCTTCTATGTGATACACCTCATCACAAAAGGGTTCTCATCCAGGAAAAAAGAGGTCATTGTTCCCCTCTATTCGGCACTCATTAGACCCATTATAGAGTACAACACTCCTTTTGGAATGTACCTCACAAGACATCTGCAGAAGCTGGAAAGGCCATAGAAGTACCTCACAAAGAGGATTACTGGCCTCAAATTGATGCCCTACACTGACCATCTCAAAAAACTCCAGCTTTACTCTGTAGCATATTGCCTACTCCGAGGAGATCTCTGCCTAACATATAAAGCTATATTAAACCCAGAACTGTTGGACATGCTACACCTAAAGAAATCCCAATCCCTCTGAGCTACACACTCTAGGGACCTAAATCTTGTCACCACAATAAACAGGACATGCTGGAGGGATAGATTCCTGTCCCAGAGACTTCCTATACTCTGGAACAATTCTAGAACAAGAAACCCATCTATGTCAAGCAAAGTTCCTCATTAGCGCTCTTCAAGAAAAATCTTGATGAGTGGATGGGAAATAGGAAATACACCCCAGGGATCACTTCTGTGGCTCTGCTCGACAGGGGCACACAAAATTAACTTTCTTGGGTGGCATAAGCCAGGGAACCTTGTTGGCTAGGCTTACTTAGGCCCTTGGGCCGATAGCCTAGTAACTACCTATGAACCTATGATCTTATGACTTGGGAAAAGCTGTTAGAAATTCCCATGTACAAGAAAGAGTAGTTAGTATATGCAAAGATATGGAAAAGTGTTGTGCTTAAAGAAATTAAAGCAGCAACTAAAGTAAGTTTTTTATGTGTGTGTGTGTGTATTTCAAGCAGCAATGTCTGTGTTCAGGAACACTGGTGGAAAATGTGCTGAAGAAACTCATAGCTGTGGCTTTCTGAGGAAATAATCAGACAATTTGGAAGTGTTTGTAATGGTATGGTACTTCTGAAACAGTCTAATAACAGTCAGTCATGCACAGATGTGATCTCAATAATACTTCTGCATGGTATCATCTTTCCTGTGACTATACAAGAGTAAGAATTATGTGACTGGTATAGTAATAAGGAAAGTCTACTGGTGAAAGTTGTGTTCCATTCAGGTGAGCTGTGTGTTAGAAATGAATACTTTAAGAAACTGTTGAAGATAATTCAAGATATGGTATGTAGCTATAGTAAAAAAAAAAAAAAAAATATATATATATATATATATATATATATATATATATATATATATAAACTGCTTAAGAGAACCAGCTATCAACTCTTTTTATGAATTTTCGTGTGTTTAAAGCAAGTGAAAAATCACCGTCAGTTACTAAATTGGTAAATACTTTGGGAAGAGAATTGTTTTGCTCTTTATATGCAGTTTGGAAGAGACTGTATTCAGCTGTGATCTCAGTATGCGTAGAGTAAGCTTGGTAGAAAATCAACGCTAAAGAAAGAAGTAAATCTACAGTGTGCAGAAAGCACATACAAATGGGTGATTTTATACAGCACTGAGTCTTGTTAGGTAGGATCAGACCTGTATCGCTTTCATGGGGCAGAGCAAAGGCATCACTACATCTATCTTTCTGCCATTGCCAGAAGTTCTAGTAATTATGTTTTTGGAGCTAATAGTATTAAACTTAATATGGTTTATGAAACCTGTATAAAAGTATATTAAAAAGCATTAAGTATAAAAAAAAATCTTCTTGAGTAGTAAATTATTAATGCTGAGGGTATAGATACAAAAGGAATAATAATTACCATATACTCTAGCAATAAAATGAGTCATTGGGCAGCTAAGTGGCTCTTTAGAAACACTGCTAGTGTCCAATAAGGGGTTTACAACATAAAAAGATTAGGTGGTGTGAAATTTCTCTGCAATAATGCAGGTAGCAGTCTGAGAAAATAAGTTGGTTAACCCCCCCCCCCCCAAGACTGAAATGGGAATATATACCTGTGCACTTCAAAAAATGAAATTATTTGCAAACATAAAGAAACTGGTTGTAAAACTACAAATTTTTCATACAGAACACAGAGAGGTAAAAGTGGTAATAAGCTAAACAAATTACATATTGAAAACAAAATTATTTTTATAGATAATAAATAGGTGTGGGTGTCTGCTGAGATGCAGCAACATAAGTGAAGATTGTAACATGGTTCAGTTAAATCTAATTACAATCAGTGCCTTCATGCAGCATGTTTTACACTGAGATATTTCTAATAGGCAAAAGCAAATGAATGTTTTTGCAGTCAGTCATTACAACTATGGAAAGTGAAACTACATTTGAAAATGATGACTAGCACGTAAGGTTCTTGGACAACCAGAATAAATAATGCTGAAGAGTAGAACTTGTTTTTAAAATTAGAGACTGTTATCACAAAAGTTGTGAAAACGGCAATAGATGCCTTTTCAGGAAAGCTAGATCCTCAACAAAGGGCTGATCAGCAACAAGAGGATGTTAAAGCAGACAAGAGCATAAAATGAGAGAGACAGTTAAACTGTTAAGGGAGCCAGGAGGTTCTGTCTATATGTAGATAGTGATTCAACTAAAAAATTGGAAGAGATGATTTCTGAAAATGAAAGTAAAGTGACATAGAGTTTAATTATATTGTTGACTGACTTTGCTGAACAAAAAAAATGTTAAAATAAAATAAACAGGGACATTGTTGAGTAGTCCAAGAGACTCCCTGAACTTACATCAGAAGCATTAACAAAAAAGGAGATGCGATGAAACTGAATGTGGTTTCACTTCAGAAAGAGAATAAATTATTAAAGAAAGCTATGGCAAGTAAGAACAGATTATAGAAATAGTATGAGCAGGTCCAGAAATGTCAAACTAAAACAAGAACAATGAAAAAAAAATTGTGAGTTATAAAAGATGGTGTATATATTGGAAAAAGACAAAATGGTCTGTTGCCTGAATTTCAAAGATTAGCAAGAAGTGAGTGGCAGACAAAGCTGACATTGTATACTTTTATATGGGGAAAAAGAACTGTGACAGGATTTACAAATAATGATTATCTGTGAGATCTGAATGTAAAAGCCTAGAATGTGCAAGCTCAAAATGAGATACTAAAGGCACAACTCTAAGAAACTGAGGATAAAGTTAAGAGCTATACACAAACACTTGCTGACAACAGTGAAGTGGCCACTACCGTAAAGCAGAGACAGGGCACTTTGGTCTGGCTGTTATGCCAAAATATATCTGAGACAACCCAGAGAAAAAAATTAGAGATGCTGTAGAAAACGTACAAACATACCACAGATGAATTACGAGCACTTTCCCAATACACACTGAAACTGTAAGAAAATGCAAAAGAGTGAAAACTTTTTTATTCTTATAAAAAAGAAAGTTGCATGGTCCTGTGATTAAATTAAACAGTAGACTATGTCAAAGGTGAGACCAAAATGAAGCCAAATGAATACATCAGACACTTAAGTGCTTTCACAGTACCACAACTAGCAGCTAAAATTGGTTTCAGGGGAACTTCATCATTAAGCTCCTTGCCACAGTCTGCCCTAATAATCCATTTGCTTTCTGATGTCACATTCCTATTCAGCAATCACTCCTTCACTCATTGGGACTAATAAGCTGTTTCATCAGAAATTTGAAAAAAAATGTAAAGGTCCATGAAGGGCGACATACTTCTCCAAGGCAATAGTGCAAATACTATTTCTGATATTATAGACATGTTCACTAAGCCTATCCTTAAGATGCCTATCACTTTTTCCAACATAAAATGAGTGGCACTCCGTAAAATAAGCCAAATTAAAGTTTAGGATAACAGAAAAGCCTCTTAAGGTTCTTTTTATTCTTATATGTGAAACCAGGCATATCGCCCACTTTTATTTATTTATTTATTTATTTGTTATTTGTTTACCAGGGTGGTCTGTCTGGGTTTACAGAACCCATTTTCAGCAGAGGCCCAGGGGAGAAAAGCTCCACATACAGTACAATACAAATACAGTATAATCCAATTCAATAAAGATTACATTAGAAATACTATACAAAAAAATAAATAAATAAGTTGAAAGAACAATCAAGAATCATAGATGATAATATTCACTCTCATCATACATGATGTAGAAATAGCAGCCAGAAAGTTAGTGATGCAGACATATAGTGAGAAAGAGTTAAGAAAAATAGAAGCAATAAAGCCTGAGCAGCAGCTAAAAGATATGGTATAGAAGTAGAGAAGGACTTGCAGTCTGTGAGGGATTGAAATGGGAGAGAAGAGGAAGACCTGACCATTAGGCAGGCTTTATGCAGTGGCAGAGCCATGTATATTTGAGATGATTTTTTAAAGAGGCTTTGAAATGGGTTAGGCCAGGAATAAACCTGGTAGCTAGAGGTAGTGAATTCCAATGTATAGAGACAGAGTATGACTACAGAGAGTGACCAGGTTTTTCTTGTGGGTTTTGAGATAGCTAAGAGATTTTTGTCTTCTAATCGTAGGGATCGATTTGGTGTGTAAGGTGTGACTACATTGGCTAGTGCAGGGCAGGCAGTAGGCTTGAAAATAAGGTTGTGGAAGGTGGATAGCTGAATAAAGGCAAGTTGGTTGGGTAGCTCAAGCCAGTTTAATTCTAGGAGTGGTTTACAGTGGTGTGTGCGATATTTAGAGTCTGTGGCAAACTTTGCAACTTTGTTGTAGCACTGTTCCAACTTGTTTAGGGTAGAATTTTGTAAGTTAGGTAAGACAGGGGCACCATAAAGAAGCGCAGGAAGTAAAAATGTTTCTGCAAGGGTAATTTTGGTTGCTGCAGTAAAAAAAAATGTTTGTTTCTATATAAGAGTCCCAGTTTTTGATGAGTTTTCTTTATATTTTGCTGTATATGGGGGTCAAATGAAAGATTATTGTCAATGATAACACCTAGATATTTGGTTTCCTGCTCTATTTCTATGGCAGTGTTTTCAGATGCAAGGATGTTGAAATGATCAGTGACAAGGGAAGTATTTTTGGGATGAAAGAGTACCAGTTTTGTCTTCTTTGGATCAAGAAAGAGTTGGGCATTTCATAGCCAGGATTCAACTGGTGTAAAGGACTGTTGAATTTTTGACAGTAGTTCTGGTAGCGATTGAGCAGTGCAGATTATGGTGGAATCATCAGTGTATTGAATGAGTGTCCCAGGGTGAGAGGCAGTGTGAAGGTTGTTTGTGAACATGTTGAAGAGTAGGGGTCCTAGGATGGAGCTTTGATGGACTTCAGTAGGGTTGTGGAGAAAGGGTGAGAGTTTGTTGGACCATTTCACTGTTTGTTTATGATCCTTGAGGTAGCTCTGAAACCATTTTACTGTGTTATGTGAGAAGCCTAAGTTAGACAGTGTGTTCAAAAGTAAGGGGTGAGACACTGTGTCAAAGGCCTTGGAAAGATCAAGGAATACTGAGGCTGTATAGCATCCTGCATCTCTCGCCTTGTTCACGGTGGCTGTAAAAGATAATAGGGCTGTAGCTGTGCTGTGGCTAAGTCAGAACCCATGTTGGGTTTTGGTTAAAAGATTGTTTTGCAATAGACATTGCATTACCTGATGATGGATACCTCTCTCGAGAATTTTGGATATGGGTAACAAGATGGATATAGGATGGAAATTGGATGGATCAAAAGAGTTGCCTCCTTTGTGGATGGGGGTGATGTGAGATTGTTTCCATATGGTAGGTACTTCTGATTCAGATAAAGATCTATTTATAAGGATACTGATTGTATAGGTGACTGAGTTAGCAGCCAGTTTGAGGTAGTATGGGGGGAGATTGTCAGCTAAAGTCGAGCAGGGTTTTAGACTTTCTAGCAGTTTCTTAATGGTGTCAGTGGGTATGGGCTGAAATGAGAATGGGGTCTGTATGACATTTTGTTGAGTGGGAGGGTTAGTAATGACAGGGTTAGAAGTAGTTGATGGCCTGGGGTCGGTGTCTGAATAGGTTGAAAGGTGGGGGGGTCCAAGATTAGGGGTGTTAGCAGGTCTGAAATTGATTTTATGAAGAGCTTGTTAAAGTTTTCGGCTATTTGTGATGGAGGGGTATCAGGTGATAAGGTTTGCTCTCCATTTCTTCCAGGGTTAAGTAGGGAAGATATGGAGTGCCAACATTTACTGGGGTTGATTTTATGCTGGAATTGAAGCTGGGAATAATATGACTTCTTATCTCTGTTGATTAGTTTTGTCACTTTGTTACGTAGTGTTTTGAAATTAACATGATTTTGTTCATTGTTGTTTTGTTTCCAGGATGACCAGGCTGCGTCCCTTTGCTTCACCAGGTGTTTACATGGTGCGGAGTTCTTTTTGATTCTTTTCAAACTAATGGGAGCTGGTGTACTAAGTATGTGAAGGAAGGTGTTATTAAAGTGTAGCACAGCAGCATTAAGGGGTAGTTGTTTAAGGAGTGTCCAGTCTATTTCCTGTCGGAGATTGTTGAATTTATGCTGACAAAGATTAATTGAGTTCCTAAGAGATTTTATAGTGTGTACTCTTAGTTGTTGGAAGTTTGTTCTAAGAGAATAAGCTGGCAGATGATTGCTTAGGGAGCTAGGCAGTGTACCAGAAGAGAGGTAATTAGCAGGGTGGGAATACTAGAATCCAGTCTAAAGTGGATTGGCAGGTAAGATCTTTGCTGTATTTTGTTGGAGCATTGATAAGCTGAAAAAAAAAACATACAGATTTATACTGTTTGTGGGGGAGTTGGAATTGGAGTTGTGAGTTCTCCCAGATATTGTTATCCATAGTTAATATATGCCAGTATTTCCTAGAAATCTGTTATTTATTTAACATTACTTGAATAAACAAGTGCATATAAAGCTTAAGAGGTTTTATGTTATCCTAAACTTGACATGCCTCCACACATACCTAACAGGGACTCTGGTTTGATACCCTGTGGAAAGTGTAATTATTGTGATTTACTTGAGCTATCTGGGATATCTGTACATCCTGATACTGGGAAAGAATTTAAGTTTAATGTTTGAGCCAGTTGTGATACTTGTCATCTAGTCTAGTTGGCTTATTGTACGGAGTGTCACTCATTTTATGTTGGAAAAACTGATAATCACCTTAAGGATAGGCTAAGGGAACATGTCTATACTATCAGAAATAATATTTGCACTAATGCCTTGGCCAAGCATGTTGCCCTTCATGGACATTCACATTTTTTTAAATTTATGGTGAAACAGCTTATTAGTCCCAGTGAGTGAAGGGGTGATTTGGTGAATAGGACTGAGACATCAGAAAGTAAATGGATTATGAGGCTAATGGCACACTGTGGCAAGGGGCTTGATAAAAGTTCCCCTGAAACCAATGTTAGCTGCTAGGAGTTTGAAGTAAATTATCTATGTGTATAACAGTGTACATTTTTATTTCCCTATATGTTTTTTTCATTTATTTTTACTGGTTACTTGTTTTTAAATGATTCCTTATAGATAGCTTATGTTGACTATTTCTTTAAAAGCTACCCATTTGTTTGTGATGTAATGCTGATGTTTTAATGACTGCGAAGTCTTTATTAGACCATGCCTTTTAATTGTACCTATATAAATGTTGGTTTTATTGTGTTTTATAGTCTGAAGAAGTAGTGCTGTGGTATTGTGAACGCACTTACTACAATAAAGTGTCTGTTGGTCTATTCACTTGTCTTTGTTTTGGTCTCACCTTCGACATATTCTACTATATGGCCTTGCTCTTCTTGGTGTGACCATTCTTCTGAGCTATTGGATGTTTTAGTATACATCTGTGATTAAATTGACCATTGAGTGCAAAAATTTGATGACGAGAATTGGCTACAACATAAATCATTGAAGGAGCCAAACAGTATTTTAAAACAATTTTAAATACCACTTTTTATCATGTTCAGTTAATACAGTAAAGACACAGTGCTGTAACAGGCCCTCAGAAGGATAGCCCGTTCAAGGTGTCTAAACTGAAGTGCTCACAACCTAAGTCTGATACAAGGTCTTCTCAGAGAGAGGTAAAAGTATTAAAGTGCAAACATATAAACAGTAAAAAGAACAGGAGCAGTAGGGATGGCTATTCCGCTATGCAACAAGAAGTAATAAGCCTTTCTGTAAAAGAAACTCTGATGTGGTTCTTGAAACAAAATGAAAAAAGTACAGAATGACATGATAGTATGGAAATACTATTCTGTCCAAGAACGTCTACAGCAGAACTAATGATACAGCAGCTGTAAAAGCTTTAGGTGGCAATGGGAGCAATGCCACATTAAATTCCGAAAACAGATGTTCAGAAAATTAATTGTAAGTGGACAAGGGGTAAAATAAAATATTTCTGAGCTTTACCAGAAAGGCTCATCCAGACTCTGCTACACTTTGCTGTGAAGGAAAGGTTAGTTTGCTTTTATTTTTTTGTATTTTGTATATTTTAAATACTGTAGTTTGTTTTCTTTACCTTGTGTTTTACCTGCATTCTGCTTTAACAGCATATTAAAACTTCAAGTTTCTGAGTCAGGCAGAATTTTTTTCCCCGCCCTCCCAGCCAGTCATAGTTGTCTTGTTAAATACCACTGTCTTTCTAGTTGCCTGCCTCTTATGTTAATCTGACCATATATCTCATTTCCTCTCTACTTACAGTGGCTTGTGTGAGTAATCACTAAATCAAAAACCTCTCCCCTTCAACTATTTAAATTTATTGGTCATCCTACTGTATTCCATAGTACCAGAATACAAAAGTGACCACCCCTTTCAACCCATCTTGCTGATTTAAAAATAGTAACTCTCCACTATACCTTAACTTTTTAAACAGGTAAAACTTAAGTTACCTACTTTCATGTCTACCTTCTCTAGTGCACACTGCAGTGTGCATTTTTTTTCATCTTACTTTTAAACATCCCTTTGACTAGCACTTTCTCTAATACCTGCTGGAAAGCACTAGGAAGACTTAAACTGATACAAGCACTCAACTCTCCTTGTTAATAAGGAGAAATTAATAGTAGGCACTAAACAGCATATAATTGCAAAATACCTTGCTAATGTAAGGGAAAGCAGCGCCTGTACTTTACAAAAAAAAAAAAAAAAAGGCATCAAACCAGGCATGTCCAAGGGTCAGATTCCGGTGATTTCTCCTGTCCACCTGGTGAATCTAGGAATACTGGGGCAATGCAGCAATTGCCTCATGTACACAGACAACCCTCTCCTCCTACCACCCAACACTACAACCTGTGAGAGATGCACTTACATAGCCAAAATGGAAGCAAAGCTCTCTCCACCCAAGATTGTGCTAGACAGTCAAGAGGAGAAGGTTAACACCCACACTACACCTCAAGCAACACATAGCCCTTCTAAACCCACACCACCTACACCCACATATAGCAACACTAAATCCACATATGCAGAGGCCCTTAACTGTAACCTGCCCAAGCAACAAGGACCTCTGAAGCTGAAACGCAAACAAACACCAATCACAACCAAAGTGTCACATAGTTCAAAACACCTGTGTGCCACCCAGCAACAGCCCCTAAGGCAAGACAATGTACCTAACACTTTAGTCATAGGTGACTCTATAGTCCAGCACACTGATGTCCCTCTCACCAGGTTGAACAAGGAGAAAATTACAGTCAGCTGCCTGTCAGGTGCCAGGATCCGCCACATAACGCATGCACTCAAGTCACTCCACAACAAGTACAAATATGACTCTGTCATTGTCCATGTTGGAGTGAATGACTTGAGACGTACCTCCCTGGACTACATGAAAAGAGACATGGAAGAGCTCTCGGATCATGTGGCCCAGGCACATATGACACTAGCCCTGAGTAGCATCCTGCCTTCGCCCAGAATGATACCACAATATAAGGACAAAATGACTGACTTCAACAATTGGCTAAGCTTCTGGTGTCATTCAAAGGGGATCCAGTATCTGTCTGCCTGGGACGACATGATTGACAGACCACGATGCTTTGCCAGAGATGGTCTGCGCCTGCCGCCTCTGGGATTCAGGTTACTGGCTAAGGCTCTTGCCACCCCTATAGTGCCTTTTTTAAGCAAAGTTCAAAGAACAAAACCACCACCGTAACAGGTACAAGCATGCAAAATCTGAAGGTAATGCTACTCAATGCTAGAAGTCTAAACCTCAAAATGCACTCTCTCGAGGCACTCCTAAAAATGGAGAACATCGATATCTGTGCAGTAACTGAGACCTGGTTCAAGGCTCCAGAGAGCACCCCTGCAATATCAGGCTACAACTCTTACCATACTATTCGGCCACCAAAGCAGGACCGAAACACTAAAGGTGGAGGAGTGTCAATATTCACCAAGGATATTCACACCACCAGGCTAGTTGCCCAACACAATGCGTCTGAAATTCTCCAGGTGCAACTAACACTAGGTAAGACTGCAATCCAAATTGTAGCTTGCTACAGATCCCCCACCATACCCCAAGATTCTCATTACACCTTTCTAAACATACTGGAAAATATTAAGATAGAACCAAACACCCTAATACTGGGTGATTTTAACTACCCTGCCATAAACTGGGAAAGCTACTCATGTACCAACACCTTTGCCCAGCGGTTCTTGGAATTCATAAATTCCAATGCCCTGGATCAACTAATCCATAGTCCCACCAGGGGCTCCAATATCCTAGACCTGGTCATTACCAACATGGGAAATCGATGCTCCACACCTGTGGTCACCCCCTCATTAGTCACGTCTGACCATAAGCTAATCACCCTTAACATTCACATCCCACCCCCACCCCCCAGTAAGGAAATCTCCATAAAAAACTTATCCAAAGCCAACTTCATGCTACTCAAGTCAGAAGTGACAAACTTCATGACACCCATGCAGATGGGAGCTGAAAGTTCAACTGCTGAATCCTACACTAAGGCACTGTACGAGCACATCCACTCATGCATAAATCGTGCCATCCCATATAGAACCAAGATGCTCTCATCCAAAAAAAAGAAGCCAGTCTGGTGGTCCCCTGCCATAAACAAACTTTACAACAAAAGGAAGAAACTGTTGCAGAAAAGAGGAAAATCCCAGGATGCAAAAAACTTCCTTACCAGCCTCAGTAAGAAACTGAGATCCCTCATAAAATCCTCCAAAGCTAGTTATGAAAATAAAATTGCCAAAGATTACAAAGACAACAACAAAGCATTCTATAACTATGTCAAGAATCTAAATGGCAATGCTCAGATCTGCTCTGAGCTAAAACAGAATGGCATTAAATATATTGATCCCAAGGATATTGCCAATATCCTGGCAGATCGATTCAGTGCCAACTTCACCCCCCCTCTCACCCCCTAAATGGCCCATCTCAATACCGGAAGATTGCCAAATTCCAGTAATAACGGCCACACCGGTAAAAAACGCACTCTCCAAAGCTAAGAATACAGCATCCATGGGACCAGATGACATCCCGGGCTGTGTACTATATGAAATACAATATGAACTGGAACCACACCTAAGTGTCATGTTTAATTATAGCCTCTCCTCAGGTTTCGTGCCCACTGAGTGGCGCACAGCTACAGTTATCCCACTCCACAAGGGGGGATCCACCTTGGATCCAGGAAACTACCGTGCCATCAGTCTGACAAGCCTTATCTGCAAGGCCATGGAGTGTATTATCATGGAACTTATAAACAAAGACATTGGCAACCTTCAAACACTGGACCCCACCCAGTTTGGGTTCGTGAAGGGCCGATCCTGTCTCCTGAACTTGATTGACTTCTTCGAATCAGTCTCCAGAGCCATGGACAAGGGTAAGGTGGTCCACACAGCCTATCTAGACCTTGCCAAGGCCTTTGACACCATCCCCCACTCTGGAATCATAGATAAACTTACTAAGCTGGGCATTAATCCCTATGTCACCCAATGGGTTGCTAACTGGCTTACTGATAGAACCCACACTGTAAAAGTAGCCGACTCCAAATCCAGCTCCAGACAAGTGACAAGTGGAATACCTCAGGGTTCAGTCCTGGGACCGCTCTTGTTTGGCATCTACTTCTCTGAAGTACAGGCCAACACTAAGGGACTCTGGATAACAAAGTTTGCAGATGACTGCAAACTGGGAGCCATTACTGAATCCCCAAATGATGTGGATACTCTACAAAAGGGCCTTACAGAAACAGATGCTTGATGCCAGAGCCATGGACTCAAGCTCAATGCCAAGAAATGTATAGTTATCCCTTTTGGGAAAAAACATGTATCCGTGAATTACCATATAGGTGGCAGTACACTAAACACCGAAAGTTTGATAAGAGACTTAGGGACACAGGTGGACAGTGGTCTCACCTTCGATAACCACATCGCCACAACAGTCAGGAAATCCTTCTATGTGGCACACCTCATCACTAAGGGCTTTTCTTCCAGAAAAAAGGAGGTCATTGTCCCACTGTACTCATCCCTCATTAGACCCATTATAGAATACAATGCCTCGTTTGGTATGTACCTCTCAAGACATCTGCAACAACTGGAAAGGCCACAGAAATACCTCACTAAAAGAATCACAGGCCTAAAGCAGATGCCCTACGCTGACCGCCTTAAAAAACTCTAGCTATACTCTGTCGCATATCGTCTACTCAGAGGCGATCTTTGCTTAACATACAAGGCCATGTCAAACCCAGAGCTGTTGGATATGCTACACTTAAAGAAATCCCAATCCCTCAGAGCCACACGCTCCAGGGATCTAAACCTTGTCATCACAATAAACAAAACATGCTGGAGGGATGGGTTCCTGACCCAGAGACTCCCCAGACTCTGGAATAGATTGCCCATACATGTCAAGCAGAGTGCCTCTTTGGTCCTCTTCAAAAGGAACCTTGATGATTGGATGGGAGAAAGGAAATTCACCCCGGGGATCACGTCAGTCGCCCTGCTAGACAGGGGTCCAGGGAAGTAAATAGTGTGGGAAGAAATAGCCAGGGAATTGTTATGGCTAGGCTTGTATAGGCCCTAGGGCTGATAGCCTACTACCAACCTATGAACCTATAAAAGTCAGATGAAAGAGTATCTCGCAGCCAGAACATAAAACCTTTAAAGTTTGCTATTACATTAGCTACTGGCATAAACTGTAAATAATGGCACTTGCAAAGAGAAGGTAAGTGTACTGAAGCAATGGCAAAAACAATATTTTTGACTCAGTAAAAGTGATGCTAGGGGATCACACAAACCTACAGTATCAGATGGCAGCAATGTAAATAAAAGATCCTCATCGGCAAATGGAAGAAATACATCAGTAAATGAGACAAATACATCAGCAAATAAAAGAAATGCATCCATAATAGAAATGCATCCATAAGTGAAATCAAGAAATTCACAAGAGTGTTGTGGAAAAACTACAAAAGAAAAATTATAACATGAAACAAATGGCAGAATTAAAGGCCCAGTGTGACACATACACATACAGAAAGCCAAGCTGCAAGCATGCAGTTGATAGATTTGTAGATAAAAGGCTATGGCACTAACAGGACTTTATATATAATCAGAAGATATTTAGAAGCTATACTTGCTCCCAAGTTGGTAATTTTGCTGAGAACTTCCTCAGGTCGAATTGTCTTACTCATAAAAATGTCTGGAAGGAAGACATCCCTATGCCATTAGAATCCTGTACCTACTGTGTTAGGTTGCCAGTTTTGTATCTCTAAATTCTAGCAGGGGTGCTTATATGATATATTATGTAACAGAACAAGCCCCCTTGCAACACTCACATGTGGAAGTGTGTCTCCCATATCACTGCTAACTTGGATATACCATCTCCAAGATTTCACAGTATGCTGTGTCCAGTACTCAGTAATCTCACACACATATCACAGTTCTATTCATTATTTTTAAAACTGTATATGAGTCAATCATCATAATTCATCTAAAATGCATTTCAAAAGAGTGCACTTCAACCAAACATGGATGACTTTGACGTCTTTTCCAACCTTGCTAATGCCTGCTAATGCTAACCCTAACCCTTCCCTGTCCCAACCCTAATCCTAACCTTGCAAATTATCTTAATAAAAAAATCTCTCCCTAATGGAAACACTAATTAAGACACTTGGACACAGAACACACAAATATATATACCCAATACAGTAAAACTAACACCAACACTAACCCCAGCCTTAAACCTAAATGTCCTACACTTACCCGTATATACACACACATGCACACACACAGACACACACACACACACACACACACACACACACACACACACACACACACACACACACACACACACACACACACACACACACACACACACACACACACACACACACACACACACACACTTGCTCTGATGTCCAAGCACATGCCTAAAACTATACTTTTACCTAATCCAACCTTAACCCTAACCCCCACATATGCACAAACACATATTTGGTTACTGTACACACACCCAGTTATTCTTCAGTTAGCATTCAGATTGCCACATATTTAATATAGTGAACATTATGCAAAGCAATCTGCCATTAAAGTTGTCAAGCAAATGAACATTCAACAGTTTTAACTGCTATGATAGATAGATAGATAGATAGATAGATAGATAGATAGATAGATAGATATGGGAGCAGGTATGATCAAATCTCTCTAATGTCAACATCTGTTTTGTCAACAAAATTTGAGTGACAGGAAAGATGATCAACGGGTGTGTAAAACTGACAGTCCCTGATGTTAGCGAATAGGTTCCCCAGGGATTGTGCGATCTTGGAGTTAGTATAAATAATTAGCGGGGGGGGGCTGAGTTGGGGGACACAGCGTGGCTTACATTTTCTTTTCAGTTTGCATACTGTGATCTGTTGACACTTGACCTGTTGACATTTGTGAATTTCAATTAAGTTAAGTAGTTCTACATGTCTGTGTGTGTGAGTATATATATATATATATTTAGAGAGATGTAGGCGGCCTCTCTAGAGGCAATAAGAACAGCACTAAAGAAAATGAAGTCAGGGAAGGCAGCAGGCTCAGATGAGGTCACAGCAGATATGAAGAAAATGCTGGGTGAGTTAGGGGAGAAATGGCTCCTGAAGGTACTCATAGCAGCATGGAGAGAAAGGCATATCCCAAATGTCTGGAGAATAAGCATACTCATGCCAATGTACAAGAACAAAGGGTCATCCACAATTGTGAGCAGTACAGAAGTATCAAACTCTTTTCACATTGCATAAAAGTTCTGGAGAGGGTGATCGATAAACAGATATGCAGAGTAGTAGAAAGTAAGATTGGAGATGAGCATTTCAAACTCAGGTCAGGATACAGTACAACTGACCCGATGTTTGCAGTTAGACTGACAGTTGAGAAGAAGCTAAATATGAGGACAGAGTCCAAATGGGCATTCCTAGACTTGGAGAAAGCATATGAGAAAGTCTCAAGAAAGCTGATTTGGGCAATACTGCAGTGGTTTAACATCCCAGAAACATCGGTAGAATTAGTGCAGACTACGTACAGTGCTTGGTCTCACTAAGGGGTTCCCAGTGGGAGCGGGTGTACTTCAGGGTTCATCTCTGAGCTTACTGCTGCTCATACTGGTGATGGACTACATTAGCATACAAGTCATAGGAAACAGATCAACAAAGTTGCTGTACACAAATGATGTGGCATTACAGACAGAATCTAAGCAAGAATGTAAGCAAAGGTTAGGGGAATGGAATGCAAAACTGAAGGCACATGGGATGAAAATAAGTACAGATAAGACAGGAGTAATGGTAGAAAGTTGGGGAAATCAGAAGCTGAGAATTAAGATAGAAGAGAAGATAGTTCAGGTTAATAGCTTTAAGTATCTGGGAGGTATGGTTGAGGAGAAGGAGAGTATGATTGAGGAGCTCAGTGCTAGAATCAGAGAGGCTCCAGCCAACTGGCATAGAATGTCAGGTGTAGTGTATGGCAGAATAATGCCAAAGAAGATGAACAGTAAGGTGAACAAAACAGTGATGTGACCAATACTACTGTATGCTACAGAAACCTGGGCAGTAAAGGCAAAACAGGCGAGGAGGCTAGAGGTGATGGAAATGAAGTGCCTGAGATGGATGGTAGGATGTAATCTGAGGGACAGATGAAGAAATGAGGACATAAGGGCAGAAACTAAAGTAGCTCCAGTTGCAGAAAAGATCAAATAGACCAGATTATGGAGGCACAGGCACATGTACAGAAAAGCAGAAAAACAACCTGGCAAAGAAGACTTCGGACAGACAGGAAGAAGGTAACAGGAAATGAGGGCATCCAGCAAAGCAGTGGATAGATTGTGTGAGAGGAGATCTGCAACAGTCAGACATGAGTGTCAGAGAAGGCAGGAGTATAGAACTGAATCGAGAGAAATGGCAACAGTTAACATGACACCCCATGATGATGATCTAGATATATATATATATATATATATATATATATATATATCTGTGTGTGTATGTGAGTGTGTGTGTATATATGTGTGTGAGAGAACATATAAGACAAACGTAAACTTTGTAATATTTTTGAACAAGAATTCTTACTGTGGTACTATTGTCTTGCATTTTACTGTGACTACATCAGTGCTTTGTTGAAGTAAATTGCAGTTAAGCAAAGAAATTTATCAAACTTGAGTAGCTGTAAGCTATGTGACTAACCTTTTAGGGATTGATTTCATTTGCTGTTGAAAAGAAAATAATTTGATAGGTAGCACATAACTGCAAATACACCTAACTGCCAACATAGGATCATAGGGTCATAGTAGGTTACTAGGCTAATGGCCCTGGGGCCCTAACAATCCTAGCCAAGAGTTTATTCCCCAAAAGAAACCTCGGTCAGCACCTGTTACCCATGTCAATGAGGGACACAGGCGGAACCCTTAGAACAAATTTGTGGTTTCCCATCCACTCATCAAGGTTGCTCTTGAAGAGGGTCAGCGAGGTGCTCTGTTTGACATGTGTGGGAAGTCTATTCCAGAGACGGGGCAGCCTCTGGGAGACAAACTTTTCTCCAGCAGGTTTTGTTAATGTCACATATTAGGTTCAGGCCTTTTGAATGGGTAGTGCATGAGGAGTTAGACTTAAGAATATGGAGCATTTCTAGTAGGGCAGGGTCTGAAATTGCCTTGTAGGTAAGACACAGATCACCCCTGAGCAATCTGTATAATACCAAGTAGAGTGATGGTGATTTACGCCTGTCCACATAGGACAGGTGTTGGTGGCCATGGGTTCTCTTTGTAAGGTATTTCAGTGGCCTTTCTAGTTGGTGCAGATGTTTGGAAAGGTACATCCAAAATGGGGTGTTAAACTCAACTATTGGTCTAATGAGGGTGGAGTATAGAGAGGTAATAACCTCCTTTTTTTCTGGATGCAATCCCTTTACTTATGAGATGAACCAAGTAAAAGGCTTTTCTGACCACTGCTTCTACATGATGGTCAAATGTGAGGTTGTTAACCTGAGTGCCCAGGTCTCTCACCACAGGTTGTGTGCTTAGGGGGTTGTCATTGATGTGGTAATAGGTAGGGATCATGTTTTTGCCGAATGGTATGATGATACATTTTTTGCATTCAGCTTGAGGCCATGACTTTGGCACCAGTCATTATTTGCTGTGAGACCCTTTAGAAGTATTTTTGTACTTAACAGTTTTTCTACTCTTCTATGGATTCAAACATCAGAAGAGTGCAGAACTAGTAAGTATCAAATATGATCATTTGGTTAGTCACAGGTATTTTGCCTTTGACATGATAGTACAGTAGCTGAATCTGTAAAAAGTGAAAATATGAGTTGGAGTAAATATGTGACACGAATGAAAAAAGAAAAAGAATAACAGTTAAAAATACATTAAAATGTGTCTAAAATTATTGCCTTGGTTAATCATACTAAAACAATGTGTCATTCTTCAATTTAAAGCTTCAAGAACAAGGTCTGCTAAACAAATACTTTTTCAAGGTATGTGTAGATTTGAAAGCTAAATTGCAATTCTGCATTTACCTTAATTACATGGATTTATAAGCTGGTACTTGGTTGAATATCTAATTTTAATAGAAAATGCTTAGCACCTGGTTTCTAATAGATAACTAGAATAAAAGAAAAAGCTGTTCAGAATGTTCATTAATAAAGGGTGATCTGACTCGCATTAAATGAGTATCCAAAATCATTTTACATTCATGGTTCACATGAGCTGCATCGTACTGACATTGCAATGTAAAAAATACGTGTGTTGAGTCAACTGTTTCTGGTGTTGTTTAAGCAAATTTTTCATGGGATGTGAATGTTTAGATGAGCTGTAGGTATCTTTTTGGTTTAATTTTCTGGTGTATTAGGAGGTATTAAGTTGGAAAAAAATACTTGTTTGGTCGTCTACAGCACTTAAAGTAAAAAAGGTAATTATTACCATGGGTAAGGTAAGCTGTCTTACAGAGAAACATCACTATCCACAAACCAACTCCTCATTACTCTTCATTTAAAGATTAATTCCATCACAATGATCAGCAAACCATAACACAGGAAATATTAATCCCTTTCTCCGTGCATGTACGTATAAATTGTTACCTACTTGATTTCAGAAATGTGTAATTGTCAGCAATGACACAAAATATGGACTAAACCAAATAAAACGTAATTCAGTGATATTAAACATTGCACAGGCCCAGTACATGAAGCTGTAAAAAACAGATTAATGCAATGCTGTCACTTGCAAAAACACATAAATTATATATGAATCATACACACATAAACATATGACAAGGGCATTGTTTACATTTGTGGCAAATTATAACAGGGCAATTTGGTGGGTACCCGGATTCATGGTTATAGAGCCACCCATGCCTAGCCACCCGGAAAAATACTCTGTGTAAACTCACAAAAGCTTTATTTGAAGGAATTTGATGCACTGTTCGTTAACTCATTATAGTGAGCTTGTGTTGCAGTCATTGACTTTATATGCAGCTTTTAATGTCTAAGAAAAAAAAGATGTTATATGCCCCTTGTATTATTTCACTGTTGCTAACTATATTACCATATGCTCAGTATCCCATTGTGATGTTGTAATATGAAAAACATGCCTGTTGATTCAGCTGCTTGTGCTGTTGTTTAAACAAATTTTTCATGGGATTTGAATGTTTAGATGAGCTGTAGTTATCTTTTTGGTTGGATTTTCTGGTGTAGTTGGAGGTAGTAAGTTGGAAAAACAGATACTTGTTTGGTTGTCTACAGCACTTAACGTAATAAAAGGTCATGTAATCATGAAAAAAGTGATGGTTGTCATTCCAAGGTACAAGTTCTACATTCTAACTAAAATATCATCACTAAGCCTTCTCTAAATTTCACAGATTTTGCAGAATATACTTGATTTTACCTCATATGTTTATCTGTCCTCACAAAATTATTGATTTTTTTCTGGCAAATCATTAAAGATTATAGTCAGTCAGCAAAGTCATGCGTTATTGTTTTGTGATTCTTGTGATTTTAAAATGCATGTTAATTTATATTAACTTTTTAAGTGAATTAAAGTAATATCTAAAAATGTCACAGATTTTGGGACTTTGTCCCCCTATTATTGTTGGCTTTGTCCAGAATTCTTGGAGAAGTTAAGAGGTATGTTGTTAAGAAAAGTAGCAATAATAGTTGGACCGGACTGTGTTTAGGATATATGTCTTGACCTGCTTGCACCCTATCATTGTTTTTCTTCTGACTGTTTATTTGCTTTGTACATTTAACTTAAATAATTTTCACAGCATGCTTTTCACACACACACACACACACACACACACACACACACACACACACACACACACACACACACACACATATACATATGACATGATTGTTTCATCATATATTGAACACTGAAATAAGTGCATTCAAAAAGAGATCAAAAAAGATTTTAGATCAAATCTTAAAATATCAAGAAAGAAAAAAAATGTTTTTTTAAAGGGAGGCCCAAACTCCCTGCTACCTTTTTATACCAACTGCGAGACTGCACAACAGCAGGGTAAGTACAACCTCATAAATCCACACTGCTGTGATCTCACATGCAAACATGCACACACACATGTATATAGGTTCATAACTGCCCTAGCGAGCCATTTTAAACCTAGCCAATTATCCCTTGTGAGACTCAAACGCTGCACCTTGCGTTTGCAAGACAAACACCTTAACCATTAGGCTACCCTCTCAACCCTTAGGTCACCTTCCCAACCCAGTATGTATATATATATATATATACGTGCCATTTTCAAAAGTGATATATTATCCAAATAATAAGTTGATGGTGTTCTAACTGAATATTCTGTCAGAATTAGTATAGGTTGTAAATGTGTTCTTTCGTGAACAAACATTTGAGCACCTCCATGGACTCATGGATTTGTGTAAGTGCCTCCATTTTCAACTAAATTGCTTTAAAGGTAATATAGCTTTAGTTAACTGCAGCTGCATATCAGTGAAGTAGGTACGCTTACTTAAATAGCACAGAATTGTGGTCAACATGTAGAAATACACTTTACATCACTACTCAAACTAATAAAATTAAAGAGCCTGACATATAATTCAGATCGAGTTGAATAGAATAAATGCTGGCATGAATAATGACAGACTGAAAAATTTTGACCAAATTTCTATTTATCACGCTTATTATAAACACTTTGTCTTGTAAAGATTAACAAAAATATCCTCATAAAATATGACATTTACATATGACATTTCTTCATGCTTGTTGAATGACTACTGCAAATAAATGAATGTATTTCAGTTGACTATTAAAACTGACCACAACAAAAATGTAAAATGTAACTTACAAAAAGTGATGTGTAAGATTTTTCAAAAAAATGGAATGCTACTGAGATAGGTATTGCAGGAGATCCACCATCATCAGCTTTTGGATTTACTTGGTCTCCTTCTGATGGGCCAAATGGATACAAATGCGTATCTGAAAAAAAAAAAGTGAAACACAGGTTCTTTCCTAGTTTTTGAACAAAATGAGCCAAAACATTACATAGTTTCTTATACATAACCACACCCATGCATCATTCAAAAGAAATATGCATCTGCTATGCTTTTTTCACTGACCTACAGTGCTTGCTAAACACATGATCCCATCACAATTAATTGTGCTCATTCCTTCCACATTGGATTTGAGTCTCTGTATGATCATCACCCCTACAGTCATCAATGGATTTTCTTTTTACATACTAATGCCATTTCCTGGTGGCTGAATTGTGCTCAATATGCCTTCTATACAGTCCACAAATGATTTCAGACATAAGTGTCAAAGGCTAATGCGTGATCATTGCTTACAGGAAACACAATAATGTCCCCCAGCAGGCAATAGCACTGCAGAGGACTGGGCCACTTCTTTCCTATCAGTATGCGTAAGCTGATGGAAAGCACAGACTTTCCCACTCCTGTGAGAGATCAGCCAGGACTCCATTCAGCAATCAGTATTAGATTGACTTGATCATAGTCAGGCCTTCATTCCCATGTGTCTTGTTTACAGAGCCTGTCCAAAATCTGGTACAAAAAGAAAATATAATGTTCACTAGATCATACAACCAGAAGTCTACAATAACAAAGCTTATTTTTCCATCAAAGGTAATGGAGTTGATGCCTTCTTCATCTAAGAGGCCCAGACAACATGAGTGATGGCAGGTTGTAAACAGCATGCAAGAAGAAAGGTCACTTATTACAGAACATTAGATGAGTACCTTTTCAGCAAATACTTTTCAAATATTTCACCATTCCTTTTGGAATGGTTGAGTCTACCACATTGCCTTAATTCAACTAATCTATCCAAAAAAGTCACATCATTCCATATCTCTCTTAATTGTATAAGTTATTTCCTTAATTTTATTTCAATATTCTTTGTCAACATCAGTATCTCATAGTCACATGTCCTATCCTGATAAAACAGTGTAAAAGAAGTAAATATAATTCAAGCCATCTGTAAAGTATTTGAAAATAAAGTTAATTCAACTATCCATGCACATTTATATTCACATTTTAGCTTGCTGGATAATGTGATTTAGGCTCACAGTCTATTTCTTTTAAATAAAGCTTAACAAATTAGTTGTAGAATATTAAGATAAATTTGTAAAGCATTCCTACAAAGTCTTGACAATTAATCAGCGTGTGCACCACTTATATGATGTCTCTGCATAGTTACATTAAATAAAAAAAGCTGCCTCCAACTCATATCTTATAAATAGTACTCTTATTCAAACAGATACAGTCAGAAGAATCTTGGTGGAGGTGAGGAAGAAAATGGGAGACAAAAGAAAGTTGTCCTCCTCTCACCTTTCCTTCATGCTCATCTGGCAAACCCGAGGATGCAGGGCAATGCACTGCTTGGGGTGGGATGGGGATAGACACCATTATGTCAATCTATGACCAAAGAGGTGGGGTTAGATTCAGGTAGCTCAGCATGGAAAGGGGTAGGGCAGAAAGGTAGCAGAGATTATATGTATTCTGGGACATAGGTAGTCTGATCTATTGGCAAAGCAATCAAGTTTCCCCAGTCTCCCTATGAGTGCCAGGCCAGTGGGCAGATTAAAACTCTTCTGTCAGAGATCAGTAAAATGACAGTAGCAAATAAAGTGAGATAAATATCCAGAGAGCATCAGAGAGGAGGATGAGGCAGTCAACAGAGCCTTCCACAGGACAAAAAAAGACAAAATCAGCAGATTGTGGAAATATACCTTTTCCAATGCGGTGGTCTAAAATATCTAGCATGAAAATGTTACTTCTCTGGCAAGAAAATATTATTTCTCTGAAAAGGGGCAAAACAGGCAGCATAGCCTACCCTGGGATGGAAAAAGAAGGTTGTAGCAGTAGACAATTATGCTGAGGTCAGATGCAAGACAAAGTAGAGATGCCCCTTTAAGCTATAGCAGTTCAGCAAGCACCACCCTGGCATGTTTAATCTATATTATAGCTAAATTCACCTCACGTCTAGTTAGATTGGGCAACTCCATAAAGTTACTGCATGTCCAGGTTACGGTGGCTAAGACCCTCATTTAAGTCCTAGAGAGTTATAGATCCCCCTCCATGGGTCATGACACCCATGAAGCCTACTTAGCCAAACTGAAGACAATCCAAATTTTACTAAACACACTGGCTATGGGGAATTTCAATTATCCCACCATCAACTGAGAAACCTACTCTAGCCCAAACTCGCTAGCACAAAAGTTGCTTCACTTTATGAATTCAAATGCCGTGGAGCAAATTGTCCATTCCCTGACTAGAGGAACAAACATTCTAGATCTGATCTTCACAAACATGTCAAACAGGCGCACTGCTGCAACTGTTGGACCCTCATTAGTTAAAACTGAGCACAAATCAGTCACCTTCGAACTGACCCTAACACCTGAACTCACAAAGGGTGAAATCAGACTTAACAAACTTAACCAAGGCAAACTATACCCTCCTAAGTGAAGGCATTAATACATTCCAAGCCCCACCCCAAGCTGAAAGTGATAACTACACTGAATCTTACACTAAAGCCCTGTACAATCACTTGCATAAGTGTATAAACTCGGCTGTACCAAATAGCATAAAAGCCAGAGCCCCAAGTAAAATCAAGCTGTCATGGTGGACTTCCAGCACCAACAAACTCTGCAATAAATGCAAAAAGTTGCTGAACAAGAAAACAAACACAAGGACCCAACAATGAAAATACACCCACCTCAGCCTTAACAGGCAAATAAGACAACTTGTCAAGTCCTCCAAGAGCTCCTTTGAGACAAACCTAGCAAGTACTGTCAAGGATAACCATAAGGCCTTTTACAGCTATGTATGTAACCTAAAGGGGAGGACCCAAGCATATGCAGTACTAGTGGACAACGGTATCATACACACTGACCACACAGAGATTGTGAACCTGCTAGCAGGTATTGACGGTGAAAATTTCACTCCCTTATCCCCTCCTAACTTACAACAAACCCTCCCTCAAACTTCCCCCCACCTTACATATTTGAAGATCAGGTCCTCAAAACCCTGTCCAAGGCAAAGAACATGGGCTCTGTGGGACAAAATGACATCCCAGGCTGTCTTCTAAACAGGCTAAAACATGAACTAGCATGACCACTAAGTGCCCTTTTTAATCATAGCGTAACCACAGGCTTTGTTCCTGCAGAATGGAGAACAGCAACAGTTATTCCCCTCCACAAAGGTGGCCTAGCAACAGACCTGGGGAATTACAGACCCATAAGTCTGATCAGCCTCATCTGTAAGGCATGGAATTTATCATTATGGACCTCATAAATGAAGACATGGGTGACCTCCAAATCCTGGATCCTACCCAGTTTGACTTCGTGAAGGGCAGATCCTGCCTGTTAAATCTGGTGGATTTCTTTGAAAGTGTGCCCAAGGCCATTGATGAGGGTAAATCTGTGCACACAGCATACCTCGACTTAGCAAAGGCTTTCACCACAATCCCACATTTAGGCAATACTGATAAACTTAGCAAACTGAATGTAAACCCATTCATTGTAAGATGGGTTGTTAACTGGCTTACAAACCGGATACACACTATCAAAGTGGGTGACTCCACATCAACCAGCAGATATGATACCAGCATGGTGCCACAGGGGTCAGTGCTGGGCCCACTACTGTTTGGTATATACTTCTCAGAAGTTCAGGTCAAAACTAAAGGGTTGTGGCTGACCAAGTTTGCAGATGACTGCAAAATAGGTGCAATCATTGAATTCCCCAAATGATGTCAGTATACTCCAAGAGGGTCTCACACAGACCAATGACTGGTGTATTACTCACAGTCTCAAAGTGAATGCAAAGAAATGCATCCTCATTCCCTTCGGCACAAACAATGTCCCTTCACACTATCAAATCTATAACAATACCCTAAGTACCCATGAAGTGGTAAGGGACCTGGGATCACAGGTTGACTGTGACCTTAACTTTGACCACCATGTGTCTGCCTTTGTAAGGAAAGCTTTTCATGTAGCTCACTTGCTTAGTAAAGGCATCACCTTGAGAGCAAAAGAAGTTATGACCCCCCCCCCATACTCAGCACTTATCTGGCCCATAATTGAGTATAACGCCCCATTTGGTATGTACTGTACTAAGCACCTACAACAATTAGGGAGACCTCAGAGGTTTCTAACAAAGAAGATCAAGGGCCTCCAGCATGTACCTTACACAGACCAACTAAAATCCCTGTCACTATACTCCGTATCATGTAGACTTCTTAAGGGAGACTTATGCCTGGCCTACAGAGCAACCCAAGACCCAAAACTAATGACCGTACTGGAGATCTGTAAATCAAATTGGTCTAGGGCTACCCATTCCAGGGACTTAAACATGGCCTACAATTTAAATAGGACATGCTAGAGGGACAGATTTATCTCCCAACAAATGCCACATCTTTGGAACAGGCTACCAATTCATGTGAAACAGAGCATCTCTATGACACCGTTCAAGAGGAACCTGAGGCACTGTAAATTCTTACCAGGGATACACCCATAACCCTCCTGGACATGGGCAGTCATCCCTAAATGCAATCTTGGGTATAGACTTGTACTTCTACAGTATTACATTGGGTTGAAATGGCTAGGCTTAAAGTGGCCTCTGGGTTAATAGTCTAGTAATGTGCTATGATCCTATTTCTATACTGGTAGCTTAAGGCAATTGCTAGTCAACCTAATTTAGTAGAATAGTGGGGCTGGCATGGGATTGTGAGGGTTTCAGATACTTGGCTACATGGTAAAGGGTCTTGGCTATCTACTAACAAAGGCATCTGACTTGATTTCAGTAAGTTGATTGAATACTTTTATTAAACTTGGGGAATAAAGTATTCAATGTGAAATAAAGACATAAGGTGATTGAAAACTTATGATACTAAATAAAATGTTTGACAAAAAAGGGTATAGAATGTGCATTAAAGCCTGGTCAAAAGACAGAAGGGTCTGTTTTGTCTTTGTGGAGATGAGGGTGGGGATGTTAGGAGAATAGAAGTACTAAAAAATGTGGCTTGGTGCATGGACAATGAAGAAATACCCTGGGAAAACAAGGCCAGTAGTCACAGAAAGAACATGCACACTTTGGGGGGGGTGCATCACCAAATGTGTGGATTACCGAGGCATTATGCAAATTGTTGTGGTCAGTCACTGGTTACAAAAGACATGGCTAAGGGCTCTTTTTAGCAGAGATTTTAATAAGAAGTTGCCAGATTCCATGTCAGAAACACAGGCTAAGTACCTGTGATTTATTACTTGATACCAGGAGATGATGCAGTAGGCTTGGAGATGAAGGGTTCCCTTAGGATGTTACTGAGATTTTTCCTACTTCAGCTGCTGAGCACAACTTATCAACAGATTTCTGCAGTTTATCTGCAAGTAGTGGGTTGGCAAATTCAATGCTTTGCAGTGTATACTGCGCACACTTGTTGAGACAATGAATGATGCCATTATAAAGAGAAAAATGTCGGTCCATTACATCTCAAGTGATGTGACATCAAGCTATCTCAGAATCTGATATCCATTTGTTTGTATTAAGTCCAGAACAATGGAAGTAAAAAGTGGTTTTAAATAGCATAAGCTTTGTTTTAATAAATACATTGACATGAAGTATGCAGTGACCTATGTGTCATTCAAAAGACCCAACACATGCCTTCAAGAGGCTTGGATGACAGAAACAGAATAGAGAGAAATGGCCAAAGACTTTGATAATTTCTTCATGGAGTTTTACTTCCTAGAGCAAAAGGAGTTGAATAAATATTCCCTTTCCTCCTGTATAATGAAATGTTGCCTGCCAGAAAAGAAAAGACAACACTATGCATGTGAAAACTGTAGTTTCAGTGTATAAAGATGAATTTTGACTTTGTCTTCTTTTGTGTGATACTGTCCAAACTCTAAAAATGGTGTGTCACTGAAAAGTGCAACATGAAAAAACATGGAAAGAAGTGATACTGAGTTTGTAGAGCATTGTTGTAGTTTGAGCAGATAGGGTGTTTCTGTCATGATTAAGTAATACCTTAAGGCCAAAACACAATCTAATTTAGGAAACAAAGAGAGGCATTTATTAAAAGATTATAAAATGTTAAGATGCACAAGGTTTTGCACCAGAAAGAGTGCTTCATTGGTTGTTTGTTAAAAGTGACACAATTTATCACTCTGCCTTTATAATTACACCATATACTGGCTCCGGTCTTCAAGACAGAAGGAGGCAAGATGAGCAAGGACGTCAGCATCCCAGAAGAGAGAAACAGGAAGCATATATGAAGAGTTTTCTTCCTTCTGTCAGGGAACATGAAAGTACAAGCCTATTACAGTAACCTGAATTTCTGAGTCATTTCAGCAGGTCAGATTTTAGCATGGAATGAAATCTGAGGCAGTGGACAAAGTCAAAACTTACATTTTTTACAGTTTGAAGACATTTAATAAGTGAATTGTTTGTACCCATTTCATGAAATGGTGAGTTATGCATGTTACAGGAATCTGAAGGGAAAAATAGAATAAGTTTTATTAATGTTCTCATATGAACCATAACGATCTAGTCATTTCTGTCATAATGTTTTGGACTAAGGTCTATGTTAAAACACATTGATTACTCCTAAACTGGATAAGAACCATGCCAATGGATCGAAGTCCAACAAATACCATTAAACAAGGGGAGCAGAGGACAAGACCTGAACAAAGCCTAATGCCACTGTCATCTGAAGGAATTCTATGGTATTACTGTAAGTTCCATTACCAGGTAAAAGTAAAACCAAATGAAATGAACCAGTGTGGTTGACGAGAAGTGAAAGTAATGACAGACATTATGATTCCTTGTATAAAAACCTGAAAAGTATTGGGTAGAAGACAACAGACAATATAATTTCTCATGGTACCATAGACAAAGTCAAAGGATTTGTTGTCCTTGTTTTAAATTGGAATCATTTAAAATCTTGCTCAAAATCTGATGGCTACCAAACAGCTGATACTATTCTGCCTTGGTGCAGAATCAGAATGACATTTTATGGATAAGCTACATGCCATGTATGGGTCAAACTTGTCATCAAACCATGAGTCCATGATAAATGGCAGATTCAACTCTCTTAACAAACTGGTTATCAACCCATCATGTTGTAATTAAGTAAAGCAAAGATTCAGTCTATGTTCATTAAAATGTCCCTTCTGTGTACAAAAAATCGAATCCATCAAGCACTGTTATACCTGTTAATTCATTAACTTCTTGTGTTTCACTTAGAGATAGGAAAATTCCTGTTTTAAAAATGATTTTATCCTGGGTGGTGATTAATGGTACTAACGGCTATTGATCAGCGTTAATCGGGGCCTGATGCATCAATTCCTTTTCACATGATTCTCTGGTGTCTATGAATACCAGAACATATACACTGGCCTGACATATTAGATGGACCATGTGTTCAGTAAATGGTAAAATAATGACAAGAAAGTCCCAATCTGAAAAACACAAACAAACAAGCAAAAACTCTTAATTAAATATATATAATGGATCAGGGTAGCCAAACCGATATTTAAAGTGCAAACTCCTATTCCTTTAAATTGGAAAGAAATTGTTTAGTAACAGAAATGGCATAGTTTTGCTTTCGGTAAACACAATATACTAAGGTTAGATCAGTGAAATGAAGCAATATGCTAGGTACATTTTAAACAAGTCCTCTGAACATTGATTAAAATCTCTGTGAATTATCCCTTCAAGATAAAAGACAAAAAATCACTAACTTATCATCTTAAAAATAGTTAAACTGTTGTTTAAAATTCTAAATAAGGTATATCAAGTGACTGTATTTCAAAGATGAAATCCTAGACTAAAATACTGCTAGACTGTTATGATATAAAATTAGTACCCCATAATATAATAGGCAAAGAAATCACAATGAACTCAAAGTAACTATACTGAAGCAAAACTAACCCGTTGTTGGATAAATCTTTAATACACAATTGACTTTGCAAAAATAGATTCTAATCAAGTCATTAATTGCTAATTAAAATATATTCAGTAAATGCATCAGACTAGCCTTCAAATAAATAGATGAATGTTTATGTAAGGTTTCATTAATTGCCAGGATAGCTGAAAGAATCATACATCTACATGGGTAGTTACTAGGCATGCAGTCCAGAAGTCCATTAATGAGCCCAGTCCATATTCTCAAATGCTCCAAAGCAATGTCTGCTAAAGTGACTTGCTCAGCAGAACAGAGAAAGTAAAAGAAGGCTGAAGAAGTTAAATACTGCACCACAGGAAATTGCTTGTTAACAGCTCATAGCCTCAGTCCTCTTCATCGACTGCCAGACGTAACCCATAAACCATAATTTAGGAGTCAAGAAGAGTGTATAAAAAGACCAGGAATGGTTTTACAAAAAGGCTGGATACATTTAACTTATAATAAGTTGAAACAAGGTGTCAGCAAAAGCCAGAAAAACAATCCACAGCAGAATGTCTTACAACATATTCCATTCCTGTAGCCCAGTAGATCTATAAATATTTTTAAAATGAAGGTAGTAATCCTAGACTATAAACTTAGAGTAACATCAGTGCTTGAATGCACAACCTAATGAAATAGCAAAGGCAGACAAATAACAAGCCTGAAATGGATGGCAAAACCATAGACTGGTAGCTTCACAAGTCCAGTGAAAAGTGGACACTTTAAAATTGATGTATAATATAATCTTTCAAAATATACCAGAGTTGAAATAGCAGTTTAACAAAATTATGTCACAAATGGCCTAAAAACAGTATTAACCAAGTAAATTCAGAATGTAATATTCAGTGCCATTCTAGAAACATATTACATTTTTTAAATATCACAAATAATCCATTAAATTTAAACTACCATGACAGTTTCACAAAGCTGTGAACATGTCATAGTAGCTGCAATAGTACCAGTAAAGTAGCCTGCAGCAGTCAGGCTATGTCCAAAGCAATCTCCACCATGGTGTCAATATTTAGAAAGCAGACAAAAAGTACCCTTTCTATATGCAGAGTCCAGAATGTCAGGAGCTGCATTCAGGTTCTAGGATTTCTACATTACAGTAAAACTAATGGCCAACTGAGTAAACTGAAATAAAAATCCCTTGTCCAGCCATACTGCAAGTATACTGAAAGGTTCACTGAAAGTCTTAATGCTTAAGATAAAAAGTAAGAAACCATCTGAGATATTTATGAAAATCAGCTAGGAATTCTAGCTTGGTTGTTTGGTAACTGAATTAAAACTCATATCCTTTACTATCTCCAGTCATTGAAACTTCTGTTATACTGAGTTTTGACTCAAACACTTTTATAGATTATAGATTAATACAGGATTTTGTGGAATACTTGAAACTTTTGTCTGCCAGTTATTTAACTTAATGCAAATGTCACACAACTGGAAATGTGTGGTAGAATGCAGGGCATGATGGGGTCATATGCAGATGTCCTACTGTGGACATCATTGTCTGGGATTTCTCCTGGACTATCTAGAAGGAGATGAATTAGTCAGCAGTTTGCCTATCAGTCTGAGGTTTATTTTTCACATCTGGATGTTCATCTATTGAATGGAACATTTGCATTTTTGAACACAATCTAAATACCTGTAGAGCTGAAATAGCTGGAAACAGCTACAAATAAAAGAAAGGAAGATTATCATTTATGTTTGTTATAAGCCTAAATAATAAATAGGCAGTTTCAAACTATTCTTGTGAAAGAAACATACTAAACATTAATGCAATCATCAAAACCTTTTACAAGGACTGCTCTACTATTACAAAGGCTATAAGGTACAGTAACTGTATCTGCAGCAGATCCTGTGGGAAATAACATCTAGGGTTGTGCTAACATAACTCTACCTCCATCCCCTCCTCTCATTGTGGGATGGATTGCAAAGTTTCTGTTTACACAAAAGACAAGCTCAAGTCTAGGACTAAATTTAGACATTAAAGTTAAAATAAACAATGAAGATATAATTTATTTGAGATGTTACTGTGCTACTTCCATGACTAGCGATGAGCACAATGAATCCAGGAAAAAAGCTTAAATGATAAAACAGTATTACTAGGGGACTCCAATTATCAGACATCCAAGAAACAGGACCATTGAGAAAAAAAAATCTGTTCACTTCCCTTATAAACTAGGTTTGGTCACATACTGTCTTATCTGATGTCATTAACTCCAAGGGTACCATATCATGAGGGTAAAGAGCAATGCCAACTTTGTAAAAGCAACCTCCTTTGATTACATTTTTGATCAATTATCCATATTCTACAACTTCCTTGTGGTCAAATTGCCTGTCCCCGTAATATCTACACATAAAGGGGATTATTGATATTATGGGAACTGCAGTTGCAATCCTTGGACTAGCACAGCTTTAAGTGCAAATAATACATACTAATTCTGAAGTTGCATACATTGGAGTAACCCCCTAATGATAAAGTACAATAATCTTAGAGTTAGTATCATAGTTATATTTCAGACTTTGCGATTATTAAAATGCAGTTATAGATTGACTGCTATGGGAAAGCAAACCTTATTTTACATAACTTTCTGGAAGGAATAAACATATAATTAGTCTACAAGTAACATATTTCAAAGATAAAAGTTATAAAAGACTAATTTCAGCAATGACAGGATATAACAGATCAAAAACAAAAGGCATCTCTGTTGAGGAAAATTATGAATAGCAAGATGAAAGAAATAAGAGAGGAGAATGTATGTAATAACTTGAGAAAAATATTTAGGACAGCTAAAAGTTGTAAATGCATATATCAAGAAAGAAAAGAGGTGAAAGGGCTAGTAAGTATTCCATAGTATTTGTAAAATATACTTTAAATGGAGCTATTTGATTGGGTAAGTGGTATATTTTTAATCACGGTAAACTAGAATTACAACAGAAAAAGTTACATTTAGTAGCTGACTAAGAATTGATGTTCAGACTTACTGACATTAACATCAGTGACAAGTTTGTGAAAGTAAATAAATGTGAAACAAATAAAAATAACAGCTTACAGTTCCACAAAACAACATGCAATGCAGGAGCTATCTTATGTTTCATGGGAGAGGGCAACAAATACTTAATACGGCAACTCAACACCATAAACTATACTGCAAGTTATACTGCATGTACAGAAATGTACTCACAGTGTAACAAGGACATCTCTCCTTCCTGCAGAGACATTCATTGAGGGGAAAAAATGGCATTTACGTAATCAAGTTATTTAATAATAGCAAGAAATATAGTTTTAAATGACTATATATTGTAATAAAAAAAGGATCAAGCCAGCAACAAGTGAGCCATGAAAATTGTAGTTTATTAAAACTACTTAAGACTTCATGAAAAGCTTAATTAAACAGACCGGTTTCGGCCTGGATTTAACCTGGCCTTCTTCAGTGTATAACAGAAAAAAGCTTGTCAACTGAAAAAAGTCTTATATAGTAAAGCAAAACATATGATTGGCTGACAAGACACATCCTAGTCATTAAACTCATGAATATTCATGTTACACTAAGTAATATTTATACATCACAAAAATTTTTCTCATAAATATTCATTAAGCCCTGGATTAAATAGGGCACCAAGTTTAGTAATCCATTTCTTTTCTTTTGCATCAAGTTTGTGATGCCAACCAGATTTATGGGTTCGATCACCAATGAGTTTGTCAATAATAATAAAATGAAACTGAGCTGTTTGATGTTTAAGTGTGTGTTATATAGAGCATTGGAAGTTCTTTTACATTTAATGTCACTCAAATGTTCTGACATACGTAGCCTGAAGGGCCGAGAGGTCTGACCTATATAAAAAGAGTGGCAACTGCAACAAGCCATATAGATAGCCCAGTCAGTGTTACAATTGGCAAAAAAATCGAATGTCAAATACTGTGCTACTGTTTCTGCTACTGAATTCTTTGGATTTCAGAATATGTTTACAATTGATGCAATGACCACAAGGGAAACAGCCAATAAGTTTGTCACCCAGAATAGTGGTCTGATATAACTGAGGTAGTACAGAATCAGAATGATGTTTGTAATGATTAAAATATGCTGCTAGGTTTTTGCCTTTACGAAAAGAAAAAGAACATATATTTTTTGACAAAGATTTCTTTTTATATGTTCTGGTCACAAGAAATTAGGATAATTCCTTGAATACTGAAGTATATAGGAAGTTTCCCCAATACAACACCTTACTCCATGCCTCCAGCTATCATCCAAAACATATAGCCAGAAACATTCCAAAATCACAGTTTATCAGAATTAGACGTAATTGCTCGGATGATGTCAGTTTTAAACATTATTCTCAGGATCTATACCATAGATTCATGAATAGGGGTTACAGTTCAGGGTATGTTACCATGGCCCAAAACCATGCTTCGGGTCTACACAGACATGATCTATTGACATATAAAAAGAAATCTTTGTCAAAAAATATATTACGTTTCACTACTACATTTGGTAGAAATACTAACAGATTTATGGATATAATCAAGGACAATTGGAACATATTGAAGGCGGATGGTAATATCAATACCATAATTCCCAATATATGTTCTTTTTCTTTTCGAAACTGTAGCACAGTATTTGACATTCGATTTTTTGCCAATTGTAACACTGACTGGGCTATCTATATGGCTTGTTGTAGTTGCCACTCTTTTTATATAGGTCAGACCTCTCGGCCCTTCAGGCTACGTATGTCAGAACATTTGAGTGACATTAAATGTAAAAGAACTTCCAATGCTCTATATAAACACACACTTAAACATCAAACAGCTCAGTTTCATTTCATTATTATTGACAAACTCATTGGTGATCGAACCCATAAATCTGGTTGGCATCACAAACTTGATGCAAAAGAAAAGAAATGGATTACTAAACTTGGTGCCCTATTTAATCCAGGGCTTAATGAATATTTATGAGAAAAATTTTTGTGATGTATAAATATTACTTAGTGTAACATGAATATTCATGAGTTTAATGACTAGGATGTGTCTTGTCAGCCAATCATATGTTTTGCTTTACTATATAAGACTTTTTTCAGTTGACAAGCTTTTTTCTGTTATACAATGAAGAAGGCCAGGTTAAATCCAGGCCGAAACCGGTCTGTTTAATTAAGATTTTCATGAAGTCTTAAGTAGTTTTAATAAACTACAATTTTCATGGCTCACTTGTTGCTGGCTTAATCCTTTTTTGATGGTCTTGCTATTTGCCGTGCAACTCCCTACGTGCAGGGGAACTTTGCTTTGATATATATTGTAATACTAATAATCACTGAATTTACCTTCTCCTGGCCAATTTTACCCATTCAGATTTCATCCTCTTAAGTTATTCTGGCTCTGGGCAAATACTGCTTTGCCCATGGCTAGGGAGTGATTATTGACATATTATGCATAGTTTCTGAAAGTGACCCTGAAACAGAGTAGCTAGTTTGGCTAAATGGAGGCTTTTTTAACATTGGTAAAATACTGTTGCTACTGGAAAAGAGCCATTTGGCAAACAGCTTCAATTGTATAAATTTGCAGTTACTGAGGCATCAGTCCATATTGACAGCAAGCAATGCCTCCAAATTTATGTTAAATAGGACTCTGTAATACTCCTTAGAAAAATAAAGCTATGATCATTTAATGCAACACCTGTCTCATGAACTTCTTCTTCCGGCATTTTCCCGGTTAGGGGTTGCCACAGTGGATCACCCGTCCACTCATTATTGACAGTGGAGCTTTATGGTGTTGAGTTGCCAGCCCAGCACCCAACCTTCCACGGAAGGCACACATATGCATGCACTCATGCCTAGGGCCAATTTAGCATATCCAATCCACCTACAGCATGTCTTTGGGATGTGGGAGGAAACCGGAGCTATTGGCACATTTTTCACTGTGAATGAAAGCATAAAAGTATTTTGTATAATGAGTGCACTGAGGATGTCCTCTTCTTTTTATAAATAGATACACCCATCAAGTGAAAAGGGAACCTTTACATAATACAGATATTTAGTAAAAATAAGTGATAACTTTTAGTAATGACTCCATGTACATTGGTAATCTTCACCCATCTGTGGGTGAAGAAGTGTTTACCCACTTCCAGTGAAATTTATTTACTCTGTCTTCATCCTCATTGGTAAAGTATGCCAGTTCTGGACATTTTCTACTATATCCACAGCTGGAGAGTGATTAATAGTATAGTGAATATTTTACATGATTTGCAGATGCTAACAAAGATTTTAAAATGATAAGGAAAAATGTCATTAGCACTTAAAACTATTATTTATTAATTTATTTATTTATTTAACATTTGTTTACCAGGAAAGTCCGACTGGACACAGGTCCTTTTTCAGCAGAGGCCCGGGGAGAAAAGCACCATGAGTTATAGTAAATTTTCATGCACACATTACAATAATCAATAAAGTATAAAGTAAATAAAATGTAGCATACATAAGAACATACAAATTTGTTACATCTTGACAACAAAACCTGGGCTTCGAACATAGCTAGAACTATTTGTAAGTATGACTTATGTCAAGATATAAGGTTAAGACACATTGGTAGGACAAAGGATTAAACACTGGGGGAGAAGTTGGATATGTTTTGGGTATACTGTGATATATCAGAGCACTCATGAGGGATTAGTACAGGAACATAGCCACTTATTTTTTAGATAAGTTTTAAGTGATGGCTTAAAGTGGTTAGTGGATGAGATTGAGAGAATGGAGTTAGGAAGGGAGTTCCATATATGAGATATATAGTTGGAAAATAAAGATTCTCCTGCAGTGTTGTTCAGAGGTGCCAGAAGCTGTTGAAGATGGGGAGGGGGAGGTGGATGGTGAGACGGGCACTTAGTGATCTAAAAAGGGCAATTTTTTTAAAACTATTTACTACCACAACATAGGTTCACTTGGAGGACATTTTAAGCTTAGCCAATGTCCCATTTGGTGCTTGAATTAACATTTTCTGATTGTTTTTTTGCATCCCACGGTTGTTAATTGTATATTAGCCCTATCAAGAATAAATGTGATCATACTATAGATAATATAAGGGGACCCATGTAAGGAATGCAGCATTTAGGAACTGTCTCTATCTATTAGTGGCATGAGGGGCAATCCTGGAGTACATTTTCTATTACCCATCCTTAGATCTAAGTTGCATTTGAATATAGACAGGGATGAGCTTTGTTTTACTTGAATAGATAGTCTGTTCTGGAACAGTGGTAGCCTCTGTGATATATATCCATCTCTCCACAACATTCAGTTTAGATACCTGGAGTGAGTATTTCTGATGCCATTTGACTTGTTGATGTTCAGTAGGTCCATCTGTATTAGGTCGGAGGATGCTTTGTATGCCAGACATGTCACCTCTAAGCACTGTGTAGGATACTGAGTATAGCGACAAATCCTTGAGGTGGTCCATGGAAGACCTCTTGTTTAGGACTTGTATCCTTTTAGTAAGGTATCTATGTGGATATTCCAATTGTTGCATGGGTCTAGACAGATACATGCCAAAGTGGGCATTATACAAAATAATTGACCTATTGAAAGCTTTGTAAATGGGGACAATAACATCTCTAGATCTAGTCACAAACAATTTGTTTATAAGATGTGCAATATAGAAAGACCTTCTTATGACTCTGGGCACATATTTGTAAAAAGTTAGGTCACTGTACACACAAGTTCCCAAATGCCAAACAACTGGGTCAGTTCTCAGGGGGCATTGTCAATTTGGCAGTTCCCTGGAGTAGATGACTTCCCAAAGGCTATGATAATGCAGTTTTGGAGTTTAGTTTCAATTCATGATTCTGGTGCCAGTTATTGTTTGGGACAAACCTTCCTGCATGATGGTTAAGTCATTTGGGGATTCAATAACTGCTCCCAGCTTGCAGTCATCTCAAACTTAGTTGGCCGAAGGCCTTTAGTATTTTCATTTACTTTTGAGATGTATATGTCAAACAGAAAAAGTTTCAGCACCAAACCCTGGGGGACTCCATTGGTGACTGGTCTCTTTCCCTATTTTGATCTCCTGCATCCTGTGGGCAAGCATACATGTATGCATTCTTTGATTCACCTTCCTGATTGTACTAACCTGATTGTATTAAATTATATTCTTTGTATAATACAGCACCACTTGTTAGAATGTGTTTTACGTTTGTAGTTTGGAACAGTCTTCTAGTAAGCAATGAAAAAAGTGTATGAACCAATAATGACAAAACTACCCATTTCAGAAAATTTCAACCATAAAAGGCCACTCAAACTTCTGTCATTACAATTCACATGTATCAATAAATATGCAAAATCTCTACAGAAGTAAGTCATCTAAATAATTCCACATTAAAGGGATCTGTAACTAATGAAGAGGTTGCTGCTAGCAAACAATTTTATATGTCATTGTTTCATCTACAAATAAAGTGCCTGTTGCCTTTGAAGAATAAATTGCCTATTCTAAATGATAAGCTAGTAATTTTGCAATGGGGGAATGGATGGCAAACTTATAACAGGTCCATACTTACTAGATAACTCCTCCAAAGGAGTACAGTCAAAGGACTGCAGCATCCACTCCCTTTAAAGTACAACACAGTACAGTATCAGTGATCCATCTGCATACTGTGGGAGTAGAACCTACAGCGTTCTGCATCAAAAGCAAGTATACTACCTGTTGTGCTACTAACAAAGCAAATGACAGCATAAGTAACTCTAAACAGCTCTTCCACAGAAGCTCTCAGCGCCTTGTAAAATCCACTAGACACAACTAAATCTCACAACTTTGCAACATAAGAAGTCTGGAAAAAGCCAACATTTATTTGGGGGGGGGGGGCAAAGTCCCAAAACCAGGGACACATTTTAAATATTACTTGTATAATCTTAGAAAGTTGCTAAAATAAAGTGTTATGTGTTACCATGTATTTCCTGAAAGATAGGAAGACTGAAACTTAAAGGGCTATCATTCTTTAGTGACTTCAGTTCTTACTGATTTGCCAAAAAACCCCACAAATTTTAAACAGGACGAGACCAAACGTATGAGCCAAATATTCTGTGAAAATCTGGACAGTTGAGAGCTATGGACTCAACTCCCTGAATCACAAGTGGTGGTATGGGTGGAGAATTCAGGCTCTTGTTTGAGCCTGAGTAGCACTAACTACCAGGTATACCTAACTGGAGCATTTTACACACACACACACACACACACACACACACACACACACACACACACACACAGACACACACACACACACACACACACACACACACACACACACACACACACACACACACACACACACACACACACACACACACACAGGAGCAGCATAACTCCTGCAAATAAATGAACAAAACTCTCCTTACTGGCATAACTCTGGTTCTGGCAGCACCAACAGAACAGCAACAGCATCAGTCCTGTAACACAGAGTAATAAGAGAACAAGAACAGCTAGTTTAGTTAAACTTCTGCACGCGAATCCATGTTAGTGTGAAAACTCCACTTCATTAATTTTTCCCGACAGGTCTTGCAGCTGTAAAACTGGGGGGGCTCCCCCTACCCCTGGCTCTATGGTTCCAGCACCCATGGTGTTGCTGGCATTGGAAATGGTGAGTAAGTTCTTGTTGTTAGAGTGAAGTGGTCTGCTGGAACTGTAAGGAAGGATGAGATTTTGTAGTGCAGGGGTTCTAGTTGGTTGTGTTACAATTTTGTGAGTTAGAGAGAGTTGGTTGTAAAGAATAATGTTGGGAAGCTCAAGCCAGTCTAGTATCCTTAAAGCTGTAAAATGATGTGTTCTATATGGGCAGTCAGATGCAAACTTAACAATTTTATTATAACATGCTTCTAGCTTAGATAAGTCAGTTTTCCTTAGATTAGTTAAAATTGGAGAGGCATATAGCTGAGTGGAGAGCAGATATGTTTGTGCTAATATAATTTTGGGTCTATATTACGTTATCAAACTTTAGTTTGTTCGAATGCATAAATACCAACACCACAATATCGAAACACTTAAATAGCGAAAGCTGTTAATGTCGAACTGTGCACAGTTGAAGAGTTATATTTGGCCAACTCAAATTTACTGATGTATTATGTTAGAACGGCATCACGTCACACTAAGTTCATGAAATAGTAAATACTAAACAATATCAACATTATTATAATGTGAATTTGTAAGCAAAGTATTTGTATATAAAATCATTTTTGTTGTTATAAAATGTATATGGGAGAAATATTTCATAATCATTTCATCCGGAAGTAATGTTTGATCGTGCTATAAATACACATGAAATGCCCCAATGTGTGTGCGTTAGACTTCATAGCAAGTGCAATGATGGCTGATACTTCACATTCAAGTCCAGGCATACTAGGTAATATTTACAAAACTGTCACATTTCAGAAATTTGTTCATTAGATAGTGTGCATTATATTTTCTTTATAGCAACATGAATTTGCTTAAGCACATTAATTATTATAGCAATAACCCATGCCTGGGTGTGGGTAATGCTGGATTTACCCACGGTTGGCGTGGTTTGGTCCCGAGGCGAAGCCCGAGGGACCAAACAAAGCCAACCATGGGTAAATCCAGCATTACCCACACCCAGAAGTGGGTTATTGCTTATCTAATGACATTATTTAAGAAAAGAAATAATTACTTTTCTTAAATAATGGCATTGTATAATGCCTCTTTACTGCCCTTCTGCAGTTGTCTGGTATTCTGCGGCAGTTCTGATGTACTGCGCATGCCTACGCAGTACATCAGAGCTGTGGGCAAAAGCAATGGAGAACACAAGATCTCCGTTGCTTTTTTTTTTTAAAAAAAACTGTCTCGCTATGTTAAATGGGTTTAACATAGCGAGACAGCTTTAAAATAAGCAACGGATATCTCAGTTGCTTATTTTAAAGCTGTCTCGCTATGTTAAACCTATTTAATATAGCGAGACAGCTTTAAAAAAAAAAAGCAATGGAGATCGCAAGATCTCCGTTGCTTTTTACACACTGTGTCGCTATGTTAAAGGAGTTTAACATAGCGAGACAGCTTTAAAAAAAGCAACGGAGATCTCCGTTGCTTTTTTTAAACCTGTGTTGCTATGTTAAACTCTTTTAACATAGCGAGACAGTGTTTTATACTAACGAAAAAAGTCCGGGCGACCGGACCTTTTTCCGTTAGTGTATTGAGGGATTTACAACGGGCACGCTGGTTGAGCTGGCCAATCAGTGTGCACGTTTTAGGGGAGGCATTGTATAATAATATTTGTAGTGGAGTTTGCTGAATTGAATTAACTTTTTACTACACATGTTAAATTTATTTTTTCAACACTACACTTAACATTGCTTAGCAATATTCACATGATGTGTGATATCACTAATTTACGACTGGTTTAACTAACAGCCGGAATGCGAAGTAGGCTAACTATGACAATTCGACATTCTAAGTTTTGGCTTTTGTAGCGTTCACTATTTAAGTGTTTCAATATTTTGGTGTCAATATTTACATATTTGAACAAATTTAACGTTCGATAACATAATATAGACCCTGTAATTTTGGCTATTGTGGTCAGGAACCTTTTGTGCCTATATAGACTTCCAAGTTTCTTATGGACTTTTTTTTTATAGTTAGGGAGATGCGCAAGTCAGATTTTAGGGTATTGTCTATTTCCACTCCAAGAAGCTTTGTATGGGTTGTTGGGGAGATCACAGTATTGTCTTTTGCTATTATATTAAATGTTGGGCATGAGATAGATGTCTTGTTAGGTTGGAAGACTAATAATTTAGTTTTGTTTGGGTTCAGGATTAGATAGGCATTGGCTAACCATGTTTCAACAGAAGTGAAAGATTTCTGTGTTTGAGAATGAAGAGTTGATAGAGAAGTGGCAGCACAGATAAGTGTTGAATCATCTGTATACTGTATTTAAGAACCATGTGGAGTAGCTGTGGGTAGATTATTAGTAAAGAGGGAAAAAAGGAGAGGGCCTAAGATAGATCCTTGGGGGACACCAATAGATAAAGGAAGGTATAGAGATAGGTCACCTTGCCATAGAACAGATGGTTGACAGCCCGGTAAACAGTTATGAAACCAAGCAGTGGCAGATGGCAAGAAGGACAGTTCAGCTAGTACATCTATTAGTTTGGAATGGGAGACCATATTAAAAGGTTTTGATAGGTCTAGAAAGATGACAGATACAAAGTTGTTATTCCTGTGATGGTTTACGGTATTAGTGAAGGATAAGAGAGCTGTAGTGGTACTATGTGATGGGCAAAACCCGTGATGAGTGTTTGCGAGAAAGTTATTTGTTAGTAAGAATTTCATGACTTAGAGATGGCTACACCTATTGAGTAGCTTAGAAAGAGTTGAAAGAATAGCAATTGTCCGATAGTTTGTCAGGTCTGTGGAAGGTCCCCCTTTATGAAGTGGGATTACATGGGAAATTTTCCACAGTTGAGGGACCTTGTTTTTGAAGGATTGATACTGAGAAGGCTATAGATTCAGCTGCAGTTTTGAGGTATTCACTGGGTAAGTTATCTATGGCAAGTGTAGTAGGTTTTAGTTTCTGTAGTAGTTTTTTTATAGTGGCTTAAAACTATGATGATGATGAGACAGTGTCAAAATTAATACACAAATATATGATGGAATATCATATTATTTTCAATGCCTTGGGTGATCACTTACCCATCAGTATACAAAGATATACTCCCCAGCTAAATAAACCACATCTATACAAATACTACTGTAAACTCATTGACTTCAACCCCACCATTCCCAATGATAGGCTCTTTATAACTAATTGGTCTAACCTACACTCACTTCCTCTCAATGATGCTGTACTCAAATTCAGTCATATTTTTCTTGGTATACTCGACTCACTGGCAACCCCTAGCAAAATAAGAATAAAATCAAACTATGCCCCCGGGCTCAGTAAAGATATTCGTAAACTAATGCATAAAAGAAACTCTGCCTGGAAAACATGGGAAAAAAACAAATCCCCCACTTGCCACCTATTATTTGAAGAACTAAGAAACCACACCAGAAAACAAATATATAATGATAAGAAAGCATTCTACCTGAAGGCACAACCCACTCATCAATCCTACCCTAAAACTTGTGGAGAAATATCAACTCATTCTTAACCCTAGTAAACCTCAAACTCCTAGTCCTTACCCTAACCTTGCAGACCAAGACACTGCCTCTCTCCTTAACCATTTTTTTTATTGATACCATTAGCAATATAATGAATGCCAACCTCCCACAAAAATAAAAAAAACCTACCTCAAACCACAAATAATGAAACCTGTTTCTCACTCCATCCTATCTCAACCTCCTACATAAGGTCTCTCTTGCTAAAACTTAAACCTTGCTCTGCCTCTGCTGACAATCTATCCCCCACTTTCTCAGATTAGCAGCTAACACTTTTGCCTACCCAGTCTCAATACTTATTAATAGCTCTATTAAAGAAACTACTGTATCCAATATCTGGAAGTCTTTCTGCATGATTCCCCTTCACAAAAGTGGCAACTCCAATGACCCCTCCCATTATATACTCATAGCTATACTTTCCCCACTATCCAAAATTCTCAAAAAATGAAAACATAACCAGAAACTGAAACTCCCATCCACACTAACCTCCTGACTCCTACCCAACATGGATTTCAACCAAACCACAGTATCTCTACTGCCCTTCTATCCTTTACTCACACTAACCTCCCGACTCCTCCCCAACATGGATTTCGACCAAACTACAGCACCTCTACAGACCTTCTATCCTTTACTCACATTAACCTATATGTGGTAAGATTTTGCAAAAGAATTAGGTTTAAATGGCAGCTGCTACAAAGTGCAAAAACACTCTCACCATTCCCTGCTGTATCAATAATTATAGCATGAATCCAAATGTCTGGAGAGAAGATAGAAAGCAAATCCTAGTGTTTGTTATGAAACAATAAATATATAACTCTTCAGCATACTGACCATATTGTGCTGAATAAGCAGTGTTAAAGAAATTTAAGTTGTAAGAAATAAGTAGCTTACCTGTTGATTGTCCAATCGTTTGTGTTAATGCTGTGAAGAAAGAAGAAAACCCAATCATCAGTGCAACATTTACACTATAATCATCCTTAAAGGCATTTGTACCTATGTCATTAAATTACAGATGTGCAAACGTATGACACACACACACACACACACACACACACACACACACACACACACACACACACACACACACACACACACACACACACACACAAATATACATCTGTGAATAGAGTGGTATATAGCAGCTAAACAGGAAATAACTAATTAATGTTGCACGTAGCACAGTGATGCAGCCGTTAGCCTTGCTACCTCACAGGGTCTGATTTTCCATTTTTTTTACTGGGGATGCCTCCTGTGAGAAGATTGCATGCTTTTTTGTGTTCACACTTATTTTGTATGGTGACTCACTTTCATCCCACATCCCAAAAATGCACTGTAATTGAACTAGTACTCTTCTAGCCAGCATGAATCCCATGAGAGACATGTGCTTATGTGTGTTATGATAAACTGGCACAATTATTTGTTTATTTTTATTTATTACGTTTGTTAACCTGTTAAAATAACTGGTCTTTAAATTCTTTTTAGACACATCTCAACTCAAGAAGGTAGAGAAGCATTGCCAAATCTATCAGAATTGCAACTGGTGAAAATGTTATCCCTTGTGGTGAGCTTGCTCCTTGTCTTGGCAGGGCCAAAACTATTTTTGCCCATTGGTGCTCACCCACCAAGAAGGCAAAAACATAAGCAAAGGATTACCCACTCTAACTGTGATCATCAAGAAATCCTTCATAGACTTAGAGTGGACAAGGATTATAATGGTCAAAGTGAGCATGTTTGACCCAATTAGGGACACTGAAGGAATACATGGACTTCCTATTACTGGGAACACCAAAGTATGCATAGCTCTAACTATACCAGCTATAAGGACCTTCTGGTGACAGTCTAGGGACACGTTGGGGTCTCACAGTCTTCTGCCTCGAGGATACTGAAGGAGTTCCTGGAGGCACTCTTGGCACATGTACATCTATTTCCTGGTGTCATCTCAGGCCCTGGCTTGGACTATGTTTGCCTTTTATGGGATGGGGCATTTCCTCGAAGTGCTCCATGCTATACATTGCACCCATGATACAATTAAGGACCCTCCTGGTCCACAGAGTGAGCAGTATCACAATAGGAAGGGTTTCCATTCCTTTAATTGCCAGGTAGTATGTCATTCTTGGGAGTGTATCACTAATGTCTCTATCTAGCATCCAGGCAGTGCACGTGATTCCCATTCCTGGCACACAGGCTCACTTTACTGCCACTTCAGGTAGGATGCCTAATGTTCATCTTGTTGGTAAATTTAAAATGTTTTTTTTTTTCTTAGTAAGTAGTTATTCATGTTAAACATAATTGCTGAACATCAATTTGTATTTTCTTATTTTGCCTGTCTTTTTCTGTCTCTCTCCTTCTCTCTCGTTTTTAAGGGGATGCCAGATATCCACTGGAGGCATAGTTCATGACTCTAGTGAGAAATCCATCTGGAGCTGTGGAGGAGAAATATTACATATCCTTATCTCAGACCCATATTATGATTGAGAGGGTGTTTGGCCTCCTAAAGAGCTTTTTCAGGTGGCTAGATGAGTCGGGGGTACCCTTCAGTATGACCCAGCTAACGCATGTAGCATGTTCACTGCCTGTTGCAGTCTGCATAATATGATCATGTGCTAGTCTGGTGGTGAAGTGGCCCATGCTGTCACTGCAGTTACCAGATCTAGTCCCATTTTGACTAATGAAGACAAGCTGGCAGCAGTAGTAAGCGAACCCAGCACAGCATGTGGATACCCAGGTTAAACGTCATAATCTCATCCAGAACTATGAATCAGGACATTCATGTTTGTGTTTCCTTTTGGGTAAAAAACACATAGGTCATAACTGATGCATGTAGTGATACCTGTGGGCTATGCTGTGTGGTATTTGGTCAACTGTCAGTGCTCATCTAACATTCTCTCTCATCTTAAAATAGTTTTTTTATTAAAAGCTGTTTGCCTGAGTGCTCATTGATTCCTATTGAGTGTTACTGAAAGACAGCAAATTATTAAATAAGTCAACTGTTGCACGGGCTGTATTTAATAACTTTTTGTATTAATTATTTCTTTACCACCCAATAGAAAGTAGTACTGGCAACAGTGAAAAATTACATTTGCCATTTCTGTGTAAAGAATTATATTGCACTCCACATCAGATTTCTATCTTACTGTCACTTAAAATAATTATGACTTCAGAAACTGTCTTCATTTGTGGAGTGTTGAGGGTGTACCGGCAGCAGTTAAGTGTACCTGGAAGGATGATTATTTCAATGTTTCTTTCGTAACTGTAAGTGTTTAGAATGGTAATGAATGCATCATTGCTTTTTGCCCCACTGTACAGTTACAGATACACATAGACTTCCCTCCTCCCCACAATCTAATTGTATTTAAGCAGAAATGTAAATGATTGCAGTTTTAGGGTATGGTGAAAGTAATAGCTGGAAAGGGAATAACTTTACATATATGCCTCCCCACTCCCAATAAAACCTTCTTTCCAGAAATATTTATTAAAGAATTGCAATTCACAGTAACTCCAAAGCAAATGAGTCATACACGTCTTATTGATAAGTGATGGTGCAACTGATCTGGAGCATAGGCTACCATGAGAACTGGGGTGAGTTACTACAATGGTGTCATCAAGAGGAGGAAGTTGATCCTGCTGTCAGTGACCTAACACTGCTGCGTGACTGTGATCTTGACCTAGACTAAGAGGTTCTCCTACATGTAGATAGCCGTTGATTTGGCCTGTGAGAAATGTGTTGTAATTGCTTACTGTGAGTACTGACATTTGTGTGTTGAGAGCCAGTGTTAGTATCATCTGATCTCTCCCCATGTGTCTGGACAGTACCTCGTCCCCTTCCCCTCATAAAACTGAGTCCAGCTCAACTCTGGAATGTCCTAACCAGTGTACTAAGAGAACTTTAAAATGGGGAATAATCCAAGTAGGGCATGGATAGACTACAAGAAAGCATTTGACAGTATCCAACATTCGTGGATAAAAGAGTGCTTAAAAATGTATGAGATACACCCTTCACTGATAATTACATTACAGCAACCATGAAACAGTGTCAAATGAATTTGCAGTCAAGCCATGATAAAGACAAATTATTATTCAAGGGATAAACATTTCAATGATTCTGTTCCATAATGATGCTCTGTCACCTCTGTTCTTCTGTCTTGCTCTTAACCCATTAAGCTGTCTATTTAACAGATTAGGTCATGGCTACAATTTGGCTCCCAGAAAACAACAAAAGTATAAAGATTTCTCATCTTCTTTTTGTAGATGATTTAAAACTGTATAGTTCATCAAATGATGAACTGAAAGCACAACTGCAAGTGGTCAAAACTTTTTCAGATGATCTAAGAATGTCATTTGGTCTTGATAAATATTTAAAAGCAACAACTATTAACCAAAGGGAAACCAGTGAAACCAAAATAACTTATTAATTAAATACAAGCTCAGAAGTTAAGCACTTTCATCCCAGAGGGACTTCCTCAGAACTTCTGTTACCAGAAAAGCACCACATTATATGCAGTTAAAAATCACATGATCTATCACACGATCTGTACTATTTAAAATATGTAACATTCAACTTAAAGTTAAAATATAATAAAAGTTATTAAAGATAAAGGCATAAAGTATACATTCTACCTAAACTTTCCTAATATAATCATTTATTAACATTCCAAGCTCTTAAGTTTGAGGGCAGGAACAATAGAACAGGCTTCATTTAATCCGGGATGAACACATGCATTTAAAGTCAGTTGCCAAATCAGTTCTTTCATTAATAAATGTTCTTCTATAATTTTACCCCTCACATCCTTTTTTAATTGTTCCACTACCTTATAGTTGAAAAAATGGTTAGAGTTGTCCCTCACATGCCTAATTAGTGCATTAATATCTTTCTTTCTCTTTATATCCCTTTCGTGTTCATAACTTCTTTCTTTCACCTGTCTAATAGTTTTACCTATATAGAAGGCTGGGCACATAGCTAACTCTGTAAATCAATTAGTAATGCTCAAATATCACTAATGCTGACTGCATATAATACAGCTATAAAATAAAAGCTGAGGTTAAAGATGTAAGGAATTGTGTAGCTTTGCAGTTAAAAAGTTGTAACACTTTTTATAAATATTACAAGAAGGCAGATTTTATGAGAGATAACTAAAAATAAGCAAAAACTATTTCTTAACTTAACTGTTCATAAGTATTTCTAGGTGCACATACAACATGTTTGAAATGGCACTCACCAAATCTTAGTTAGAATGCCTGTTGGGGGAGGGGAGCGGTGGTTACTTTGCTGAAAGAATGAGCAACTCATACGTTTTCAGACAATGTGCTGCTTTACTTCACTATTACTTACTACACATTAGATAAAGTTCTGTAGCAAAGGAAATTCACAAGTCCTTGAATTGAAACTGTGACACTGGCAGCCCAGCTATCTGGAATTTTGTAAATAATCATGTGACATATTTGAATATTAATATGATTCATATGCTTGTCTTACAACTGTAAGACAAATATATGTTATGTGTATAATAAATTACTGGTGCAGAAGTGTGTGTTGAACTATATGTCTTATACTGAGCTTCAAGAATGTAGCCACAGTCCACCCTCCTCGAAAAGAAAAGAAATGTATTTAAACTATATACCTGTGCATATATGTTTTAATAGTAGATGCTGGAACATACAGAGTTAACTTGCAAACCCTCAAGGAAATAAGTTGAAATTGTTTACAATTGTGTTATCTCTCAGCTTCAGCAAGGAGACAGGATGTCTAGATCTAGAAGTTTATTTCTATTGTCTTGAAGCAGAAATAATTACTAGGTTTAAAATGTAAAGTGTATTTATTGCTCTGTGACTTCCTAGCAGCTGCACATCTGAGAGATAAGCATTTTTGGCACCAAGATGTTGTTTCTGTTAGCCTGCGGACTAAAGGCAGGTGGCAAAGAGTGATGTCATCCAGCTGACCCAGCAGTAATGTTTTGATATTAATTTGGGAACTCTCTCAGAGACTGGGCATTTTGTATTTTTCTTTGGACCTAAAAACATCCTCTCATCAGCACTTGCCTTGCTAATAGTAAGTAATCAGGATACAGTAATGTCTCTTAGAGATAGGTATACAGTAAGATTAGTTTAGATGTTTTCTGTATTTATTTGAGACTGTCCTGCAATGTTTATTTTAAAATATTTCATGTAATTCTGAACTCTATAGTTACTGTATTGTTTGAGTATTATCTTGTTCTTTTATTATTTATTATTAAATATACTTAAACCTTTTAATTGTGGCTGGTTTGTTTAGAGATATTTAAGTTCTTAGAGTAATTGCATATGTATTTGGTGACACTGTATAGGCCACTCCAATAGCTTTAGTATTGGTCACGCTTACCATTTCAATAATAGTAACATTATACACCCTTTGGTAAGGGCCTTATAGTAGCTTATAAGCAAGGGTGGCTGGTGGCAGCTGGTGCTACCTTATTGTCTGGGGACAAGGGGGCATAGCTAGTAAACCTGTGCCAGCTGTTCTCAGGTGCATGTGTGTGTTTGTATATCAATCAAATCTCAAAGTGTGTGTGTGTCAGCTACTTGGGCAGGGACATGAAGCACTGGTTGGACAGAGAGTGTGCTGGCCACTCTGCTTAGATTTTAACCCTATAGCTGTGCCAGTGGGGAGTCTTTTTGGGGATCTGGAGAAAGAGGGAGAAACCAGCCCCACACTGACTGTGATCTCTGTGTGCTCTTAAGGTAAATTGTACTTTACTCTGTGTGTACTTGTCATCCTCACAATGTCTATGTCTCTCCTGGTGCTAGTGGTGAGGATTGAGGATCCTTGATTACTGGGTCAGTGCAGGGGCATCGCAGAAACATTTCAGCATTTGCAGTTCAGTTATTCCACAGAGTGTTATGTACATTTTAAAAAAAAAAAAAGGCTAATTTCATATTTCTTTTACCATCCTACACAAGTACAGTGCAGTACTTTATTTTAATTATACACACATGTATGCATACAATGGTTAAAATCAGAAAGAAAAAGACAAATAAATGTTTTTGGAGAATATAAGCTGTATATGTGGAATTCATTCAAATACAAATAAACAATATTATCCTTCTTGTACTTATAGCCAAAGAAGAGATGCAATACAATTCCCAGCAACAGGCAAGAACACGTCTGATCAGTATTACAGCTGTCCAGTATGTATTTATTACTTAACTAGTACAAATCAATATACATAATTCAGGGTAGCATAAACAGTAATACAGCAATGTTTTTTTAAAGTGATTTCAGTAGCACTCCTGCAGACAATGTTGTTACACCTTTGTAGATGAAAGAAATGCAAATGAAGATAGAAACAGATCAAGAGAAATTTGTTATACTTTGATTTGTAACCATGATTAACTGCAGTTATTAACTATTTATATTTTGTGTGTTATCTGGGTACTATAAAATCAGTTTGAAAAGTACATAATTGAAAGACACAACCGTTGCCATTTCAATTCATCACAAGTATGCATAAATACAACTCTTATACATTCTTCCCAGTTACATAAGCACTTCCACAATCACTACCCAATTGTATGCATAAGCACTTTCCATACACAAGTTTACTTTAATGAAGATGTTTTTTTTATGCAGTGGTTTATTGTGTTGTTACATTGCATTAAAACTGTATTGTGTGGATTTATCATGTTTTTTCTGTTTTGTATCTCTCCACATTTTTTTCTCTTTTTTCTTATTTTTTCTTATTTTGCTTATTTGTTTGTTTTTCCTTTGTTGTTTCACATCTCTCCTATTTTCTCCCTTTTAAACAGGTTCAAATTGCTCAGGATTAGACCAGGCATGTAGAGTACCTTCCCTGTTAGGGGGAAATCAACCTCTGCCCATCCAGTCTGGCAAGCTTCACAGAACAGGGGTTTTGGAGTTTGGTTGAGGATGTACTGGTAGAAGCAGTAGACAGAATAATTCAGCCATTTGAAGCCTCTCTTCAGTGTGCACAAGACACGCTCACCCTAGGTGCCAATCATCTTGCCAACACAGGGCCCTACCCTCTCAACATCAGGGTTCCCCACTACAGCACTATCTGGGAGTGGACATGTTTGAGGCTCTGTGGGCTGGGTACACAGGAGGAACTACTTTAGCTCTTCTGTTTTTCTTTTACCATTTCTCCTTCACTCTTCTTCATTTCCCACCCAATCTAACCTCTTACAAAAAAAAAAACCTGAAGAATAGGGGATTAGGGGGTCTATCCCTAAGCACCCATCTTCTCTTACCACCCCTGCCTCAAACCCTCTTGATGTCTCCCTTGTGTGTTCACCTTTACTTTGTCTTCCCTTTTTTCAATCTGTTCTATTACCCCCTTCTATTCTTTAATGAAGCCATCAGGGTATCCACAAAAGGATACCTCTATATGAAAAAAGATATAACTGCATTCTGCATCATTTCTATAGTGTTTTCAGTGTGTCTGCACTCAGCCATGCTTGCCCACAATATGCCATGGCACGGACCATTTACACATTTGAGAAATACTTCACACATAGAAAAAGAATTTTCTACAGCTTACACTTTCATGAAAAGTGGGTGTGATTATAAAAATTACTTTGCTTTTCCATATTCAATGCAATTGCATTTGACTGACCTTATTTACATAGCTGTGTAGGGCTGATGTCCAGCCATGACTACTATGCACTTGGAAAGCCCCAGACTATGAATACCACCCTGAGTTTTGATAGTACCTGTTTCCCTGTCGGGTTGATTCTTGACGATTGCAGTTCTGAGTGGTGATCTGGACTTCAGTTATAAAGACAGTATCATTATTTATACCTTCAGGCACACTTGCATAACAAGAACAAGAAATGCAGTTGATAATTTTATCCTGTACAATTTTTTGCACTTTGTTTTAGGACTCATTTTTGTTTTAATGTTATCCACATATTTAAATGGATGTAGAACAGTTTTTTTTTTATTATTCATATGTTATAAAAGGAAAAAAGTAAGAGTGCAGCAACAGCACTGATTTACAGTATTTGTACTTTCATTCTGTGCAGAATTTGAATAGACACTGCGAGCAAAACCTAAAACAGGACAACATGTTATTTTTGTATTAGTTAGATTTTGAATATATAAGGTTATCATCTTGGGCTCTTTACCACCTTTTTCACATTGTGATATGATGACATTCTGTCTGCTTTTTGCAACCCTTTACTTGGCAGATAGCTTACTGGAAAGTTTCAGTATTACGCTGATAAATTAAGTACTTCTTTGCCTGCTTTGATTATTGAAGATGCTACCAATATGTCTATGTGTTTGAAATAACATTGTGATTTTAATATATTCATGCCATGCAGTGTAGTCTGTCATATCACCGGGACTATTAGTCTGTTAATGTATATGCAGCCTTGTATTAGTTTTTGTTATCTTTGTATACACTTACAAAATAAATGTTTTTCACGGCTTGCTCTAATAACTCTAGCTATGTCTTACCTATTGTTTCTTTATATGTCCTGTTTACTTCTAGTCCAGAACTTTTAATAATTATTTTCTCCATACATTTCTTTTCTATTGTAGTAAATTTATAGCCATTCTACAACATTGTATTGGCCAAAGCACCTGAACCTTACACCTCTAACCCGGTCACCAACTTTCATGTCACAAAAGCAGGACATTCGGGCCGGCCAACCATGTGCAAGCCTCCCCATACCATCCCAAATAAAACTAAAGCATGTCATGCATTAATATGGTAACTGCTTAATTGTATTTATATCTTGACCAGAACCGTAATACTAGAACTTGCCCACCATCTCGTTACTTAACATTCTAAGCCTTCCTATTAGGATATCACACTAACTGCTCATCTTTTCTCCATTTAGCTATAGTATATGTTTCTGCTTCTACACAGTGCATTACTTGCCCCATTCTTTTCACTCTACCTCTAACTGCTCCTCCCTTCGCTATCTAGCAAAATTAAAAGTTTCCGCTTTTACCCAGCTCTATATTTGCCCTACTATTTCTACTCTGAAACTATCTGGTCTGCTCTTCTCTACTTTACCACAATTAAAAGTGTTTGCTTCACCCAGTGGTTTACCTTCCTCACTCTTTCTGGTAGTCTCACAATAGCATACATGCGCACAGTATTACCCTTTACACTTTATACAGCTATTTCCCATTTTCTACTCGCACTTACCAGATATAACTTGTTATTTCACATCCCAATTTCTGTCTTTCATTGATTGTTTTTCTCCTGATCTGTGTTGATTTTGGTGTAGCCCTGCGCCATTCGCCCTGGCTATGCTCGGGCTTATTCTGCAACCCTAACCTGACCCCAATTCCCAACCACCCCACCTACTCTAAATTTAACCTCTAACCACACCTTCACAAACACACCCACTATCACTGAACACCCTATAAAATCTGTCCACACCCACTAATAAAATCTATATACTCCTAACATACCTTTCCTGACTACTTGCCTGTATATAACATCATAACTGGTACCCTCTTTCTCTAAACTATCACTCCATCTTTTCCAATACTTTCCTCCACCTACATATTACGTTAATATCTTCATACCAACTTAAGTTCCAAACAGCCAAATACCATAAGTTTTTGCCTACACCTTATATCAGTTAATATACAAAATGACCAACACTGCCTATCTATTGATCTTCACTCTCTCCTTAAGTATTCCTCTTTCTATACTAACCCATGCAACCTCTCTCCACACCATGAAATTATATCCATTTTCAAGAATGGCTACATTAACTACTAAACCACAGCCCAATTTAAAAGGCTTTTCTAACATCTCATCATCATTATCTAACTTTAGCAATTTACTTACCCCCAAAATGCAAAGTTCTCCCCATCAGTAGTACACCAAAAACATTTCCTTACACATTAGTTAGGTCCTTTACCAAAATCAACTTCTTCACCTACCAAGCAAGTCATCTCCTATTACTATTTCAAAGTGGTGGTATACACCCTAATCCAGGCCCATTTCATAGTCATAATGTTAGCAATACTTTTTCCTCCCATCTCAAAACCACCTCCCAACATTCAAAACTTTTCTATAATGACAATTAACATTCAGAGTATTTGCAATAAAATTACTGAATTTCATGCAAGGCTCTCACAAAATAACCCTGATATCATTGCTGTTACAGAAACTTGTCTCAAGTCACATATATCTGATACTGAAATACCTCCCACTGGTTATAGTAGTCTAAGAAATGACAAACTTCTAAAAAAAAGGGGGAGTGTAGCTTTAATCTGTCATGTCATTAACCATTTCAACCTTTCCCAAAACCATCCCAACCTGCGATAACATAGAAGTCTTACTAGTATTACTACACATTAACAATAGTAAACACCTGTGCCTAACAGTACTATAAATTCCACCAGGCCAAAACATCCCTATGCTTGAAAACTTTCTATCTTGGACCATTCAAAATATATCTGTGAAACTATCATTTTAAGAGACACTAACATCAACTGGCAAAATTTAATCTTAAAATCCCCAGATAATTGTATTAATCTCCATGGGTATACTCAACTTGTTTCAGGCCTGACACAAATCCCGAATAAACAACCAGATGCCACTCTAGATTAGATTATTGTTTTAGACCCACACAAATACTTTAACACCAGTACTGTCCTTCACATCCTAAGTGACCATTTACCAGCCTATACACATAGAACCCATAATAATGTGGCAAGACTGTTGTACTGGGGATAATGTAAACATTATGGTATTGAAGTGGCTGAAAAACACTAGAAACACGAGCCACAAAGCATCATAGAAAATGATGAAGTTTACATCACATGGATCACCCATTGCCAACAGTTCAAAAGATACATGTTAGAAAACCTGATATAGTGGTCCATGAAAAGAAGACAAAAGTAACATTGATCACTGAAATCGCCACATCCAGTGACTACAGTGTGTTGCATACAGAGAGACCCAAAGTCATAAAATATCAAGATTTGCAGGGCAGAAACGAGAGCAATGTGGAAGAAAGATACCCAGACAGTCCCAATAGTACTAGGAGCAGCAGATCTTATCAAAAATAATTTATAATCGTATTTAGATATGTTACCAATGCATTTTACTATCATATAGCTGACACTTACAAGATAGACTCACTTGAAATGTTGACTACATAGTTGATGATGTAATGTCAAGAAGGTCAGAATGTCACAAACACCTCCTTTTGCAAGTCTGACCTTTCTCAACATTTGTAGAATGCAGTCCTACACTCCACAAGACATAATGTGCCCCCCCCATACCCCCTGCAAATTATATATTCTAAATCTGAGATCACACTACAGTGGGAAAAGGGTAAATTTCCTGATCTCCACTGTACCGCGATCTATAGTTAAAAGACCAACCTCATCTTTGTGAATGCACTGAGCATTCGCTGAAATGAGACTTGCTCAACAGAAGGATCAGCAACACAGGTCAGCCAACTGTTATTCAACAACCTGTAGTTGCCGAAACTTCCCTCAGTATTTTAAATGTACACCACCAATATATGTAAACTTGTATGAATTGCAGAAGGAGTCATTAGTGGGCACATTGCGGGTGCTGCGAAGAGCATTTTTGGCTGACATCAAAGACTGAAACCATACTAATTTCATGAACTTTAATCATAATTTGAATTAGGAATGGGGTCCATTCCTGCCATTGTATTAGAAACCCAAAATACTTGGAGAATTTAAAAAATGGAACCTATACTCAAATACCCAAACCCCACATATAGATTAGCTAGAAATCTAACTAACTTCAACCAAATAACTTTCAACAACTCACTAAAAGCTCAGAAATGGACCCCACTAAAACATTACCATTAGAAGAAGCTGTATGCTATCTTAATAAGATCTTCCTTGACACCCTAAATACATTGTCCTCTATCAGGTTCAAAAGAATAAAACTCAAGTATGATCCTTGGCTCACAAAACCTACAAAACAAATTCTTCTCTTCAGAGACTGGGCTTAGAAACAATGGCATAAAAAATAAAAAAAAAACAAGCAAATGAAATCTATTTCAAACAACTTCGCAATAAAGCTGAGGCATTAGTAAAAAATGACAAAAGAAGCTATTTTTCACAACAATGTCTAGTCAGAAAAACAACCCATAGAAATTTTGGAAACCAGTGAACTCGATACTTAATCCTGGGACTATATAAAATCCATCACCATACCCTGATAAAGACCTAGAACAAAGAGCCCACATTTTTAATGCCCACTTTATAGACACCATTCTCAAACTTGTCAAACACCCCCCATCAATAACAAGCAACCCCCCTAATAATCCTCTTCTTCTTTCGGCTTTTCCTGGTTAGGGGTTGCCACAGCGGAACTCCAGCCTTCTAATGATTGGCAGCAAATTTTTACGGTGCCGAGGTGCCAGCCCAATAGCCAACCTTCAACGAAGGCATGTCCATTCACGCGTGTCTTTTGAATGCCACTTGACCATGGGGAAGACATGCAGACTCTGCACAGAAGGAGCTCCAGCTGAGAATCGAACGGGATGACCTCTTGCTGTGAGGCGACAATGTTACAGCTGCACCAGCATGGCTAGAAGCAATCCCCCTAATAATATGACAAGTAATTCATGCTCCATTTGTGAGAATTCCAACTTACATCTCTCACTTCACAAAGAAAAGACTAGCAATACTCAAGAAACTCCAAATTTCTCCCTAAAACTGGCACCTGCCTCTCTAATATTTAAACTGCTATCTAAACTTAGACCATGATCCCTATCTGCTGATAACTTCCCTTCTGAATACCTAAATCTTGGTGCAAATGTGTTAGCCTATCCTCATTAGTATTCCAATTAATAGATCCATCTCTGAATCCACAGTCCATCAAATTTGGAAGAAATCTATCATAACCCCATTGCACAAGGGTGGAAATACTAATAATTTAACCAACTATCGATCTATTTCCATTCTCTCACCATTATCTAAAATGCTAGAAAAGTGTATACATTCCCAACTATTAAAGCACCTCAAAGACAACAGTCTCTTAGCCCAAACCCAACATGGTTTCTGCCCCACACATAGTACTATTACAGCCTTACTTTATTTCACCAATAGCCTTAACAAAGCTTTGGACTCTGGTCTACTGACATCAGTAGTTTTGTTAGAGCTATCCAAAGCTTTTGATACTGTATCACATACCAAACTAATCCAACAATTAGAAACATTAGGATGCACTGAACATACCATTACCTGGTTTACTAGCTACCTGAAAGATAGACAACAATCTGTCAGATTGCAAAACAATCAGTCTGGTTATCTGGTTACTAAAGTAGGCATCCCCCAGGGCTCCACTCTTGGATCTTTACTTTTTAATGTATTTATAAATAATCTCCATACTGACTCCCTGCATAATTCTCCCATCCAGTATGTTGACGATTCTAACATTATATCCTCAGCCTGCAACTTCCCAGAGCTCCTCAAAATAACACAAGCACTTTCTCAAACATAGAAACATAGTTAAACAAACCTTGACTACTACTAAATCCCCCAAAAATCAAACTACTAATATTCTCATCCAAATCACCCTCACAAGACTTTAAAATCTATTCCCTAAATAATAATGAAATTGAAGCAGTGAAAAGAGGTAAAATTCTGGGTATTACTATAGATGAAAACTATCATTCGAACAACACATTCTTAACACAATCAAAAAGACACACCCAAAACTAGACAAACTATATAGACATAATCTGTACCTGGATAAACCCACAGAAATAAAACTGGCAAATTCCTACCTACTTCCCTCACTCCTCTATCTTTCCCCTAGCTTTACCAACCTTCACACATCCTTAAGCAATAAACTGCAATCATGCTATTATAAACATGCAAAATTTGCTTCCGGACTGCAAAACTGCACTCACCACTGTCATGCCATTAACAAATTGAAATGGTTGGAATTCACTCTTTACCTGCAATACACTCAACTAACTCTTGCTCATAAACTAATATACCACCCAAATAACTACCCATCTCTCCACTCTATTTTACAAATCCTACATCCCAACCCAAAATCTTTGTTCTACTAATAAACAGCCTCTTACGGTATATAAACCCAATAAGAGAGCTAGACAAAGTTTATATTATGTCCTTGTGTTCAGAACTTCAGACCACCATAAACCAACACCAACAAGTTTACTGACTAGAATACCCCTTTTCTAGATCTACTGAAATACTAGTAAACCAAATGCACTTCTTGGACTCTTTTTCAAAGTATATTAATAGGATCATAGGAGGTTACTAGGCTATTGGCCCTGAGGCCTTTACAAGCCTAGCCAAGAATTTAGCCATGTTCCAACAAGTCAGCAGCCGATGCCCCTGTCTAGCAGGGTCACAGGTGAAATCCCAGGGATGTATTTTCTGTTTCCCATCCAGTTATCCAGGTTGCACTTAAAAAGGGTTAATGAGGTACTCTGCTTGACATGGAGTGGGAGTCTATTCTACAGAATGGAGGAGTCTCTAGGATACAAATCTGTCCCACCAACAAGTCCTATTGTTGTCACAGACCAGGTTGAGGTTGGGGGTGCTGGTTACTCAAGTGGAGCTCGACGTGTGTATATGCAGCAGTCCCATCAAGATGGGGTCTGAGATTGCTTTGTATGCAAGACAGAGGTCACCTCTGAGAAGTCTGTAGGAGACTGAGTAGAAGGACAGGGCCTTTAGCCTGTCTGTGCAGGGTAGATGTTTGATGCCTTGGATTCTCCTGGTGAGGAACCACTGTGGTCCCTCCAGCTGCTGCATGTATTTTCTGAGATACATGCCAAAAGGGGGATTGTACTCAATAATAAGTCTTATAAGGAAAGAATACAGGCATGTTATGACCACCTTGTCCCTGCATGAGAACCCTTACTAATGAGGTGGGCCATGTAGAAAGCTTTCCGTACAACAAAGGCAATATGGTGGACAAAAGTCAGTTTGCTAGGAACCTGGTTGCCTAAGTCCCTCATGACTGATTACGTACTTAGGACCTTGTTATTATGTGATAATTTGTGGGGATGTCACTCTCCCCAAAGGGGATAACGATTCATTAAGCAATATTTGTTCCTTAAGAAGCTTCCACAAGGCAAAAGTATAATCGCCTTCATATTGTAAATAATATACTGTGAATCATGATCATTTACATTGATTGTCCACAACAAGTTATCCATTTATATACTGTATGATGTGTACTGTCATTTATTCTGACTACATAATGACATTGTACTCTGTATATTTCTACTCACAAATAAATGTTATTTATACTTGCACTATTTTCCTACTATTGTAAATGGTATCCTGTTGTATAATAATTTTGTTTAATTTTTTTTTTTTTTTGTAGTAATTTTAAATTGCTTTTCTCCCCAGGCCTCCACTGAAAATGGGTTATTCTGACCCAGTGGATTTTCTTGGTCAACAAAAGTCAATAAATATGCAGTGCTCTGAGTTAGAGAGAAAGGTTAGATAAAGTTGATCAGTTACCTTTCTCCTTTATTTTGTAACTTTGAGAAAAGTATGCAGGTTTGAAACATGTTGTTTTAAATATCTGATTGATCACTTTTGCTTTTTTAGAAGAAATAACTCCCAGCACCACTGATGTAGTATTGTTTGTGCTAAGTAACATGACTGTCAAGAGTAGCACTTGGTATGTTTGGTTTTCATGCTAGTTTATTTAAAATGCATTTGCCACCACTGCCTACAGAGCTAAACATTTTAAATTACCCACAAGTGTTATCATGTACAAATTGTGCCTATAGGTGCACTGTAACCTGAAGATTGTTTTGACAAATGACTCTATTATAAAATTAATAGTTATATATTGGTCTATATATTAGCTCAGATAACATGATGTGTCATTGTATACCATTGCATAAATAAGTAGATATGATCTTATACGTGTACCTGCAGACACAAAAACACATCTGCTCCTGTTTGTGACCTCAAGCCATTTATAAAAATCCCTGGAATAATACAATTGGTCATGCCACAGCACTTCTATCCCCTTACTGTTTGATGATTGACCAATCCATTTTCCTTATAATAAAAAAAGACAGTCCCCGGGATTCATGAAGCTTGCGCCATGCGCCGGAGTAGCGTCGGCAGTCTAGCACCAAATATGGCCGTCAAGCGATTCAGGTAAGAGCTGTTTCTACATGCACTACCAGCGTATGCCAGGGCTGCACAGCTCCCAGTGCATGTGTGCTAATTACCCCATGCGCAGCAGTGTAGCATGCAAATGAAGGTATATAGCGATTCATGAAGTTGTGCAGGCGTAGCATAAGCATGAAGAAATGTAAACCAAAAAAAACCGGTTTACATTTTGTCAAACATAAAATTGAGCCATAAAAACGGACCAAACTTATGTATTATAATGTTAATATATGCCAATGGCTAAATATATAGCCAATGGCATAAAACAACATGCACAACATATCAAGAATAACATTTAATGCCATGGCCACACTAATGCAAAGTAGAACCGCAGTGCATCGGTGCGCAAACGGGATCACAAGGAAAATATATTTAGATGTCATAAAACTGTAATGTAACGCAATTCATGATATCCCCATAATAGTCAATGGCATGCATGCTACACCACAACCAAGGCGCAAGGGTCTGTGACAGTGTTCCGTGCAGTAACTAGGAATTAGCAGTCAATGCCATGCAATGCCATGCAAATGAGTCAAGTAATACTGAATCGCAAACGCCCCGCTGACTTAAGGATGTACCACATGGTGTAGCGTTACAACACCGAGTAGTGGCCTGGAGGTAAACATGACATCAGGAGAGGGGTGCACCACCGTAGCTGTAAGCACATTGGATCATTGCTAATCCATGTTGCATGTTGCTAAGAAAAGCCGCAGGATAGGGATGTGGAAGTAGCCATAGCTTTGCTTAGCTGAGAGCACATAAGGTAACTGAAAGTTCATGTGAACGTGGATGAAAACGCGCATGAAACCTGGTAAATGGCTGTGTGTGGTGCGCACCACAGCTGAAACAGGAAGGATACGGGAAGACAATAAGGAAATGCTGCAGCATGGTAATTGGAGTACAAATGAGTAATTAACACCTAGAAACTCACCGTGGGCCATAGACAACAGCTAACAAGGCTGCTAGCTGCTACCTGCAGAACAGGAAAGGGGAGGTGCCATACAGCAAAGAAAAGAGAACTGTCACAGCAGAACAAAGCAAACTTGCAGTAGATCAGCTACATAACACATTTCCAAACACAATTCTGGGTTGTGGAAGCACAAAACAAGAAAGGAAGCAGCTGGATACATGCCTGACAATGGGAGGAGAATCAGGTTGAAAATAGAAGTAAAGGGCAATAAATGAATCACAGCAGACAAGCGTAAGTCAACACCAAAGGCCCCACAATAGCAGTACCTGCTGTAAAACCAATAATTAAGATACCCTGCAGCTGGAATAGCACAAACACACCCAATTACACTAGCATCATCAATTGCACAATAGTATAAGGTGTGAAAACCCCACACACACACTTGTGTATTCCCAGACATTCTGCACCATTAGTGCATACAGACGGGGAACTTTTAATATGTGTATGTTAGGGACTGCCATAGCTTTAATTCACCAGCATGTGCTGGAGACTGACGGTGGTGTGGAGGATGATGCTGACAACCAGCTCAGGCACCAGGGGAGGAGACGAGTGTTCAGACGCAGGGTAACCTACCAGGTGCTGCATGATCTGGAGCTAGTAGAGTGTTACAGGGTGGACAGGGACATCATACAGCAACATGGTGAGCTGTGCCAGCCACGCCTCAGAGCCAGAAGTAACAGAGGGGAACCCATTCCAGTGGACACAAAGGTATGTGTAAGCTTGAGAATACTATCCACAGGTACCTTCCAAAGGCCAACTGGGGATATCATGGGGATCTCACAGGCAATAGCATCCAGGGTACTCCACCAGTTCCTGGATGCCATGTTACCACATGCAAGTGAGCACATATACTTCCCCCGAATGCAGGAGGAGTTGGCCAGCAATATGCGTCTCTTCCACTGTGTGGCAGACTACTCAGAAGTACTGGGTGCAATAGACTACATGCACATACACATCAAGTCACCACCCGGTAAGCAGGGTAGGTGCTACATAAACCGCAAGGGATTCCCCTCCATCAACTGCCAGGTCGTATGCAATGCCTAGGGCATTATCATGGATGGTTGTGCTGGCAGCCCTGGAAGCTATCACGACTCCCACATCTGGCATGCCTCACAGCTGTATCAGGTATTTGCCATGGGGGACATCTCATATGGCCACCTGGTGGGGAATGCTGGCTATGCACTGGAACTGTGGATGATGACTCCCATCAGAAATGCACACACAGCCACGCAACAACGCCATAATGAGGCAACTCAGAAACCATAATCATCATAGAGCATGTATTTGGTATGCTGAAATCATGTTTCCATTGCTTGGACATATCTGGTGGAGCCTTGCAGTACTTTCCAGGAATGTGTGCCCACATTGTCATAGTATGTGCCATGCTACACAATATAATCCTGCAGAAATAGCTGCAGCAGGGACAGAATGGTGAGGGCCCTCCCAGCCCACCACCATTGCCAAGGGACCCACAGGCACAGGAGGACTCAGACCACAAACACCCTGTACTAGCCCCAGTAAGCAGACGGAGGCATGCCCAGTATGCCCATGCCTTGGCAAAGAGGGAATGTATAGCACACACCCTGACAATGTAGGCACTCATGGACTGACACCCTTCTCCACTTGCACACACAGCAAACATGGATGGCACACACACACAACCACCTGTAAATTGTCATGTATAGGTGGTCTACTGTGTGCATCCTACATTGGTAGCCCTCAACTATTGTACACACAACTGCCACTGGCACAAGGTAAGTCAATACCTGAACAGTAAATTAAGCTATCAGCATGTGTCCATACTGTATGTACAGGTTCATAGATACATAGGTAGGTACATGCCCAACCACCAAGGCCACTCATAAGCATAGGCAAAACGTGTCTGCTGTCACCACCCCATCGATCAACTAACTGTCCCTCTGTGGAGCAGAGCCACTTGCAGGATCCCTGGGGTGTAGCTACTGTTCACCCCCCACTCTGCAAGGATTCCCCGGAGTGTCAGTAAGGGGTTTTGTATAATGTAATCAGGGATGTAGTTCCAAATAATGGGGAGTATCCCTGACAGGTATCTTCACAGATGTGTACATGTTACATAGTACATCTTAAACACAGCTTGCCTATATAGGTAGTTCACCGCGGAATAATAAACATGCGGAACACACAACCACTGAAATGTGTGTTAATTACCCTTGCATGACCAGTGCCTGCTCTGAAAGGTAAGATATCACTGCCAGGATTAAAACACGCAACCATGTACACATGCATCACAATAACATACCACTAAGCATCCTGAGATGTACCAATGGCAATCGTGTATACTGACAGGATAAAACACAAAAGGTAGGAATGTGTTGAAATAGGACAAACCGGCATGTACCCAATGAAAGGTGTATGTTTTATATATATATATATATATATATATATATATATATATATATATATATATATATATAGGAAGAGAGAGAGAGAGATCTGTCGATATATGGGGATATACATATATATGTAGATATATAGATAGGTTAACAACATCTACATAGCCATGGAGGTACATATAAATGGGATACCTACCACATACGACTGCTACCTATGCGCATAATCCCGAGGCTTAAGGTCCGAAAGAACACAGTACAGAAACATCAGATGTGCAAGGTATAATCTCACTATGTTAATGGACAGTTAGTCAGTGCTTATGGTGTTGTGGTTTGGGTAGGTTACTGTGTGTATGTGTGTTTCTTAGGGCTGTAGTGTGTGTAAGTGTGTGTTCTGTGTGTGGTGTGTGTTCTTGGGGGACTGTAATGTGCGGTTGTGGGTTAGCTTTGTGCATCTGTTTGCGTGACCTAGGATGTTGAATATTAAAGTAGGGGGTAGTGTGGAGGGTGCAGACACCTACATGGGGGGTGTAGGAGGGCTTGGTCACCTGCTCATACGTAGTGTAGGATGGTTTGTTTGGATGTGTTGGGTAGCAGTGTGTCTGTGTGTGCCTGTGTGTGTTCCATGTTCGTGTTACCTTTGCGAGTTACTGTCGATGTCGGTAATGTGGGGTATGGGAGTCTGGTCCTGGTACTGTGTGCATTGGAACACTGTGGATTCAGGATTCTGTAGGTCTCCCGTATACAGCGGTTGAAGTGTTCATATATGTGTATAACATAGACCATAGCAATCACACATTCCACCACTACCAACCTATATGAACAAAGGATATGGGGAGTATATGCCTATACACTATTATAAATATGTGCTATGGACATGAGCCAATGATAGTGTTACCACCTGTGCCACTTTGCGAGGGACACTCCCTCTTTGGGCGGTTGTGTCCTGACCAAATATATTAAACGTGGTAAATGTCCTGGGATTGTAGGACATAATTATGTCCCATATGTACTGTAATAGTTGCATACAATAGTTATTTCTGTATCTAAAATACCTACATGTTACAGGAAACAGGATAAGCAACTAAACCGCTACAAGAATAAGCTTATAATTAGGCAAGAAAGGAAAGTTCTATCCATTGTACTGTCCGTGGGTTTGTGTCAGCCTGTAAAATCAGATGTGTGTCCCGAAATGGTCCCACTATGGCCATATGAAAAGATGGCAACCCTAGCCAAAGAGGGTCAGTCACCAACTCAACTATGATGACTGCAAATACCTATGACAGAAATACACAGCTATCATGTAGCAACACATTATTACATTCAGATGTATTACCAAAGGGATTCAAGGGCTAACATCACCTGCATGCTATACAGGAACCACTTAACAGTGCCTTAATGAATCAGCCTGCAATTACCATTGTATTAGTCCACAAAAGGATAGGTGTTCAAATAGAGAAGGAACCCTCATGCACATAGCGATCATGTATAAAAGCAGTTCCTACACACCTGCATCTGCTAAGCACACCCACCAACATCACCCCCACACCCAAACATATTACAATACACACTGTAATAACATCACAAATCATTCACACACTGTACAACATCTGCAGAAGCCTTAACATACCTTGTCAGAGATGCACTAGCATGGCCCTATGTGAAATAGCTGCTATTATACAATGGAACAGCTGCTGATGTAGTAGGGTTTGTTTGCACTAATCCCGTTTCAGAGGGTTTTGCATACACCAGGATGTGTTAGCAATTAGTGAGTAACAGCACAGCATGCTACAATTGTATACCAAATCAAGGATGTCTGGTGAGCACACTGTACACCACATAACAGTTCATGCATAGCCATACGGCCTTGATCTGGCCAAACATCCTTGCCAGACTTAAACATCTGCAGAAGTATCAGGTACAAACAAACCCTGCATAAGTAGCACTGTTCCGAAATATAACAGCTGTACTCACATGTAGAACTAAATCGTCTAGCCATTACACACAGTCCACAAGAGTCATGAAGCTAATATATCTCTGTGTCTCCATATAGCTGTTGAAATATATCGCAATGACACATCTAGGCCATCTCCCTCGAAAGTAAGGCAAACGGATAACGCCCAAAAGGAGTACTCACTTATATACCACTATTGCCATTGTATCGGCTAATGGAGTAGCTGCACAGCTGATGTGCATCCAATTAACTACTTTGGAACAGAAATTGGTGGACAGGATACCACATGTTACTGATATGTAACTAGAAAAGGATGTGTTATCACACATTCAAACCATCCGTATATATCAGCGGAATGTTACAAAGAACATTGAAACACAAACCATAAAGGAATGAATCAACACTTAACGACACCTCAGGTTACTAATAAGGTATGTAGAACAGTCAGTATATCTGTGTATGTAGGACTATTCTGTAGTATTTAAAGTGCACGCAATCCATATAGTGGAAACAGTTATCTTGTAGTGATGTATTGTTGAGCATAGTAATGCTTGTAGTATTTGTTTGTACTGCTGTAGGTCATAAGGCAAACACCACATACACCACAAGGGATGCTATATAAGGGCTTTGAACAGAAATGTCAGTGGCAAGGCTGGTCCAACAAGTATGTGCTATAGCAGGGGATAGTATATGTTGATATATTGCAGCTGTAGCCATATGTATAGGTGTATTACAGAGAATAACATGTTGAAGATTGGGCCACTGTGCAAGTATGATTTGCATTGTGGGATATTGTGCCAATAACTGTGTAATGTACAGTATTGTAGGCAGATATGTATTACAAGCTACATAGCATTGCTGTAATGTTAGGCAAACATTAGTTATGTCAATTGGCATTTATAATACACAATAACAGGATGCATATGTCTTTTAGTGAGCCGACAGTTTAACAGCATGATAGCAAAGTAAAATGGAAGAGCTATTTAACTATCCATGCACATAAGACATGTAATATGTGCAAAGGTAGGTACTAGGCTGTCTTACCAAGGGTATCTGTAAGCCTAGCTAGTGTGTGTTGGCTTTTGCAACCCCCATAGGTTGGTTCCCTGTGCCTCTGAATGGCAGAGCCAATAGTTCCCTGTGCCCCTGTCCAGCAGAGCCACTGCAGTGATCCCCGGGGTACATGTCTGTCTCCCATCCACACGTCAAGGCTTCTCTTAAAGAGTGCTCATGAGGGGCCCTGCGCAATGTACATTGGAATCATGTTCCAAAGCATAGGGAGTGTCTGGGTCAGGAAACTATCTGTCCAGCACATCCTACTCATTGTTGTGGTTAGGTGTATATCCCTAGAGCATGTGGCTCTCAGGGGCTTCTGTTTAGGTGGAGCATATCCAGCAATACAGGGTTGGACATGGGCATTGTATGTCAAGCAGAGATCACCTGTGATTATGCATTATGCAACTGAGTATAGCTAGAGTTTCATAGGTTGGGCTGCATAGGTAATCTGTTTGAGGTCAGTAATCCTCTTGGTGTGGTGCTGGTGTGGTTTTCCACGCTGTTGCAGTTGTCTTGTAAGGTATATCCCAAATGGGGTGTTGTATCCTTTAATGGGTCTAATATGACATGTGTAGAGTCACAACGGCCCCTCTGATCTGGATGCAAACCCATTAGAGATTAGGGGGGCCATGTAGAAGGATATTCTAACCACCTTGTCATTATAGATATCGAAGGAGAGATTGCTATCTACTGAGGTTCCCGGATCCCGTATTACCTTTTCTTTATGTAGGGGATTAGCACCTATGTGGTAGTCCATGGGTAATTAGCTATATCCAAAGGGGATGATTATACACTTTTAGGCATTCAGCTTGACGCCATGATATTAACACCAGGTATCCGTCTCAGTGCGACCCTTCCAGAGGGGAAACTATTATGTCCCCTAGTTTGCAGTCATCTGCAAACCTTTTCAGCCAAAGCCCTTCTGTGCTTGTCTGTATGTCAGAGACAAACATAAGCGGTCCTAGGACTGAGCCCTGGGGGACACCAGTTGTAACTGGTATACAGTTGGACCTAGGGTATGCAACTCCCACTGTGTGGGTTCTGTCCGTGAGCCACTTTGCAAACCATCACATGACGTAGGGGTTAATATTCAGGTGGATGGGTATGTTGATAATGGTGCTGAAAGCCTATGAGAGATCTAGGTAGGCTATGTGGACTTCCTTACCCTCATCTAATGCCTTAGTAACTGTCTCTAAGAAGTCCACCAGGTTTAGGAGGCATGGTCCGGCCTTAACAATGCCAAACAGGGAGGGGTCAAAGGTTTGGATGTACCCAGTGTCTCTGTGACAGTGATCCATGATGTGCACCATAGCCTTGCAGACCAAGCTAGTCTAGCCTATAGGAAAATAGGTCCCGTGGTCCATTGTGGTACCACCTTTGTGGAGTGGGATAACTATTGCTGTGTGCCATTCAGGTGACACTATGCCCAATGTGAGGCTATTATTGAACATGGTGCGTAGGTGGGGAGGCAGTACGATCTGAAGTTCATGTAAAATGCAGCCTGGGATGTTGTCTGGTCCTATGGATGTTGTGATATTGCCTTTAGAGTGTGCAGCTTTGAAAAGGATCTTCCAGGATGCTGCCAACATCAATTGTTTCTGTAATGTTCATGCTTTTGTGCTGTAACAGAGCAGATCTGGTTGTTGAAATCGAGATGTGACATAGCTAAAAAATGCTTTGTGGTTGTTGTTGGTATTAGTTGCGTTATAGTTTTCATAGCTAACTTTGGTGGATCTTATAAGGGATCTCACCTTCTTACTGAGGCTGGCCAGGGATCTCCTCCACGCATGATATTGTACTCTCATTTGCAACAGTGTCTTCCTCCTGTAGTACAATATGTTTATGGCAGGGGATCACCAGATTGGTTTAGTTAATTAGGAGTATAGCATCCTGGTTCTGTTTGGGATAGCATAAGCCATGCACTCCTGTAAGTGCTTATTGAGTGCATTTGTGTAGGATTCAGCAGTTGTAACAGTACTGTCCATCTGTATGGGTGTCATGACATCCACTACGTCTGTCTTAAGAAGCATGTAGTTGGCCTTGTATACATATTATACTGTGGTTCCCTTAATGGGGGGTAGGTGCGGGATGTGGATATCAACAGTGCTCAGCACATGGTCTGATTGGACCAATGAGGAGTTGGCTTCACGTGTGGAGCACCAGTCACTCATGTTGGTAAATAACTAGGTCTAGGATATTGTTGCCCCTGGTGGGTGTGTGGATATGTTGAGTCAGGGCATTGGTGTTTATGAATTCCAGAAACCATTGAGCTAATGTGATGGTACATGAGTAATTTTTCCAGTTAATGCTGGGGTAGATTCAGTGATACTTTAGTGATGTATGTGGTGTTGTGCGAATGTGTACCTTTTCCACATGACAGTCAGAGTCAGGCTTGGTTGGAGAGACCTTTACCTCCAGTTTGGCTAGATGAGTGCATCTCTCACAGGTTGTAGTGTTAGGTGGTAGGAGGAGAGGCTTGTCTGTGTATATGAGGCAATGCGAACATTGCCTCAAGACGTCCAGATTCATCAGATAGACAGGTGAGAACACTGGCAGTTGACTCTTGGACATGTCTGAATATAGAGCTACATTCACCTAGATAAGTGAGGAAAGTGAGTACAAGAGCTACATTACTCTATGCAAGTGAGAAAAGTATGTACAAAACCTGTTCACCCTTACCTGTAGGTAATGAGGAAGATTGAGTGCTATAGTAATTATTAGCTTATGTAGTGTTTACAAGTCCTGAACAAGTGTTTAGCATGAATAAGCAATCCAGATAGGGTCTTGGATAAAATAAACACATGGCCCCCTCCCTCCAACAGGTACACAAGCATATATCCATGTACACCACAGGGCCCCCTGTATCCACAACTATGCATGTACAAGCTGCACTTAGTCTGCATGTGACCTGCCCACATCACAGGTTGTATCATACACATATGGCAAAACAAGATGCTCTCCAAGTACACATCATGTAAAACATAGCTCCATGTCAGGTTGTGTACACACTGAATGGTGCACACCAACAGGTATCACAACCAACAAAGGGGGAGACACCACTGATAATGGGTAGTACTTTACTACTACCCTGCTGAGTCTGGTCTGGAAGGAAATTAATTTTGATCACTTAAGTCATGTAAGCAGTACAGATGTAGATGACAGTATGGTTGATGTCACACTGCATATCATAACCTTGCCAGGTCATAGGACATCATCACCCATACTGTGTACCACCTATACTTGGTATACTAGATGTACATTCCTATATCACAGGAGTGTTTTGCAACAGGACTGCTGGCAGAACCAACACTACAGAAGGTGTCGGAATAATATGTGATCATCACACCAGTGGCAGCTACAGTATGTCAGGGTTAATGAATTTTATTCCCCCTCATTGTAGTCCATACCTCACAGACAAACAGAAGGCATCTGCCTATTGAAGTATGCAAATGACTATGACCTAGGAGCAATATCTGACTTGCATTGTCACCTCTATATTAATAACCCTGTACCCATGAACTACCACCTAGGCAGCAGTCAACATAATGGACAATTGTGTGTGAGGGATGCAGCTGGGCAGTTGTTTTTCCTGTGATAGCTACGTTACCACACCTGTCAGGTAGTCATATGTGGCAACCCTAATAATGATAGGGTGCCATTCATGAATATAGAGATCATTGTCCAGGCATACAGAACACTCAAGTGACCCATATCAGATCACATATTTCCTTTAAGTGGTATTGGCCATGTGCAGATGGCCTACACCAGCCTTCCCATTCCCCATCTCCACTATGTAGCATGATGCATACCCTGAATAAATCCATCTCCAACCCAGTGATGCTGGACATGCTACATGTACTCATCCTGATCTCGAACACATACTTCATAGACATCCACCTACCACATGCTGGACAGATCCTTGTCCCATACACTTGACATAGTCCTGCCATACTATGCATTCCTGTCCATCAAAGCTGCACATTGCTTCCCTATCAGACATGGTGTGATGACCGCATGGTAATGCATGGTGTAGATATCATTAACCCTGTGGATCAGTAATGTGGCACTGCTCCACCTGGCCCCACAGACCAGTCTGTCGGCTACTGCCAGGTAACCTTTTATTCTAGATTCATACATGGTCCATGGCATATAGCCCACTAGTTGACTTTTTTGCTATAGTTGATATTCATCCCTACAAATACCATCTGGCTAGCCAGTGTCCCATGTGTATCACATATGCAACACAGGTGATACATGGCAGGATGTTGAATCGATGTACAGTGCCATGTAGATGTATATGGCAGAACACATAAATGTAAAGCCTTATGTGGGCATGTCTGCAGGGTCACAGGTCATGTCTGTTAAGGCAGTGTAAGTCCTTATATGTGACATATACACTGCATCAAGGTTGAGTGCATTAATGTGGACACATCCAGCCATGTGCTGATAGGTAGGAACACCAGTACCGGCAAACAGACATGCCCACATCAAGACAACAGCCACATGGAGTATGAGCAATGTAATCAGGTGACATACACACATATATGGTGATAATATCCACTCAACATTGAGTGTCACATGTGTGTGACACAAACACGTCAGTGTCATGTAGGTTTGCAAATACAACTATTTAAACTGAATTAATGTGATACACATGTATGTTCAGCTGTAGCTCTGTATGTCTCTGTGAGTTACTGTGGCCTGTCTCTATCATTATGTCTTCCAGGTATGCCACATGCAAGGCTTCCCCCTTTTACATGCTTGGAGGATGAGGCCCTCATCCCATACCTACTCGACAATCACACTATCCTGTTCAACCATGTGCCACAGGATGCATAGCAGCTGGATGCCCCGTGGATGGAACTTTGCAGGAGGGTTAATGATGTGGGTGGCCACAACCGCACATACCAGCAGGTGTGCAGACACTGTACAGACCTCATTAGATGGGCGAAACAGCATGCAAATGCAATCGCCAGGGAACAAGGTACAGGAGGTGGTGAACCACCAACCCAGGCCCCAATCACACGTACCAAGGAGCTACTGGCCAACCTGGGGACACCTGCAGAACCACATCCACAAGCCTTAGCTGATACTGTGGAGGACGGTGTCTTTCAACCACTGACCCTGAAATTGCCTGGTAAGTCAGTACTGCACCTATATCAACTATATTCCATATAGTTGCATGTGTCACTGTACAATATGTAATGTAACATCATATGCAAGGCATGTATACACACATGCTGCATACTATAGTATGCTTCTCTGTGTATGCATACATGTGCATACAACATAGTATAGTCTAATGTACTGGTGTATGTTTTATGCACATTGCACCCTGTAGCCTTTATACAGGGGTGGATTATGCTCATACTGCTGTGTTACTCCTATTTATGTACCTCTGGCGTTCCGCTGTGACAGCAGCCCATTGCAGGTGAGAGTGTTATTATTTATCAGGAACCATAATGCACAAATCTATCTGCCATGTGGCCATTCACAACATGTACACTTAATGTATGGTCCTGTCACAATATACAGGTCGGACCTGCAATGCATCGCAATGACTACCCATGTGCAACACTTGCAAACTATGTGAATCATCTCACTGACATGAATCCTCACAAACTTTATTGCCAGATGTGTTGACAGCTGTGCATGCAATGGTGGAGGTGCTGTTCACTTTAGGGATGTACTACAGATCTGATCTACACATGTGGTGAATACAAACAGTACTACACAGTGGGCTGGAGTATGGCCAGCACACAGGTTTCACCAGTGTGGATCATAGCCCTGATATGAATGTCACACAATGTGATGTGCTATCTTGACATGTCCATGACATCTATTGGCCTGGCTGCTACATTGCCTACCTAACCTGAAAACATATCCCACATACCACCCTGTATCTGCATAACCCTGTATAACCCTGTTGTCAGTTGTGCGTATATGTCATATGGGGCAACACAGACATGTGAAATAGATGCCTATCACAATAATTTGGATAACACATGTACAGACATGGCCATGGAGGATGGCCAGAGACATGGAGCAACACACACAGTAGACGTGTTGTGCTTGTGTGTACACCCTGTCGTACAATGGCTACACATGGTTCAACCATGGCCTTTGTATAAACGTCATAATGTAGATGTGTAACACTAGACATCCTACAGGCATGTGCACATCTTGAGTAGGCTTACAATCAATCCACCACAAAAGATTTCGCCATGCCTGACCATAGTTGCCAGGCTGCAGAAATATGGTTGCAGATGTGCATGGGTGTCATCCGTATACCCATCAATGACCTATGTCACATCTTCCACATTATGGTTTAGTGTGTATACACCTCAGTGATGTGGGTCACATTCCACAGTATATATGTATTGTATCTGAACACAGTCATGGCTAGGAACCCTGTCTGTAACTCACACTGTATAGCACTAGAGATGCCTAATGATTCCCTGCAATGGCCATGCACATCAGCTAAATTTGCAGTATATCTGTAGGGCAGACAGACAACACTGAATTGGTACACCATTGCCCCACTGTATATTTGACAAGACACCATTGTGTTAAACATGTATGCATGTCATTACACACGTCAGCAGATCACATGTCATACTACATGTGATTATCAAGGTCATATGCCACACATCAAGCAGGTGTACTGTTAACCTGTGCTGGTCCACATGGTGTAACACAGGGATGTATGCTAACCACTACTATGATTGTGTATTTGCATGCCATCTGCTATGCCACATGCATGCTGCTGTGTCAAGCTAGGGATGTATGATAACCACCACTATTACTGTCTGTGCTGCATGCCGTCTGCTGTATCACATGCATGTTGCATGCCTTCTGTCATATCACATGCATGTGTGTGTGTGTGTGTGTGTCTATTGTATAGATTGTAATGTACAGTTCTTGTCTGCCCTCACAGGTGATGTAGGTGCATTGCCCTCCTGTGGTATATCTGATGTTAGTGTCCCCACAGACTCTAGCAGTGATGATGAACATATGATTGGGACACAGTCAGAGTTGTCAGGGGCTGAAACTGTGCCATTGGTTGCCATTTCATCTATATCCACCTCATCCCCACACACAGATCCCATACCTGCACATACCCCATCACCAGTGGCAATAGAGGAAGGACAGTTGGCACGTGGTAGCTTGGAACAGGAAAGTGTGGGGGCTATGGAAGGTGTGCCTGCATACCATGGTATCAGCCAAACTACTGGTGATGCCCTACACAGGCATGTGGCCAGTGCTGCCCATAGGAGGACCTCTGGCCAACATGCTCCTGCACGACAGAGCGCAGCAGCTGGTGTCACCAGATGCATGTTTCAGGCTGTAATGGAGGTACAGGCATGTGCTGAATGGTGCAACAGGGAAGATCAGAGGCTACAGAGGGCTGCTGTCCATTTTTTAAACAACAGCATCCAGGCAATGGTAAACGCTCAACAGCAGATCGCTGATACTTTGGATAGATGGTTGGGTGACATGGTTGGAGTCCTTGACCATGGCATGACAATCCGTGAGTGTGAGCTGTCTGTGTTGGAACATCTGGTAGGAGTGAGGCGTCGGGCATATGGATGTAGGCCTGCTACATCACCTGTGTCAGGACTACGTGTACGAGCTACCTCACATGCCCGCTCCCATAGTGGTGGTAGCAGCAGCAGTACATCTGGTGCTGTGCTGTCCACACCACGACACAGCAAGCCACGTGCACATGGTCTGGGATGGTACCAACAGGGACATGGTTCCAGTGGACAAGTGACATCAGACAGTACCCAATCTGCACCTCTGTCTGGTAGTGCCCGTGCAACCCCTAGCAGGCACAGGTCACATGTCCGTGGCCGGACACCGTGAACTGTAAAACCTCGCCTGTACAGTCTGCAGTTGTCAATAATACCCCTGTGTAGGCCAGACACATGGAAGAATGGTGTACATACATACACGCACACACTGGACACATATGTAGGGCACCGCAACACACACATGCATAACATCAACACACGTCCAATTAGATCAAAGGCCCAAACCCACACACATGATGTCATCCAATGGTGCAGCCTAGGCCTCTGGCAAACATAAACACCCTGTGCAAATGATGATGCCTGTGCCGCATCCCTGACATCCACACCATCGGTGCAGGGACATGCTCATATTGTCTGATGCACCAGGTGAACAGACTAGGATGATACGTGTAGTTTACAAATGTTGAGGACTGTTGACAGGCAGCAGATATACTATGTAGTACAGGTGTACAATACTGTTAACAGTACGTGTCTTGTGCAACAACAATGCAGCCTAGGCCTCCGACAAACATTAACACCCTGTGCATATGATGATGCCTGTGCCACATCCCTGACATCCACACCGTCAGTGCAGGGACATGCTCATATGATCTGATGCACAGGGTGAAGTGACTAGGATGATATGTGTAGTTTACAAATGTTGAGGACTGTTGACAGGCAGCAGATATACCATGTAGTACAGGTGTACAATACTGTTAACAGTATGTGTCTTGTGTAACAACAGTAAATGCATGTTGGTCATGATGTTCTGCTGTCCTTCTCCAGGTCTAGTTGCACATGCCGGTGGATGTCAGTGTTTGCAGTTAAGTGTCCCATATGTCAATGTGGACTACTCACAGGTATGTATGAATATACCAGCATGCACAATGTAGCTGCCACATACCAGTGAGAATGCCCCACATTACAAACACGTCTACCATTCCAAGAGCATGATAGCTGTGTAATAAGCTATTGTAGCCACAGATGTGACATCCATAAAGGGTGACATCACAGGTACAGTTACATGGAGTGGTGAGGTAAGAGAGTGGTCTAGCTGATTACAAGGGTAGAGGCCAGTGGGAAGTGTGATGCTTCAATGGGAATCAGTAATACAAGTTCCCATGACAGGATGCCAACACACAACTACACCCATACACTCAGGTATTGACACACATGTATTCAGTGACACTGTAACACACACACACTCACTCATGGCTTCACCGACTTAATAACACACACTGGTACACAGTAGCTACTGGTGGGATGAGGACCCCTGCCTATGTGCAAATCATCATTACAGTACTGTCCACCTACATGATGCACCACAGAGAATATACATGTACAGGTAGTCAGTATGGCCTAAGATCGGGGACATCAACACTGATAGCAAAATGCATTGCCTGGATGGTGGGAGGGGTCTTATCAGCTCAGTATGGTAACATACATCCTCACCCCAGAGACCAGTCAGCCCTACAGACACACACTGTGGCATTCAGTAATTAATACACCTATGTCATGCACATACAGATACTTCACATGTGTGAGATACACGCCCCTGCCTATATCCTGCTTTCTACATTGCAGTCTGTACAGATGTGTACACTAGTGTACAGGAGAGTGAGTAACAATTGAGATGTATTCCCCACAATACGTGACATATATGGACACACATGCAACCACACATGCCAGTACTTTGAATCTCAGAACTGCCTAGCTCATGTTATGTATGTCAGACATACAGCCATATTGCACGCATTACAAACTGTACTGATGCTTCCTGTGGCAACAGTGCTGATATATGCACTAGGGACATCATATCTATTAACAGGTGTCAAGTTATTTACCTTCGCTGTCACCCTGACCGCTGTCTAAGCTGTGTGTTATGACCTTCAATTAATGAAACCATTGCTTACCGGTTACACAGGGTATTGTAGGACCAGTTGTGACACACCTGTGAGCTGTCCACAGCGAACATCCATCTGCAAATATGCCCCACCACTTAGTTATTTCAACACATCTGTCCATACCTGTGGTACATCTTTCTGTACATTCAGCATATCACCATATACAGTTGGCAATGTTGAGGCTGCATTGCAGCTGCATGATGTACTAGGATACATGCCATCTGCATACATCAGCAACTGCACACACGTTATCTGAACGCACAACACTACGTATACAGGTGTGCAGGTCCTACAATTCTGACATTTGGTCATGTTTGTAGGCATTGCAATTGGTGGATATGTGTAATGACATACATGACACACGGACTGTTGCATGATATGATGGGTGGCCAGTACAGAGGGGATGTTACCTCTGTCAACACTGATATCACACCTTATGTACTGTTAGCATTCAGCAGCCATGGACCTACATTCCATGTGCATGTGTGTAATGACTGTAGCCACCTGTTTGCACAAAGGACTACAACAGCTATGATATTTACAGGTATGTTATGTGTATGGCGTGTACATACCCAGGGCAGGTACATGTATGTCATATCCATACATTAGGGTGTGTACTGGTGTACAGCAACAGACATCTGCTAATGGTGAAAAGTACAGCGGGCTACTGGTATGTGTACAGCTGACCTGGTCACAGGCAGTGGTATCATTGCATTGCATAACACATGATGCAACTGTGTCAGTACATGTGTACTCTCTACAGTTGATGTAGAGCATAGTACAGTACACAGGTCAAGGGTCACTTTGTGGTGTACTCTTCTATGTCATACAACATGTATGATCGCATGTTGGTGGTCCGAGGGCATGGTGGTGTCTGCAGTTTATATCCTAGAATGCAGCATGTGACACGGTGTCCTGCACATGGCTCATCTGTGATACCTTTAATGGGGGGACCGGTCAGTACATGTGAGTGGCCTTTATGTATGTGGGTACACCACCTGGAGCGGTCCGTACCTGTGTTATGGCCCACATGTCTGGTTCTGTGGTATATGGTGGTAGCGCTAGGTTCTGAGGTATATGGTGGTAGTGCTATTGTGCACTACAGAGACATCAGCCAGGTGTTCCTCACTGCACAGATGTCAGTACTCCCCATTGTTGGATCTACAGTGACCAGCTGTGAATATGGATGCTACACATCTAGCACTGGTTAGCATAAGAAAACAATGCAGTTGTCCCGTAGGTGTATGGGAGTTAACCTGTGTTTAGGACATTTGCCTTGGAATGGCACTGTTTGGGCAGATGCGACTTGGGTAATATCCACACTCCCTTGTATCATGGATGCATGTGATTTGTGACAAAGGCCTGCCTACTGTCAGCCATGCCATCCCAGAATGACAGCTGATGTCTAAAAGACCAGTGTCAAATATATGTAGAGCAGCGTTCCCGCTAACAATGACAACTACTAACACCAGAGCCCATTACAATGTGTTCTTTACATCTACCTGTAATAGCATGGCCACTGTGGCCCTCCGTGTTTAGCATCAGAATGCATCCCAGTCAGCCCTGTGCTACTAGGAGTATGAGCATGCCCAGTATATCCTTGTGTAGATGGACACATAGTAGTGCATTCCGTCCAGCCCTGTGCTACTAAGTGTGCAAGCATGACCCCTGTGTTACTAAGTGCATGAGCATGCCCACTATGTTTTTGTGTAGATGGACACATAGTGCATTCCGAACAGCCCTGTGCTACTAAGTGTGTGAGCATGCCCAGTGACATCTTGTGTCGGTTATGTGCCTCTGTGTATGGGCATGGCCATTGTAAGCTTATATAGTGGTAGTAGTCATCCATTCCACAGATGGGCATGCTCCAGGTCAGGATGGATTCCTACTTTAAACACACAGGTTCACAGGTATATACATCTTAACTGCCAGCATCCCTGTTGATGTCCACATTCCCAGACAGTCATAATGACAGCCTTGACATGTGTAGTCTGTGTGGCACGATTCGTAAGTATGTAGTATTGCAATAGTAATCTGTAAATAGGCAGGTGTTCCGTACCCGCCACTGGCATGTGTGTGTGTGTGTGTGTGTGTGTGTGTGTGTGTGTGTGTGTGTGTGTGTGTGTGTATGTCTGTCCCCATTTGCCGGTGGACATTAAATTGCTTTTAGACTGCCCACACTCCATACATTTCTTATATCCACCATTAGCAAGGCAGATGATGTCACCCATCTACAAATACACCTCTGGGAGGGCTGTGCCCCTGTAATCTCGGTAGCACATTCTGTAACTGAGTAATGCTGTAGTATAATAAAGTAGTTAGGTCGATGTTCTAGTCCCACACTTGGTGTGTGTGTGTGTGTGTGTGTGTGTGTGTGTGTGTGTGTGTGTGTGTGTGTGTGTGTGTGTGTGTGTGTGTGTGTGTCCCCGTTTGCCTGAGGACTGAGTAATGCCTTTATACTGCTCAAACTCCATGCATTTCTTATACCCACCATTTGCAAGGCCGATGATGTCACCCATCTACAAATACACCTCTGGGAGTGCTGTGTCCCAGTAATCTTGGTAGCGCATTCTGTAACTGCGTAATGCTGTAGTGTAATAAAGTAGTTAGGTCAGTGTTCTAGTCCCACACTTGCCATGTGTGTGTGTGTGTGTGTGTCCCTGTTTGCCTGAGGACTGAGTAATGCTTTTATACTGCTCACACTCCATACATTTCTTATGCCCACCATTAGCAAGGCCGATGATGTCACCCATCTACAAATACACCTCTGGGAGTGATGTGTCCCAGTAATCTCGGTAGCACGTTCTGTAACTGTGTAATGCTGTAGTGTAATAAAGCAGTTAGGTCGATGTTCTAGTCCCACACTTGCCGTGTGTGTGTCCCCATTTGCATGAAGACTGAGTAATACCTTTATACTGCTCACACTCCATACATTTCTTATACCCACTGTTAGCAAGGCCGATGATGACACCCATCTACAAATACACCTCTGGGAGTGCTGTGTCCCAGTAATCTCGGTAGCGTGTTCTGTAACTGCATAATGCTGTAGTGTAGTAAAGTAGTTAGGTCGGTGTTCTAAGACAAGCAAAATGTGTGTGTGTGTGTGTGTGTGTGTGTGTGTGTGTGTGTGTGTGTGTGTGCCTGTGTGTGTGCCTGCATGAGACAAGTACAGTGCTTTGCAGTATTCACCATAGTGAGTGTCCTAAATGCATGTTGCTGCAGTGTGATACAGTAGGGGTTTGTATACAGGACATGGCAAGTGTGTGTTTGTCAGAGCCTGTGTAGAGGTGGCTGTGATTGTCTTATCATTGGACATGTTTGGGAGCGGGTTTTGTAGTTTTCTTATATAGTATCCGTCTTATGACACATTGGCCAACTCACGAGGAGTACAGCTGTCCATCAGCCATGGCACTGTGTTGGCAAGCCATACCCATATATCTGGCAAAATGGCTGGTGAACTAAGTATGCAGCCCTACTAGTACCTGGTATATGTCCCGCACCCATGTGCCATGCACATACAACCTTGCCTAGGATATCCCACTATGTTGCTAGTAACATCCACACTGAGGACAGATAGTAGGCATGGTGTGACCGCAGTGGCCTGCAGAGGACATGGCACACTGTACAGCAGTACAATAGGCACATATATGCGGACATTGTGCTTTCACTATGTTCCACACTGAATGGCTGCAGCATATGTGGTGCCATCATATGTGATCCACTAAGGCCAGACAATGCTGTACACATGTGCTCTGTATGGACCCATGCCACTGACATCACAGAATACCTGTCCATTCTATCCATGCAGGTGCAGGGCAGACCTGCTCACTATAAGGTTTTGCCACACCAGGCCAGTATTGGCATATCGGGTATAACAGGCTGTGTACACTACATGTGTCTGCCAAACCAGGTACACGTGTACATGTCACTGTACAGTATTGTGGGACATGCACATCCCAGGCAATGTCCATGTGAAGGACTATCAAATACAGATATGGCATGGAATGCAAAGCTATGGCCCTACACATTGGTAACCAGGATGTCAGGCCAGATAATGCAGTACCCATCTGTGTGGGACATTGCATACACTGCACCCCTGCACTGCACACCATTGTCTGGTGATGCGATGGCAAGGATTACCCCTCACCCAGCCTTGTATAGCCATCTTGAACAGCCAAACACTACACAACCATGGAGCAATGCATACCTGAATGACAGTACTGGCACCCTGTGTCTGCATGTGGATTGTGATGCTCCCAACCTCAGTCACTCACAGTATAAACCTTGTTGGCATACCAACAGTTGTCAAGCACTTTCATATGCCCTAGCCCATAGAAACTCCAGTTATCCCCTGTGGTGCATGGGGTCCTGTGCATTACTGCGGTGAGCCAAACTAAGTAGTTACATTGTGTATTTGCCGCCCTGGCAAAGGTGTCAATGCATGTCCATTAGAGTGTGGTTGTGGTGACAATTGCATCCATTCACATGGACTGACATGTGTGCCACACCTAATGTATGTCTACTATATCTGTTGCAGATGCCACTCACTCACCTACACACATGTTCTTACAGCACTACAACATGTTGCCTCTGTGGCACATGTAGTAACGTCATGCACATGTAATAGTAATGAGTAGTCAGGGGTTTGCCCCTGTACTATTCAGCATGTGGCAGATGATGCTCCAAGCCCTTCCCTGGTGCACATTGCCTGTCCTGCACGCACACTCTCTGGTGGATGTGAAGGTGTACACCTGCACAGCAGCAGCATGTGTATTGTAACAGATGGAAATGGTCAGATGATGGCCTCTGCACATATTGCAGTCTTCCTCTAGCTGATTGAATGTGGTACAGCTGTGATGGTGTTCACATAGCAATTCACATGATAAACACAGTACACTATCTAGGGAAACATGTTATTATCTGGCCATGACAGTCGCTATGAGTGGTACCTGGATGTGGTGTTCTGACACGGCATCGCAGATGATATCTGGATGTACCTCAATCATTTTCCACAGTGGGAAATAGCCTAATGACAGGAGGGTGATGTGCCACACAACTACAGCATGTAAGTGTAGCTATGCTGGATTGAGACTACTGCCTGTTTAACATGTGTGTGGTAATGGCTATTCTGCATGTTAAAATACAGACATGACAGTACTCTGTTCATGAGGAAACCCCATCTGTAGGGCCATCTGTAAAAAGGTCAGTGTGTGCAACCATTTGTTTCCTGTGTTACACACTGAACACACTTCTATGCACAGCAGAAGCATGGTGTGGGGATTGCAGACAGTACATGATGATAGGGATGTGTTACTGCCATCACATCCCTTACTGGACATGCGTCACATGAGACAGTGGTATGACTGACACTGTGTGGGATTCCCAGTGACAAGCCAATGATGGGCAACTGTTCATAGCTGCGGTCACACGTCTACTACACATTGTACAGTTGCCATGTGGTATATATGCATGTGTTGTGCTCCCTCTGCAAATGTATACCATCTGTTGTGTTGGGTTGCTGGTGATATCTATGCATACTGTCGTAGGTAATCCTGTATGCTGTTGTCTATCACTAAGCCATATGTGGGTTTAAAATGCAACACCATAGGCTGAATCGGTTGGTAGGTCCTGGCAGATCCTCCTGTCCCACTTCAGCTGACCATGGCACCATGCACTAGCACATCTGGGGCCCAGACATTAACATCAACATCTATTGGCTCTGCACCACATTCTGGTGGTACCACCACTGAGGATGGAGCATGTCCCCCTTGGGAGCGAGATCAGACAGGTACATATCTGCTGTTGTGTGGTCCCGGGCATGTTGCGTAGGTGGCTCCCTAAGGGGTTACAAAGCCAGATACACCAGTTCAAGAGCAGAGTGTCACATTTACAGGGTGATGCTGCCCCTCCTGGACAGACCCCAGCACTGCCTCCTTTGCAGCTGTGTAGGTGCAGTGGCAGTTGCCCATGGCTGGAGATCTCTGTCCCACTGTTCCCATGGGCTTTTGAATGCCGAAGACCCATCCACATCCAGGGTGTATCCCCCCCACATGTGTCATATACCAACCCTGTATACTGTCATTTCTGTGCTCCTACCTATCCTCCATGGCCATACCTACTCTCCTTCCCCAACATCTGACCCTCACCTACGGACACATAAGGCCATTTGGCTCCTAGACCACCATCTGCCCTATACATAGCTGTCCATTACACACAAGTGCCCACTGGACACATGAAACCCTTGTAATATGCATCATAACATACTACTGTTATCCTCACCACTGTCCCTCAGGCGCACGGTCCTGGTATGCACATCACTCCTACATGGTCCAGGTACACGTGAGGAGAAAGACACCACTGTACACAAAATACTACCGGTCTCTCTATGGTTACTCCATTTACCTTTATCATGATGATGATATTGCGCACAGCACATTGCAGGAGTACTGTTCACACATAATGATTGGACAGGTACTGCTGTGTTAATGTACATTACATGCACAGAGTGATGTATACGGCCAATGTACAACTATTTGCGTGTATGACTGACACATGTCTGTCTGAGGAAGTCTTGTGATCACATAGAGCAACACCACTAAATAATACAGGCGTCGCTGGTCTTTCCCATTTCATTCATTTGTAATGCTTTGTTGCCACATGGTATGTCCCTAATACATCTCTATATATGCATGCACCTATATGCTGGACATAAACACTCACATGTACATCTACATGATGGGATACATTCCTATACTGTTGAATGACTGTGCTGTATAATATCCTCTGGCTACAGCCTCTTATGCTCGATTAGCCTCTACATTGCTTAACCAATGCAATACTTGCATACTGGTAGCCAAACACACTTACACCTGCTCGATCCCGCACTTGCTAATGCACCGGCATTGGTGCTTGCATCTGTCACTCACACCCCTGGGTGTGAGCAAGGACCACAATATTACCTTGTGATGCCTATTACATCGTACTACATGACTCCAGTATCAGGATTGGCCACCCATTAGGCAACAGCATTGCGTTTGACTGTATGGAATCAGCGGCCTGTCCAGCGACACAAACATATTTGTGTGTACCTCATACAATGTGCTCCCACCTTGTGATGCCTATTACATTGGAATACATGAATACAGTATCAGAAATGGCTGCCTATTAGGCGACGGCATGGCATTTGACTGTACGGAATCAGCAGCCTGTTCGGACAATCATTCATATTCGTGTGTTCCTCTTGGGCATACCTTGTGATGCCTATTATGTTGGACTACATGACTACAGTCATAGCCGGCCTTAGTCATAGGCCAACTAAGTGGTACCGCTTTAGTGGGGGCACTTTACCAGTATTCATTTGGTGTAGGTAGACCAGGATGGGGGCACTGGGTGGTGTGGTGGGGTGCCATTGTGCCCTCTGCCTAGGGCAGCAGTTGACCTAAGGCCACTCCTGACTACAGTATCGGGAATGGCTGCCCATTAGGTGACCACATGGCATTCGACTGTACGGAATCAGCGGACTGTCCGGTGAATCATTCATAATTGTGTGCTCCTCTTACAATCTGCTCCCACCTTGTAATGCCTATCATATCGGATTACATTACTACAGTATCAGAAATGGCTGCCCATTAGGCAACGGCATGGCATTCTACTGTACGGAATCAGTGGCCTGTCCAGTGAATTAATCATATTTGTGCGTTCCGCATACACTCTGCTCCTGTCTGGCTGATACATGGGAACCAAGACCCTGCATTACAAATGCGTAGTTGGGTTGTGGTAGCCACATCCGTCGGATGGGTCATGCTACCACATACCTATTATATGTTTGCCACCTTCTCAATTGGCCAAGGTAGGACGTTAGGGTTACCACCTGTCCCACTTTGCAAGGGACAGTGCGAAAATAATCAAGACATAGCACTTGTCCAGATTACTGGACATTATTATATTCTACATTTCATTGCATACAACAGTTATTTTATATATGACACTTCTATACTATGTGAAGCAGCATAGCCAATTCAAATGCAGCTAGATTAAGCTTTTATTTGTGCAATTAAGTGTAGTCCTGTACTATGCACAGCTATAGGTATGTTTAGCCCTGGAATGTCTGACATTTCTACAGAACAAGGCCCACTCTGGCCATTTGGAAAGGTGGCAACCCTATAGGACCTCTATGTAGAGACGTCAGACTTTGCAGGGCAACACACCCACAGCCAGAAGAAAGGGGTGTACTTTACTGTTTTGCCTAAATAAAAGGTTACTTTTGTAGCATTATAGTTGCTTATACTGTTACCTATAACATTTAGATGTTTCAGAGGAACATAATTGTTTTATGCTACTACTACAGACTATATAGGTAGTCTTTGCCCTAAATCACAGGAGATTTGCCTTAATTACAGTTACTATGCAGGGCACAACTGCCCACAGGGGAGTGTGCCTCGCAAAGGTGGACAGGTGGTAACCCCAAACTTATTATTCTATCAACTTTCTAAGGTAGTCGGCGGAACATGCGCTATCTCTCACTATCAGACCTCTCATACGAATGGGAAAGAATAAACACTGAATCAGGGACACTGCATAATGACCTCAGGGACACATTTAGAAGGTTGGTGCTATTAACCTGACACACTGACGGACACAGAGCACATATGTTTTCATACACATTGTCTGAGGTGCATGCAGTTTATGACTCTTACATGTTGTCATTATTCATTACGTGTATTCTGACACCTTTCCTCCTAATATCACTAGTTCTAGTTGGGACTGTGTTAAGATTCTGATTTGTAACTACCGACGTCCCTGGTAATTGGGGGCAGTTCAATGATATGGTCCCTATGTATTCCCGCAGTGGTTTACGACTGTCCAGTAGATGTGCTCTTACAGTTTGGGAGGTATGGGTGTCTGCTATACCCACATCAGAATATTACTTACACCCACAGGGCAGTCCTAATACATGTCTGCCAGCCAACACCTGCATGCCTGCCCCATAATCGCATACCCATAGTTCCCCACCTGCCACTACTCTACAGCACTCATC
>NC_056741.1:1017212437-1017317437 GCF_019279795.1 Protopterus annectens | reverse complement strand
CCCTAGGGCATTTATAAGCCTAGCCAGAATGTGTTTGGCTTTCGCCACCCATTTTAAATTTATTTTGCTATGCCCTTTTTCGAGGTTAGTATACTGTGCCTCTGTCTAACAGTAACACAGAAGTGATACCCGGGGTAAACCTACGATCTCCCATCCACTCATCAAGATTCCTCTTGAAGAGAGTCAATGAGGGACTCTGCCTAACCTGGACTGGGATTTTATTCCAGAGTGAAGGGAGCCTCTGGGTTGTGAATCTGTCCCTCTAGCATGTCCTATTTATTTCATTGCTGAGGTTCAAGTCTCTCGAGTGCGTAGCTCGATTGGATTTGGATTTTCTGAGGTGCAGCATGTCCATTAATTTCGGGTTGGACATGAGCTTGCTTATTCTGTTTCTTGTAACATATAGGTATTTTATATATGGACATACGTACTGTATGGGACTATTACATAACATAGGGGTCATAAGTATGTCCTACTATCGCAGGACATTTCACATTTATTATGATTTTGGTATGGACACACCTGCCTAGAAGGGGACTGTCCCTCACAATGCAGGACAGGTGATAACCCAAACCATTGGGCTAGGCTTGGCAATTGGCGGCACACTAACATGATGCTTTTCACTTCTACTTAGTATAAATAGCAACACTACAATGGGATACGGGCACAGGGTTTTAAATATCTTTGTTTGAGGGACGGGGACTCAATATTCAGCTATGTGCCTTTGTATTTACTTCTTATTGTGGTGTTTGCAATGATGTCTTGTATGCTTTGCATACATTTCAGTATCCGCGGACACTGACAGGAGTGATTACTATTAGAGGCAGGCTGTACTAGTCAGCATTTTAGGTTGTGCATATGCAGCCAACATGTTCACGCCTCCGTGCAGAGCTTGGACACATCCCCTGCACTTGTACATGTTTCCTATGCACGTGGCCATTACGGCAGCGCACCTTCATTAATATGCATGTGGTGCTGCTGCACCATCTCTATGCCGCACGGTCGGAGCAAGGCTAACGCTGTCCTTGTGCTGAGCTTCATGAATCCCGGGGAAAGACATTTTATTTTTTTCTGGTGTCACAAAACTCCCCAAGGATCTTTAGTCCGTTTAATATACATAACCCCCCCCCTCCCGAGTGCTCTCCTGAATAAAAACTAAGTCATAAAAACAAAAATTTATGAGTTTCTGTTCTGTTAGTAGGCAAAGCCAGCCCAGAATTCTCCTACTGCTGTAATAATAACTGAATCCAGGGACACTGCAACATGAGGATAAGGACAGATCCCTTCTGGATTTACTAGTTCAAAGGATTTCAGATTTTCTTTCATGTGGCTTACAATGCAGATTCTTACAATTGGCAAGAATGACCTAATCACATTCCCCGGTGTTTTAATGGATTCCGTTTGCTTAAATATCTGACTCGTTCTCTTAATGCAATTCACATTGTGACATAATGCAATAAATACATGATGCTTTCTATATGGGTACAATGATTGGGTCTATATCATGTTGTCGAACTCTTAAAAGTTCAAACTTCATATGGTCGACACCATATGATCGAACTTTTAAAAGTTTGAACGTTTCAACGGAGATCTCCGTACAGTGCGGAATGGGAAGATTTCCTTTTTTTGCAGTGTAGTGCGATCTCGGAGTTGGTATATTTAAACAGAGGGGTGTGTATGGGGTGCAGTTCCCCCCACATGGGGGTGCAGGGGGGCTTGACCCCCTTACCCCTTTCAGGTAGGTTTTTTCCTTTGGTTTATTTTTTTGTACATTTTCAAACTTTTAAAAGTTCGATCATATGGTGTCGACCATATGATGTTCGAACTTTTAAAAGTTCAGTTATGTAATATAGACACCAATGATTACCTTAGAGCAGCCCAGCAAGTTTTTAATTTTCTTAACGAAGAACTATTTTTAATCTAGCATTCTGCAATCTGTCAGAATCCATTTTAAATGTCCAGCAATGCCAACTAAAATTAGAACACATCACACAATGTTTCTGCAAGGCATTTGATGTATCCTGCTTCTTAATCCCGTATGTATATTGGTAGAGCCTACTCCTTAAAGAATTATGTGTTTTGTCCACATAAAAAGTGCGGCAAGGAAGATATAATACACAGCAGTCTACACCTTTAGTACCACAACCCCATTAGGGGCTATATCATAGGGAAGTTAGATAATATAAAGTTGGTACCTTCTCACATATAAGGATCCTGCCCACGAATATCGCATTTTTTCATACCCTTACCAGCCGTACAATTAGTTCTGACTTTGCCCTTTTCAAAGCACTTTTTAACCACTTTGAACAGAAATTTAGATCCATCACCAATCATTTTGTGATCTCTGTTGGTTCATAAATAGGATCCCAATTTTTCACCTTTGGATTCCCACCTACCATACTATTATACTGGTACACCATCACCTTAGCATAATTGTCATCCTTTATATGATGAATTAAAACTGTTTCTGGATACCTTATAATAGGTGTAAATTTAATAAATCCTTCTATCAAAATTTCACCTTTAGGGCTGTTAACTAAAGCCTCTGGATAGTCCCGGTCTAAGAATAATTTTAATAAATCTGTTTTTTTTTATTTTAGAAAAAGTGTAACCTTTTACTAGAGTTGCACTGACAAATTTTATTGGATGCAGTCAATCATCCAGGAATTAGAGCATGTCTATTAATTTTTTATTGCATTTGAAAATGGTTTCACTATGATTAATTATTGACATAGCTCTTTTGTTTTATTGAGGGACTGGGTAGTTTTGAGCATGTGACAAAATTGATTTAATCATACTTAAAGGTGTTTTTATGTATTGTTTAGCATTCTGACAAAGTTTTTTTTTCAAGGAACGAAAGCACTAAACAAGTTTTTGACTGCTCCGATGAATGACACCTTTTTTTTTTTTTTTTTTTTTTTTTTTATCATTTTAAATATGAAAAGTGTATATTGAGTAACAAAAGCTGCTATCATTAAATGTTATTAATCCACAGAAGGGCACAAGTAGTTGGGGATTGAACCTACTACTAGAATTTTTTTCAAAATGCTAAGAAACCACTTTTATATGAAGAGATGACTTGCTTTAGAAGCAAAACAATAAACACTATAAAAAATACATGTGCTGTTTCATTGACGTAAGGCCAATAAATGTTATGCAATCAGTTCAAGTAAATCACAATTTTTTTTTTTTATATTTAAGTGATGATTAGGAATGTAGTATTACAGCCCCATAGTAAATAATTTGAATATTTATGGTTATATTTGTCTCTAAATTAAAAATAAAACTGGCATCGATCAATCCTTGAACATATAAAATCCAAATTAAAACATTTGCATCGGATATATTTTGTTTGTGTCTTTCGGCTTTTCCCGGTTAGGGGTCGCTACAGCAGAACTCCGGTCCGCTAATGATTGGTAGTGGATTTTTACGTACCGGGTTACCAGCCCTGACGCACAACCTTCAATGAAGGCATGCCACATTCACGTATGCCTCCACACAGAAGACACTCTAGCTGAGAATCAAACGGGACAACGTCTTGCTATGAGGCGACAACGCTACCGCAGCACCACCACCGCACTTCCTTGCATCGGATATATAATTAGGAAAAATAAAAAAAAAATAATAAAATGAGGAGCTTTACCTTGCCACTGTTTATTAATGATGATTATACCATGATCCCCCCAAAACGTGCACGCTGATTGGCCAGCGCGCGTTTGTTTCGAAGAAAGATACTAATGGAAAAGGTCCTTTTTCCATTAGTATAACTGCTTTTCGTTTTTTAACTGATCTGTCAGCTAAATGGGTTTAACATAAGCACAAGCTAAAAAAAAAAACGGAGAGTTAAACCCATTTAACATAGCGAGGGCAGTAAAAAAAAAAAAGTAGAAGATGCTTTCTCCGTTGCTTTTTGCTCATTTTGTATGTACCGCGCGCCGCAGCAGCTCAGACAGCGGATGCCAGACATCTGCGGAGGAATAGTAACAGGCATTATATGCCATTATTTAAGAAAAGTAACAGTTTATTTTCTTAAATAATGTCATGGTATAATAGCAATAACACGCCCTGGGTTGGGTATGCTAACCATCTTTATTTGTTTGGCTTTATTTCTCGCTTAAAACCAAACGCCAACCAACCGCGTAACATTACATTACCCACACCCCCACGCTATGATGACTATTTTATTATTGTAGGCTCAGTATACGGGTCTTTGTAGAATGACCACCATGTTGTAAAGATTCATCTAAAATTTTATATGATAGCCACGCGTAATTACAGGTTTATCCATTTTGGGCCACAACCCCCACATGAGTTATACTAGCCAAATCATTTGTCTGATCAGGTCACTTCCAGCTTTTAGGCTTTCTTTAAATAATCTAGTAAAATACACAGTTCGTGATGATTTTTTACGTAAGAAAATATACAGTTTTGTCATTTCTACCCTTTTTGTAGATTACAGACAGGCTTTCCTGAGATGCTCCCTAAAAAACATGGCTTGGGTATTAAGTGCATGCTCATAGCTTAATCATTGATCTTCCCTGTTTTGAAAGACTATTTGCATATTTGGAAACAAGGTAAGCCCGTTTTATTATTTTTGTGTGATATATTTTTATCTTGACAAGTCACTTTGCCCTTTTGATTGGCTGCCAGGTCCCTGTGTCTACATGGTGTTCCAACAGCTGGGTAGAGCTGGCTTAGTGGTGAACATGTCTCTAAATTGTATAGTACTGTTTTAATTCTCCTGAACCTGGGTTGGGGATAATTGCCATGACAACGCTACCTCATCCACTTGGGCATCATAACAAGCCTCACTGAAAAGGTCTGCCACAAGATCCCTTTCAGATTTTTTCTGGAATCCCCTGCACATGCTGAGTTTATGGAGTACCATGCTAGGGTTTCATCATGTTAAGATGGTAAAGTAGGAATTTTTGCCCCCTACTTGATGACTGCACTACAACCATTACTTACCTTCCTTACAACAATGAAACACCATGGCCATGCTGCTTAAACCTTATTTTGCTTAATAGAAGCAAGTATCACTGCCTTTTGTCTGAGAGTATATTCGTGGTTTCTGTCACTCCATTCATATCAGACATTTAGTTACAGTTGTGTTTGTGCTCACTCCATTCATATCAAACATTTAGTTACAGTTGTGTTTGTGCTATGTGCCAAGCACACAATCTCCCTTAGCTTAGTCCCGAAAGTCAGTAATATTCCACAAGAAACAGTTTATGGAAATCACATTGCTCATAAATTGAGCCCAGAGCCTCATTATCCTGCAGCTATAAAGTAGATGAAATGGGGAAAACTGGTGTATTATTGGGACACCTCCATATATGCAAAGAGCAGGTAGGGTAGGTAATTGTCCCATTTCTGTTTAAAATTGTTTGGGGATAATTGACCGCATGGTCTTAACACTAAATTTAAACCACTCAACTAAACTGTTTGTTTGCAGAAGGCAAGGGGTAGTTTCTGAATGATTAACCCAACAGTGCTTCCAGAAACTGGTTAGCAGGGCAGGTATGAAGTTAGCTCCTCTGACAATATCTACAGAGCAACCTATACTCTGCTGAAAATGTCTACCCGAATATCTACCTCATTTACTTCCTCAGTAGAGGACAAAGTCGCCAACCCAAGGTATCAGTTTACCACTACTAAGATGTAACTCTTAACCTGTGGTGTTAATTGATATGACAAAATATCCATGGATACCTTTTGATATAGTTCTTCAATAATAGAAAAATGCATCAAAACAGCCTTAGCTTCTTCACCTTCCTTGCCAACATTTTGGCACTACTTACACATCTTACATTACTCTGTCAAAGGTCTGCAATTCCTGGGCAAGAAAAATGTTGCAGAAGCTTTCTTTTTTGTCTGTTATACTTACATCTAGTAAAATGAATACCTTAAACACAAGCTGTAGGAGTTTTCACTGCACTCGACAATTTTACTCAAAATAATCAATTATTAGTAAACCTTAATACATATTCTGTTATATTTTTTTCTCCAGTTCAAACAGTAAATTATATGCCTCCAATCCTAGTCATAGTTAATTTGAATAATGCAATCCTTAATCTAACATTAGAGTATGCAATTTCTTCTGGACAACATACTAAAAAGAGGTTTAACAAAATACTTGCACAGTTAAAGCTATGTTAAGGGCTTGTATGTATGTTTGCACTATTAATATATGGAAACACCATATATGCTTTATTTTAATATCTTGTTATTGTTGTTACTTTAAAAAAAAATTGCATGTCAGTATTGTACTTTATGATTGTACTTTGTTAATTTCTAGAGCTTTTCTCCCTGGCCTCTGCTGAAAATGGGCATCTGACCCAGTCAGGCATTCCTAGTCACCAAATGTCAGTAAATAAATAAATATTTAAACATTGTACCTCACTTTTCTCCATAAGCCAATGGAAATATAACTAGGAATGTTCTCACCCCTAATTAGTGCCTACCATTGCTAATCTTTCAGACTAGTGCGATATATACATATATATATATATATATATATATATATATATATATATATATATATATACATATATATAAAATACAAATGGATGAAAACAAAATATGTAGATCTGTCTTGCTAGCACGCTCGCTCAATCACCATTGTGAGCTGCTAAAGTGTTTCAGCCTTGCTCTACCATATCTTTACAGTAGGACAATGTCCACAATTAAGGCAAAACTACCAGTTAGTCAAAAAATACACACTCTTAGGGCCAACCAAGATGTTGTTTTACCTCTAGCCAGACATGAATTTAAAACTGTTACTGGTGGAAGATCATTTACTAGGCTGGGGACAGCCGTGTGAATCACTTACTCAATACAGTAAGAAGACAACAGACATTGACTAGATTTAAAAACTAACTGAAAGAGCAGCTGCATAAGGAAGCCTCTAGTACATGCTTCTGTGATGTTGGCTGCATATCTTTACTGGTAAAAACTATAACCACTTTCTTGTGTATCTTTATTTCTTAATGTTAAGAATGGGTTCACTGCTGGTGATGTATCATACTTTTGTTAGTTGTAAACCAGCAATGTATATTTGTATAAATCTGTCCTCTTAACTGTTTTCCCATAGAGGCCTACACCAAACAAACAAAAAAAAAATGGTCAATTTACCAGTCCACTTACATGTTTAACAATTTAAAATAAATAAATCATTAAACAGATGGCCTTAAAATGGAACATCATGGCCAATGGGCAGAAGTGCCCAGTGGTAGGCCTTTTGGACTACCAACTACTATACCATGACTTCCTCTAGCACTCCCTTTAGACGTCTGTGCAATAACCTGTTGTGCTGGTATACTGACTCCCACCACCCATGAGAATTATTAGCTTCCTTAACTACTTCCCTCTAATGTGTTAAGGTGGGATCTGAGGGACTTGACTGTCCTCTCACAGCTCTCTGTGATTGCCTCCACTTTCCCTTCTGTAAGAAATTCATATTTACACTTATTACTACTAACAGATCCCATTCTAAATCCCAAAGCCTATAGCACCGATGTTCAGAATGTTGAAAGGACAATACTGAAAGCTGATAATCACGAACAGCCAATGTTTCCAGGGCAAGTAAACATTTGCCCAGCATGTGATAATATGCCCTTTTCCTCACTGTAATGCGATCCTGGAGTTGAATATATAGTTGGGGGGGTGCAGATCCCCCCCATTGGCAGGTGTTGGGGTATAGCCCCCCACCTAGGTGTTTTTTTACATAGGCCGGTGTGTTGAACTTACATGATGGACAAGTGTTTCCTTTCCCTGAGAAAAATCGGCCATTCAGAATTGTCAGCCTTCAGCATTCTCGTTTCAAGATTCTGGCATTCAGCAGTCTGGGATTTGGGACTGAAAGGTAATCCTTACTAACTACATCTTGCCCTGAAGCAGTCCCTTCCACAGGAAATCTGGTACATTTTGACATCTGTGTCTCAAATTTAGACTTGTTGCTTTTATCAATCTCTTGTCCCTCCTTCCTATTGCCTCATGGCTATATACATGTGCATGTAGCTACATGTACATATGGTACTGTCATCTACTTGGGCATCTGCCAGTATATCGACCAAAACTTTCAGCTACTTCTGTTCCTGCTCCTTCTTCCTTCTTCCCAGTCAAAATAAACTATATGCCCAAAGACAATCTATTCACCCAAAGACACTATACAACTGTTCACTGTTGCTGTATTGCCAGGTATGCATAATGCTGAGTGGCACTCTGGGCTGAGGGGTTTACCTCAGTCTCTGTGCAGAGCTAACAATTTTCAAAAGAGCACCTCTGCTAGCCATGGCAGCATAGACAACCACGCTCAAGAGGTCTCCAAGAAAGTGAATAGACCATAGTCAGTTCATAGAGTGCTGGGAGTGCAGGTAGACAAGTATAATCTTATGAAAGTATGTTTCCAAATTCTTAAGACTTCTTGCCAAAAGCTCTAAGCAAGTCACTTAAGCAGACAGTGTTTCTGAGTTGCTGAAGTAAAGCAGTAAAAACTCATTTGTGTTTAATGTGTTTCTCCCGCTAAGACAAGCAAAAATATATACAAATAACTTGACTAATTACTACTACCACTGTCTGCCATGAAGAAGAATAACTGTGTATGAAACCAAAAATGTTAATGTTATAATACATTATGTTTAAGTTGTATGTAGTGATTGTTTTTTCTATTGTATGAGTGATGCAGGATCATAGCTTATTGTCCTTATTATAACTAGTTTAATCAACTCATGATAGGTAACTGTCCTAACAGGTTATTTTTAATTGATGGCTTTTAGTATGTATATAAATGGATTTGAACTGACCATCAAATTACGACTGATGAAGAGCAAATTTTTTTCTCAATGGCTAGGAATAAATAACCTTTTTCTTATCTTTTAAACTGTGAACTGTGGTTTTATTTCTCTAATTATTGTACTATTTTATATTCTGTATTTAATGTTTAGTGTATAATTGAGGAGCTTTTCTCCCTGGGCCTCTGCTGAAAAAGGGCAACAGCTCAGTCAGACTAACCCGGACAAAAAATGTCAAATAAATAGATAATAAATAACTTTGTATGATCCTACACTTTTCATTTAATTGCACATCTATCTGTGGTGTATTCTACGTAGCATAATTTGTGTTTGCATTTTAAGTTAAACAAATTGTGAGTGTTCTCTTTCCTGTGTTTACAGCTTCTTTGTAGGGTGGTACCAGATATCAATATTTAAGGGAGATTTTAAAAGCCAGATTGAAAAACAGATTAAAACTCTGGGCTTTGGAGTGTCCAATTTATTTGTAGTGGTATGGGTAACCCAATGTTGTTTTACAGGAATGACTTCATATTATGGTCTTGCAGTTATCACTTCTATGGAGTAAATGAAATAAGAGTTGGAAAAGCTTTTGAATTAAAATTAGCATAAATCGACAAGACAAGGGTCACCAGTAAAAAAAAAAAAAAAAAGTAATAGAGTGACTCCAGTAAGGAAAAACAGATTTCTGTGTTACAGTAGCCTGGCAGCTTTTTAAAGAAAATACACAAGTGACATTCCTTATCACATTATACATAAAGATCGTTTTCACATCTCACAATTTCCCAAGCCATAAATCTTCTGTAGGCCTGGGGGGTGACAACAGAAAGCTTCCTTTGTGACAACATTATAAAAGTTAAAGATCCAAGAAAAAATATCTTTGTTTAAAAAATGCAAGAACAACAAGAAAAAACATGCAATAAAGAGAGAGAGAGAGAGAGAGAGAGATTTGTTTCCTGCAGTGGCCTGTTGAAACAAAGTCTCATGAATACCTTGAAATGATATTCTACAGTTTATATGTAATGAACTTCCTGTATGCCTCTCAAAAACAAATACAATGATTTCTTTCTGTCATAAAAATAGAACTATGACTTCCCAAGAAAAATAAAATATTTATATAAAATAGCATTACGATATTTATGTTGCGTAACTAGCAAAGCATACAGAGTAGTGAAAATAGTTTATATCACTTACCTAGTAAAACAAAATGAACTGTGAGTATTGTGATCTTCATTATTAAAGAGAGTTCATCCCAGTGTTGTGGAACAACCTGAAATAATCATACCACCCCTAATTAGACATGAAGTACACAAACATTAAAATTATTAAGAAAGAGAGAAGCATTTTCCTTGCTTGAATTACTCAGCATTAACAATCAAACTCTTAACTCAAAAAATGTTATTTGCCATCCATATAAGAAACAAGACAGAGTTGTATTCATATCATAGAACATAAGAGACAGAAGCTATAGTATTGTGGTAACAGAGGCACGTTTGCTCAAGTTTTACATGCTGTTTAAATTTATAGAATCGTAGTGTATTGTTGACGTACACTTGGATGGTTGTCACCTGGATGAACTTAAACTGACTGGTTGTCTGTTTGCCAAAATCTAATTACTCATTTACTGTTGCACATAAGAATCATTGCCACTGTGGTTTATTTTTTTTGTTTTTGTTTATTTCCATTAGTTTTATTTCATCCAATTAGGTTTCAAATATTTTCCTGTTGATTTTTAGTCGAATGCTTACGTTGTTATACACAGTAATTGTTATTAGTTAAAAATAGGCATATATATACAGACATTAAAAGTATATATGTGTGTGTGTATATATATATATATATATATATATATATATATATATATATATATATATATATATATATGTGTGTGTGTGTGTGTGTGTGTGTATATATATATATATATATATATGGGTTCATATCAAACCCACGACACGTTGAAATATCGAAAGTGACTACACCGAAACGAAACAATCGACATTTCAAAACATCGACAGTACAAGTATATGAAAGGACAGCGCTAACATGGGTCCTGCAAGGGGGAAGTAGTATGGGTACAGTATCATATCATATCCTTTAATTAACAGAAAGTGTATCCATTTATTTAGAAAAGCAATTAAGACCAATAGTTGATTCAACTCCCTCAATTCTAAGAGATACGCAACAATTCTTAGAGACTTTAGCACCACTTAGTATGAATGGTGAGTTGAAAGAAACAGATTATCTGGTAACTTTAGATGTTAAGTCGCTCTTTACCAGTATACCTAATGACATAGGGATAGACTTCCTGAGGTTATATCTAATTCAGAAGGGACTGAATAGCAGCCAAGTGATTAGAATTACTATGTTGATGGAATTAGTTCTTAATAATAATGTTTTTACATTTGAAGACAACTATTTCTTACAAACAACAGGAGTCGCGATGGGTACACCGTGTGCCAATTCATATGCCAATTTAGTTTTGGCATATTGGGAGTGTACCTATATTCTTGAACATACATTTTTTTCAAAACATATAAAATATTACAAGAGATTTGTAGATGATCTCTTTGTTATATGGGGAGGTGAACTGGACATTTTAAGAGATTGTATCACTTATATCAATGGTACCACAACCTTTCTTACATTAACAAGTGAAGTTTCACAAAATAGAATAGAGTTTTTGGATGTACTACTGAACAAAGAGCAAGGGGTCATACATACAGAAGTCTATAAAAACCTTGTAAAAGAAATGCATTTTTGCATCGGGATACTATGCAACCACCCCATATACACAGGAATGTAGTGAAAAAGCAGGCATTAAGATGTTCTAGATTGACCAGTGACAATGTGAATTATAGTGAAGCCATAAATAGTATACAGAGGGATTTCGTGAAAAGAGGATATCACAAAAAAAATCTCAAGTCCCTACATGAAATTAATCGAGAAGAAGATGGGCGCCCATATATTAATAGAAATAGCCCCTCGAATAAAATAATAATAAAAAAAAACAATAATACTAACATTAAGATAATAATTATTCCATATACGAATAATAATAATGCCATAACTGATGTAATTAAGAAGAACTGGGGAATTCTGATGTTAGATGAAGGAATAAGGAGCTTGATAGATAAGCGTCCGAGTTTCAGCTACAAAAATACCAGATCATTAAAAAGAATCCTCTGCTATATATGAACACCGTGAAGGGAATATATCCCTTTCTGCTAGGAAGGGAACCTTTCCTTGTCATAATTGTAGTCAGTGCAGTTATATTCTGAGCACTAATGTATTTGAACACCCAGACACACATGCCCAATATGAATTTGACCATTATGCAAGCTGCAAATCTAGGAATGTGATATATTTAGCTATTTGTCAAAAATGCAGCAGTTTTTATGTGGGAACACCAATAGAACATTAAGAGAAAGAATAAGAGAACATGTTTATGCTATTAATAGAGAGAGTGAGACAAATGCTCTAGCTAAACATGTCCTTCAGAAAGGTACAACACGTAACTTCAAATTTTTAGTTTTAGAACATATATACACTACTGAGAGATTGGGTAATATAAGTAACTTAACAGAGAAAGAGGAGGGAAGATGGATAATAAAGTTACAAGCAGACAGTGGACATGGTCTCAATGATAGGGTTTCATTGAAGCCATTCCCGAAGGATCGCCCCTTGAGACACTGAATGGTCAGAATATAAGCATACCCTCTGTGATTACATAACGATATGATTACTTAAATAAGAACAACATGATAAGAAATTGAGCATTAGCTACTAGTTATACCCATTTTTCAGCAGTAACTATAATAATAAACATAGATTATATATATATATATATTTTATATTTTTTATGCTTTTATATATATACTTGTTATATAGGTGTACATATATGCATATTTATTGTCCGCACATATGTGTGTGTGTGTGTATATATATATATATATATATATATATATATATATATATATATATATATATATACTTTTAATAGGACACAAGCTCCGGAGAGCTATTTACATGGATGTAGGAAATGTTTTCATGTTTAAATGAAGTGTTTTTGTAATGGTTTTTAATGATTTTAATGATGAGAATGTCATGCATTTTACATTAGTCTTTCCATTGGTTAACACTGATAGCCTATAGTATTTAAAGATTCTTATTTTATCAATTGTTTTAAAGTCTGAAGAAGCGTCCTTGGAGATGCAAAAGCACTTACTTTTGCAGCAATAAATTTATATCAACGTTTCCCAAAAAGGTTTGCTTCGATTGTCGTGGTGTGCCTGTCATTCTCTGATACATGTTGTGTTTAGATGTTGAAGACTTGACTAATTCCCTGATTTGCCTGTCGAGAACAATGAGGGATTTTTTTCTGTTGTGCATCCTCCCATGTTCATCTAGACAGGAACTTCTTCCTTCTGTTGTATAGTCTATTTATGCCAGGGGTCCACCAGCATTGCTTGTTTTTCTGACTTGATCTGGATTTAGTTCAGTCAGGTACTGCCATTTCTTTGCAGTTGTGTAAGTGGTTGCACAGGGCATTTGTGTATACATCTACATAGGCCTCCAGGTTTTTGGGGTTGGGGGAGCTTTAAAATTACTATTGCTATCAATTAATAGAAGGTAATTTGCCTTGGAACAATTCTTTTGTGTTTTAGGGTTTGATGGGGGTTCTACCATTAAATTTATTTCAAAGGAGACTGATTTATAATCCAGCCTTACCAATGAAGACATTGGACTGTTGGGTGGTATGATGCTCCCCCATGTTTCTAAGTACTATGTCATGGATATTTGAGCCCCTAGTAGGACTGCAGACCAACTGTTCCAGAGCATTTGCAATAACAAAGTCCAGGAATCTCTAAGCCTGCATGTTAGTGATCCTATATGTATCCCAGTTTATGGAGGGATAGTTAAAATCAGTTTAATGTTTAGCCTAAACTTCATGTGTTAGGCTTAATGATAGTTGATTCTAGTAACTTCAGGTATGTAGAGCTGTTTTCAAGGTTCATGGTTGGGGACCAAGCAATGATATGGTGGAAAATTTTGCCTATGGTCAGTTGGACATAGAGTAGCTCAAATGAGTCATCCTGCTTGACCAAACTCAAGGTGTGATTGTTCTTCATGTAAATGGAAACACATCCTCCTTTTTTCTTCCTTTTCAGAGGGTGATCTAAATGTGTGATAGGCATTGTAACCATGCACTGTTTGGGTTCTTTCTGCAGCCTGAAACATGTCTCTGCAACTGCACAAATGTCAGCATTCTCCAGGGTGAAGAGAGCTTCCCTGTAGTGCAATTTCTTGTTAAAACTCCTAACATTGAGCAGTAGTACTTTCAGCTTGGCATTATAGGTTCATGGGTTCAAAGGTTGGTACTAGGCTATTGGCCCAAGGGCCTATACAAGCCTAGCCATAACAATTCCCTGGCTATTTCTTCCCGTGGTACTTACTTCCCTGGACCCCTGTCTAGCAGGACAACTGATGTGATCCCAAGGTGAATTTCCTATCTCCCATCCAATCATCAAGGTTCCTATTGAAGAGGGCCAAAGAGGCGCTCTGCTTGACATGTTTGGGCAGTCTATTCCAGAGTCTGGGGAGTCTCTGGGTAAGGAACCTATCCTCCAGCATGTTTTGTTTATTGTGATGACATGGTTTAGATCCCCAGAGTGTGTGTCTCTGAGGGATTGGGATTTCTTTAAGTGTAGCATGTCCAACAGCTCTGGGTTTGACATGGCCTTGTATGTTAAGCAGAGATCGTCTTTGAGTAGATGATATGTGACAGAATATAGGTGGAATTTTTTAGATGGTCAGCATAAGGGATCTGCTTTAGGCCTGTGATTCTTTTAGTGAGGTATTTCTGCAGCCTTTCTAGTTGTTACATTGGTAGGTCTGTGGCTTGGTACTGCCTAAAAAAAGCACTGTGGGGTGGCTATTGCCTTGACCAGTATTCAAAAGCTTAGCAGCAACAGACACAGACCATCTCTGGCAAAGTAGTGTGGCCTGTCTATCATGTCATCCCAGGCTCAGAAATACTGGATCTCCTTGGAATGACACCAGTAGCTAAGCCAATTATGGTAGTCAGTCATTTTCTTTTTGTATCATTCTTGGTGAGGGTAGACAACTGTTCAATTTGATGCTCATACCAGCCTGTGACATCTATTCAGAGAGGTCCATCATGTCTGTCTTCATATAGTCCAGGGAGGTACATCTCAGGTCACTGACAACCACATGGACTATGACTGAGTCATGCTGGTACTTGTGATTAAGTGACTTGAGTGTCTACGTGATCTGGCATATCTTTGGTCCTGAAAAGCAATTGACTGTAACCCTATCTTTATCTAATCTGGTGAGGGTGGACATCTGTGTGGCTTATGATGGAGTCTCCTATAATCAAGATGTTCAAATCTGTGGTGTTTCACCTTAGGAGGAGTGTTTGTGGAGACAATGCGGTGAGTATTTTTATGTGTAGTGGTTGGTGCTGACTTGGTTTTGTTTGCATTAGGTTTCTGAAGGCAGCATATGGGAGGCCTCTGAGGTTTTAGTAAGTTGCTTGCTAGTACCTCTGCATACGTGGGTTTATGTGTTGAGACCTTATTTATTGAGGGAAATGATGTGCATGTGCTGACAACATGTCAGCCATTTAATTTGTTAGTATGTGAGAGTCATGCCTCAATTGTCATAGTGTAACTACATCTCTCACATACTGTATTTGTTTCTTTCAGGATTAAATGGTTGTCAGTATACATGAGACAATTGCTACATTGACTCAGGATGCCCATGTCTACCAGGCTGCCCACAGATGTAGCAGAAAAGCGCCCATCCATAGTTACAGTTATTTTGCTATGGATTTAACCAGGGAGAGGAGTGGGGAGATTTAACTGGACTGGGATGATAACACACGATGAAGAATGGTTGCTGTACCCATTGTAAACTACAGCTATCCAATAATGTGATGCTGCTCTGTGCACAACTCAGGTTCACCCAGAGTGGCCAGGGGACTGGGCAAGGTTGCAGAGATAATTATTCTAAGGGACATTTTAACTTGATAGCATTTGCATCTATACAGGGCACTACTAACTGCTGCTGTGCTGAGATCAGCCTAGCACAAACACTGAGCTTATATAGAATCAGATGAACAAGTTTTACAACAGCAAGCCTCACAGACCAATCAGGAAAACACACAATAAGCTTTTGGCCATCAGCTCTCAACACAGATAGTTTTACTAAGGCACACATCTGCCACAAGACTGCAGTAAAAAAAAAAATCTTAATGTAGAAATGTTGGTTTTAGAGCTCAATGCAGGGAAATAACACTAACCTAGTCAATTCCTGAACCAGTGAAAGTCTGGAATGAAAGAGTAAAAGATGACCCCATTTTGGACCCATTGTAAAAGCATATTTTGAATATTGAGAGGGAAGGTGGGTAAGATACCCCTGCAGGAATTATGTTAAAGACAGTTCCTGACTTTTGCTGCATCAGGATGTGCTAGATTAGTTTCAGTGAGACACTAAATTACAGCTTGTATATGTGTGTGTATATGTGTGTTTATGTGTGTGTCTATCTGTGTGTGCATGTGTTTATCTTTCTGTCTGTGTGCATGTATGTGTCTGTCTGCTTGTGTGTGCATGCCTGTGTGTCTGTCTTTCTGTCTGACTTCGCAAGCACGTGTGTGTGTGTGTGTGTGTGTGTGTGTGTGTGTGTGTGTGTGTGTGTGTGTGTGTGTGTGGGGGCGAATGTGAGTTTTGTGTAGTATAAAACATCAATATCCAGATACATCAGTAAACATAGCCTTGATTTTTATATATCAAAACTTAAAAGAAACTCAAGAAAAAAACTGAAGCAACAATGATCACAACAGAAAAATAAATGTTTTCCTTTTTGCAGTTAATGTTTAAAAGATTCCCCAATATTAAAGAGCTTCTATAAAATTAGATATAATAAACATCCTTTCTAAAACTGTATACTAATAGAAATGAAATTAATAGTTTTATGAAATAGTCATTCATTCCTATTGTAAAAATATCCCTTTATGCATTAAAGATGATATCTAATTTATTTTGTGCACAAGTAAAGAAAATTGTACTGTCACTACAACAATTCTTAATAAAAAGGTGATGTTAGTCTAGACACAGTCTTATAATGGTAGGCATTGCATGCCAGATGCTCAAAGTTTTTACCTGAAAACACAACTGCATCAGAGAATCAAATTATGTCGGTCAGTTATGTTTTTATTTTCTAGGTTGTACATATGTTTAAATATAGGATGTCTAACAAAGTAGCATGTAGCCTTCTCATTTATCATGTTCTTCATAATGTGATATATCCATGAGGTGAGAATCCAAAAAAGAAAAAAAAATGAACACAAACACATTGTCAATGTAGTTATAATTTTAGTGAGAACACATTAAGATTAGAAAATTCATTCAGCACTACAATTTAATTCTGGTAGTTTCAAGATTAGTGGGGTAGTCTACCTTGCCAAATGTTCAATGTGTCCTGCATTTTACATTAGAAAGATAGAGCAGATTTATGAACACATTTATGACATCAACAAAAAAAGAGTAAGAAAAATGCTTTGTATAAACACTTGTTAATGTGTGAGAATTTTATGAAATTCTTTTTAGCATGTTGGATATTGTGGTTTCTGACCAGAGATGGGACAATTGTGAGCTGCACCTACAATACAGGGAATTACTATAGCAGCTTAAATTAGATGTCTCAATTAAACCAGATATTCATAGGGTCATAGGTAAGTACTAGGCTAGCTGTCCTTATGGGCAATTTTAAGCCCATCCAATTTCCATGTCAAAGTTGAGACTCAAACACTGTACTTTATGTTTGTGCAGTAAACACTTTAACCATTATTCCAACCTCCCAACCTTAATTAATGAAAACCTATCAATCAATTATGTACTGAAGATGGGAGCAGCTGAACATACATTAATTATATTATACTTTACTATTTAATATTAACTTATAAAGATTTATACACTACATATATTATTTTTCATTACATTATTTTAATTTAATATTTATTGTATGATGACTGGTTTTAGATGAATTTGTTGTGTGATATGATATGTCTTTAAGAATTTGATTGTAACTATTGGGGCACATTATCTACATGATACTTAAATACAGGAATGTACTAACTTGATTTAGTTCTGATGACGTCCATATACTATGAATGGATGAAAGTGCTCAACTTTTTAATGAATACATTTTGTTTTTTGGATACAATATCGGTTCCTTCCTGACTGTTCCTAATACTTCTGATATTTACTGGAGGATATGATTATGCATTTGTTGGTATTATGTTTTAGGTCATGGTTTTGATATCAAATATTAATTTAGGACTGGCCTTTTGTAGGATCCTGGTGACATTTGGGAAGTTTATGACAGCACCAATTTTGCAGTCATCTCTAAATATAGTCAGCCACAAACCTTTAATATTAGCTTTATCCTCCAAGAGGTAAATGCCAAAGAAGTGTGACCCAAAGACTGAAACCTTGGCACTCCAGAAGCCAAAGGTGTTTTGGAGGAGGTAGAGCCACCCACTCTTACTTCTTGGGTTATACTAGTTAGCCTGTTTGCTATCCATCACTCAGTTTGAGTTTGAGATTAGACTTGGCATAGTCTCTAAATACTGAGGTTAAGCTGGATGCTTTGGGCATCAGTCTTATAGTGAATGTGACTGACTTATGGTCCAGTTTGACCAAGGAGGATGTTAACAGATGGTTGAGAGCAGAGTTGCTACATACTAATGAGGACCAAGCTGAGGATTTTATTACACTTGGTTGGGATAAATACTAATTGATCCAAAGAGATTGAATTGATGAAGTCCAGAAATTTCTAGGCATTCATGTTTGAGGAAGCATAAGTCTTCCAGTTTATGGATGGATGGTTGAAGTCTCCTAGCAGAATAGTGCTTGGATTAGTGCATAGGGACTTCATACTAGTTAGGTAGGTGGTTTGTGCTGAGGAGGACATAGAGGGTATCTATAATTAACCATGATATGATAAGGATTTTGCTTACAGTAAGTTGAATGTAATGGAGTTTCAGGTTATTATCTTGCCTATCAAGTCTAGAGATGAGATACTTTTAATGTAGCCGTATTTGCCTTTAGTGCATTTATCTAATATGGTAGGCCTGTAAAAGTGATAGGCATTGAAGCCCTACACTAATAATGTACATTTACTGGTCCTGGACCACATCTCAGTGGCACCAGATAGTCAACTGACAGTAACTATCTTTATGTGCAGACTGGTAAGTTTTATAATGGAGTCAACAACGATGAAACTATTAGATTATTTGGATGTCTGTCTTCTGGGATTTTGAACTGAGTCAGTGTATTTGTTGCTGGATCCTACCTGTGGTCTCTGCTTGTGAGGCTTCCTTCTTGTGCTACATTTCAGAGGCTATTCTGGTTTTTGTTGCTTACTTTTAAGAGCCTCAGCATATGAAGGTCTATGTATTAGTCTTAGCTGCATGTGAATTGTTTAGTATGGTGTTATGTGGTACTCACAACCTGCTTGTTATTTGTAGTGGATTTGCGTGAGGGCTTTACTTCTGTTAACAATATATGACTACAGCTCTCACACACTGTGTTACTTTGTTTAAGTAGTACTTGATTATCAGTAAACAAGAAATAATTGCAACATTGATCATGATTCCCATTTTAACCAACCTGGTTACAGAGACAGTTGGAAAGTGCAAACCCATGTTTCCATTCTCTTAATAAAGTGGGTTGAAGTGAGTGGGTAGTGTCAAGGTTAGGGTTTGAGTAACTGGATTGCTGTCTGTATAAAATGAACAATTAAAGTCTACTCTAGAAGAGCAGTGCACCTCTTTGCAGAAATCAAAGGCTCTTCGCATAACATCTATTAGGTACACTAGGCATTTGTAGAGTTGGTTACATAAGAAAGTTAAGTGCATGCATCTGTAGAGTAAGCAGTAAACATGGCTGCACACTGAGCAGCATCACACAGATGACAAATAGCAAAATGACACTCTTCAATGTTCAGCAGTAATCCCAAAACAAAACTCTTTAAAGGTCTGCAGTAAACAAAACAATACTCTTCAAAGGTCTACAATAATCCCAAAACAACACTCTTCAAGGATCTACAGTAATCAGCTTTAGAAATGCAGAAACAGCCATACCACCGTATAAACACAACAGAACATTTTTTATACCAAACAGTAAAAAAGTACAGTAAAAGTGCACAAAATAGCAATTAAACTGTATAATCCACTAGGCAATTATTAAATGCAATAGAAAGCAGTACTTTCTGCTGTTTAGATAAGGAATCATCTTAAATTGCCAACTCCAGTAATTTCAAATCATATGCTCAATGCTTGGCCTACTGGATTAAGATAACAGGCAAGTTGCTTCATATTTTTAACCCAGCAGGACAACTGAAATAACCAATAGAAAATTACCTAGAGAGTCAGCCAAAATACCTACTTCTGGAAAACAGCAGCAATTTATTTCTCTGCTATAAAACTAATAGCATTAGTTTTTAGAAACTAAACTTGCAGGAAATATCTAATATAGCAGTGAAGCAACACTTTAAAAATGCAGTAACAGCCAAGCCACTATATAAGCACAGCAGAACATTGTTTAACCAAGCAATGAAAAGGTACAATAAAACTGAATAAAATAGCACTTAAACTGCATAATTCATAAGGCAACTGTTGTGTTACATAAAACAGTACTCTCCTGCATTGTAGATGAGGAAACAGCAAACAACTCAAAATGCCATTGTAGTAAGAATCTTTTGTGTTCAACATCTTTGTATCCTGTATAGGAAGGGATAAAATGTGAAACTGCATTGCGTGCAAAGAAATAAGCTAAAATGAGTTGTTTTTCTTGTAAGGAATTTGCTGACCAGAAAGGAATGCACATATGCTACTTTGGTACAGGCACAGGCCTATCTTGGGACTGACCTCTGACCAAGGAGGAGTGCATAGATGTTACCTTGATGTAGGCACCAACTTATCTTGTGTCTGACTTTTTTACCATCTAAGGCTCCAGTGAGTGAATTTATAGCCTTGACTGAAATTCCTTGTCTAGTAACCAGCTGCTGTGTATGCACAAAAGAGGGTATAAAAACCCATGTAAAGTGTGTAGAAATTAGACTGCTGGCAACCAAGAACTTTGTGGCAGGTCTCCATGCATGTAAAATAAACTCTTTTGGCCTACCTTTTTGCTGCGTGATTCTTCCAGTATATGTTAAGAGTATTAAAATCTTTTGACATTTCTGGCAGAACGGGCCACCTCTTCATGGTATGAATCGCATAAGAGGGACTGAAAACCTGTACAGGAAGGGGAGAACCCTTGAACGGAAAGACCTCCTAAGAAGTCGTAAGTAGAGGCCAGTCACTCTTAGATTCGATCCGTGGGACGGTGAAGAACAAGGGCGGAAGATCCGCAGTAAGGTAAGCTTTTTTATTTGCAAAAGTTTTTTTATTTAAAAGGGACTAGTCATAAAGGAATTTCTTTTGTTTAAAATTTTACAAAAGACCGGTAGAGATCTCAGGAAAAGGAAACAGTTTTTCTTTTAAATAAGAAAAATGGGAACAGGAAGCAGTTGTTGTGTTAGGAAGGGCTGCTTAAATAAAAGGACTGAGGATGAGGAATATATGTTTAAATTACATCCGAAAAACTTGAAATATATAAAAAAATGGAAGAAAGACTATGGGTTTAGTGGTACCTTGAATAAATCAGAATGTCAAAATCTAGTGAGAGACCCGGACACAGGAGGTAAGGTTAAGAAACAAAAAGGTAGGATTTCCTCAAGCACAGAAATGGTTAGAAGAAGCTAATAAGAGACATAGGAACAATTTTCAAATAAGGAGATGGTGGCTCGAGTGCAAAAGATGCATTTTTGTCCGAAAAGAGGATGACGAGACATCTGTTGCCTGTCGAGACTGACAGCCCCGCCTTGTATCCCGGGTTAGAAAAGACATGGTTAGTCCACCCCAGTATCAGGAAGATGACACAGAGAATCAGGATAAAACTGTACCCTCCGTAGTACTGACAAAACAAGTAGGTGAAACCCTGGAACTCCGAACCGTAATATAGATAAATCAGAATGGACGCGTAAGGAAGCTGAAATGCAAGAAGATGAATTAAATATAGTATCTACAGACTCATATCCCCTTATAGAAGTAGCAAACCCACAGGCAGGAACACCCGGTCAAGGTCCCACTATTTTAGTTTACCGACCTTGGACACGGGAAGACATCCGAAAAGCTGTGGAGGGCATACCACACCCAAAATTAGACATGACTAAATTTTGCGACATTGCAGGTATGATGGAAAGTTACAAATTAAATTCCGTTGAAGTGGAACAGGTAATACGCCAAATCTTAGGACCAGATTGGCACTTAATTTGTGGGAATTGGGATCCCCTAACTAGGACAAATAGTAAACCACGTGCCTTTGAGTCTGAATCATATAAGACACAAACACAGGACATGTTAAAGCGTATTATGAAACAGTGGAAGCCTAAGGCAGATTGGACTTGTATTAATCAGTGTGTACAAACTGAAGATGAAAAAGTAGATCATTATTTACAAAGATTTAACCAGTGCTTTGATAACCATAGTGGAATAGACAAACCACCCAATCAAGAAAAGGATTCACCTTATGAACAACAGTTAAAAAATGCCTTTTTAAAAGGATGTAGGACTGCAATCAGTAACTTCATTCACAAACATATGATAGACCATAGGACGGCATGTCTGCAACCCTTACTGGAGTATGCAAGACATGCAGAAAAATATTTAGAAGAAAGGAAAAGGAAACAAGCTCAAACCTTTACGGTGAGTGAAGATGGGACACTTATGCTACTGCAAGGTCCGACTAACAGGGGTAGAGGAAGGGCAGAGGCAGGGCAGAGGAAGAGGGAATGTGGGACATTCCGAAGACTATGAAGGCATACAGAAAAGAGGAGAATGTTTCAAATGTGGTAGAAAGGGACATTTTGCCAGGGATTGCCGGTCTTCTGAAAGAACTAAAACCACCCCGGATCATGAGTCAGCATGACTATATGATGGTGGTGGAGGTGAATCAGACCCAGACAAAAAGGCTGATGGGCCAGACTCAATAAGGCAGAGTGAAGAGGAAGCTTTTGAGGACATAAACGAAGAGGGTAAGGGAGAATGTGCAGGATGGGAGAATGGAATGACTGATTTTTCAGACGAAGGCGAATATCAGGTTGTTAATTTAACAGCGCTGGCTTTAACTATGCAGCTAGTGGCACAACCGATTATCACACTTCAAGTGGAAGGGAAAGATGTAGAATTTTTGTGTGATTCAGGGGCCTCCAGGACCCTGCTAAAAACCTCTGCAGTGCCATCTGATGTAACTTCTGATGACTATGTATTAGTCAAGGCAGCCAATGGCCGCATTTATAAAGAACCACTATCTAAACCCTTATGGTTCACGGACCCTGAAACTAACCAAACTATCAGATTTCGAGTCATTATTTCCAAAATTTGCCCTGTAAACTTATTGGGGAGAGATTTGATGCACGTGTTTGGCATAGCAGCTGTGCCGACTGCATCAGGGATTCTAGCCAAACGAGTAGAAATTCAAGATGTTATGTTGCAGGTGGGGCAGGGTGATTTACACCACTGGTACAGTAATGATCTTGTCGAAACTGGACCACAAAATGTAGTAAATGAGCTAACTAATTTGGCCTTAAGCAAATATGGCACACAACCACCAGTGGTAGCTAAACAACTACACTGTACAATGTACTACAGAAAGTATGTAGGACCAGACGACAAATATGAAGAGCAATTCTTTAAACACAAGGTCACAAAAATCTTGTTACAAAACCTATATTGGGATAATGCAGGAAATTCTGCAGTTACATGCAGTCTTACAAAAGATATGCAGTTACTTTTTCGCAATAATTCTATTGCACATGTCTCTGTAACAAGGGAAGAACAAATGGCATGGTATCTGGTGGGAGGAAAGTTACTGAATGGGCTAAAATGACGCCAGAACAGTTGGCATGTAAAGGCGACAGGTACAAAGACTAAATTGGGTCACCCAGGCTAGACCAACAGTGCACCTCCAAGACAGGCTAACGCCACCCGGGAGGGCCATTCTGACTATATCTCCTAACCCTGCAGGAAGAATTAAAGTTACAATCAGTGCCAGACTCCTTATGGTCCCACGGCAACATGACATTGGGCTAATAAGAACAGCAGGACAGGTTAAAATAACTCCAAAATCCGACTTTAGACCTCACAAGCGTCAGTATCCGTTAAGTAAAAGGCAGAAGAAGGCATTCTACCAGTGATCACGGCTCTATTACAAGCTGGGGTTTTAATTCCATGCACAGATTCACCGTGTAACACACCCTTGTTCCCAGTAAGGAAACCGGATGGGACCTGGAGAATGGTACAGGATCTGCAGGCTGTGAATGCTGCTGTGGTACCAAGGGCTCCTATGGTCCCAGATCCATCTGTTTTGTTAAATGATATCCTTCCCACAGATAAGTATTTTTCTGTCATTGATATCAGTAACGCATTTTTCCATCCCTCTACAGGAAGCTAGTAGGTTTTGGTTCGCTTTACGCTCATGAGCAAGCGGTACACCTACACAAGGCTGCCGCAGGGATATTGTGAAAGCCCTACAATCTTTTCAAGAAATGTCAACAAACCTGGCACAGTTTCAACCGGAGCATGGCTGTCATCTACTGTTATACGTGGACAACATCTTACTGGCTGCACCCACGGAGGCTGTCTGTGAGTCTGAAACTATTCGGTTATTGCATTTCTTGGCGAAAGAGGGACATAAGGTAAACAAATCTAAATTACAATTTTGTAAAGCTGAAGTACGATATCTAGGTTATACCATTTCAAATGCTGGTAGACAACTGGATAGCTGTAGAAAATAAGCTATTTTACAGGCACCAATGCCCAGTACGAAAAAAGAAATGATGTCATTTTTAGGAATAACTAACTTTTGTCGTAGTTGGATTCCCAATTATGCAGAGGAAGTGAGTTCACTTTCAGAACTTATTTTTACACTCCCCATGGCAGCACATGATGCGCTGAAATGGACAGATAAGGCAATACAGGCATTTACTAGGGTAAAGCAACTGATAGCAGGATCTGCAACACTTAGCTTCCCTGACTATACGAAACCTTTTGTTCAGACAGTAGATTGTAAGCAGGGTTTTATGACATCGGTTCTGTTGCAAATTTATGGGGATAAGTTGAGACCATTAGCTTTTTATTCCAGTAAACTGGACACAGTGGCACGATCGTTGCCACACTGTGTACAAGCAGTAGTCGCAGCTGCACTGGCCGTGCAGGCGTCTGCAACCCTAGTTTTGTTTCATGACCTTACTTTACGGGTACCGCACTCTGTCGCGGTAATACTTCTACAGGATAAAGTTACCTTTCTCTCTCCTAGCAGACACTTGTCCTGCATGACAATGTTACTATCACAACCACACATGACCATTGAGCGATGCACCACTCTTAATCCAGCCACGCTGTTACCGACAGCTGATGACGGTGCCCCTCACGTATGTTTAGACTTAATACACTCTAATGTCTTACCAAGACCAGACTTTAAGGATCAGCCTTTGGCAAATTCAGATTGGACCCTGTTCGTAGATGGGTCAGCACGTAAGAATGAGGCAGGTATTACACAAGTGGGTTATGCAGTCACAACTGAGACTAAGGTACTAGAGGCAAAACCTCTCCCCAGGAACCTGTCCGCACAAGCGGCTGAATTGATTGCTTTGACCAGAGCATGTATCATTTCCAAGGATAAGGCAGTTACTATCTACACAGATAGTCAGTATACTTTTTCCATGGTCCATGTCTTTGCACAGCAATGGAAAAATAGGGGAATGGTTACGGCCTCAGGAAAGGAAATAACCCACAAGGATTTCATTCTTAGCCTCTTACAAGCTGTCCAACTGCCACGGGGATTGGGCATCTGTAAGTGCGCAGCACACACAAATGCCAAGGATCCAGTATCACTTGGAAATGCACTAGCTGACAAAACTGCAAAAAGTGTAGCCTTAACCTCTACTTTTGCACTCGAGACCACACAGAAGGAACTTCATCCTACAGATAAATTTGATCTACAAACTTTACAAGTAATGCAGGAACTTAGTACAGTTCAGGAAAAACAGCGATGGGTTAAATATGGGGCTATTCAGAAGCAAGGAGTTTTGTAGGTCCAAATGACAAGTATGTCTTGCCAACAAACCTTTAGGTATGCCTCATTAGTGACGCATGGCCCATCTCATCTGGGCCCTGCTGCTATGGTTCAAATGACCCAGCAAATTTTCTGGACCAAGGGCTTTATAGCATATGCTAAACGATTTTGTTTATCGTGCCTGCTTTGTGCACGATACCATGGTGGTGAGATGCGAATCACCCAGCAGCTTTCCCGCTGCCTCCGTATCCATTTCACACAATCTGTATGGATTTTATTGAACTAACTCCTGTCCAACAAAAGCGATTTGTATTAGTCATTATTGATGCTTTTACAAAATGGGTTGAAGCTTTTCCAGTAACACATCCAGATGCCCTGTCGGTAGCCAAGGCCCTTACGAATAATATTATCCCTCATTTTGGGCTACCCACACGCATCTATTCTGATAACGGCACACATTTTGTAAACCAAGTTATTCAAAAGCTGGCTGCTCAGATTGAACTAAAACACCACTGTGCCTACCACCCACAGTCAGCAGGGTTGGTTGAACGCCATAATGGCATTCTCAAAGGCAAGTTACATAAACTCATGGCCGAAACACATCAGTCTTGGATAAACTGCTTACCTCTGGCACTCCTGTCCATGCGTACCACTCCCACTTCAAAAGGGGTCACACCATTTGAACTACTATATGGGAGACGCAGTGGCAAGGTCTTTGCCTGCGGAACGTGAGGGGGGTGAAGAGATAGCAGATTACATGAGGAAAATGCTGACAAAAACTAACACTTCTCTAATGAATGATTATTTTTCAGATCAGAAGAACAACAGGATCCTGGAAGTGAAGGCTGGCGAGTGGGTGTGGATTAAAATTGTTAAAAGAAAACGTGGGCCTCTCCGTGGGAAGGTCCATACCAGGTTTTGATTTCGACACCCACAGCAGTTCGAATAAAGGAGCGAACATCTTGGATCCACCTGACACATTGCAAGATTGTCAGGAAATTTGAGTTGGAAAAGAATTTGAGTTCCTGAGGAACACTGATTAGTAGCAATCCTGTTTTTGTATGAACTTTTCTGACTGTTGTAGCAATGCAGGAAAATACCAGAAGGGAGCAGCCCTTCCCACAAAGGCATTGTAAAATAATTTTGTTATTAGTGATTGTAAGTGTTATTTTTCTGTTTTGGCCATTTTTATTTTCACACCAAACTAGCCAAACAAAGAGAGATGAAAATACAGCTTGGCATCCACCTTTTAACACGTATCAGGCTATTAAATATGCATATGCTTTGTCTTTTAATGTTTCAAATTGTTGGATATGCACAGCTATCCCGACTGTACATGGTGGTCTGATGTTAGGTACAGTCCCTTTGGGGCAAATGATACATGGACCAATTTACTATTTGAAACTTCAGACGTACCGTAAGGACAAAATAGCATTACCCTCATGGGTCGCCAGAATGGAACTGTATGTTTCCAGAGATCTGGAAAAATTAAGGTTGGATGGAGTCAATGTAATGTAACCATAATTCATAACTGTACATTAGATGGGCACTGTGCAACAAGTTTCAAGCCTATAAGAGTGCTTATTAATAGTACAGGGCTTATTAATGTCACAAGTTTTGTTGAAAAAATGTTATCTGTGTATGATCTTTTGTTTAAAGGGATACAAGACAAAGGAAATCAGTCTATTCCAGTAAATATCACTCTTAAAGTGAATGACTGTTATTTTGTCTGTGGTAAAAAAGCATACAAATGGTTACCAAGGAATTGGTCAGGCAGTTGTTTTTTGGGTTATTTGGCACCAGCTATAAGACATTCATTTACTCTTCCCCAAGGTAAAATATGAAATGTACGTGCTGTGAATAAACCTGTTAATCCCGTAGGTAACATTGATGCATCCTGGATCTATCATCACGATTTGGCCCACAGTAGCAGCAAGGGACTGTCACACATGGACTTGGGCGATGATATCATTTCTTGGGCTGGTATTCTTCCAGCCTATGGGACAGTAAAATCTATTTGGGAGCTCAGAAAACTGTCAAAACTGTTAGAAACTCTGAGCAATGCAACTTTTTCTGCGCTAGAGTTGGTGACGGATGAGCTAACTGCAATGAGGATTGTAGTGTTGCAGAATCGGATGGCGCTCGATTTCACCCTAGCGGCGAAAGGAGGTACTTGCGCTCTTATCCAGGAGGGGTGTTGTTCTTTTATTCCCAATAACGAGCACGATATAGACAGTCATTTGGAAATCTTACAACAAGTTTCTGAACTTACAAAACCAGGACAGAATCCATTGACTGACTTTTTCCAGAATTGGTTTGGAAATTGGGAAACAGTATTTATGAATGTCTTAATTGCTGTATGTGTTGGTGCCATTATATTCCTACTGTTGGGTTGTTGTTGCATTCCTTGCATCCGAATGATAATATCAAGTGTATTGTCTGCCAATGCAACTAAAGCTTATTATTCTGAATATACAATAAATGAATCGTGTTAAAACCTGTATGAATAAAATGTATTACTGGGGATACAAAGTGTTGTGAGAAATGTAGTAAGAATCTTTTGTGTTCAACATCTTTGTATCCTGTATAGGAAGGGTTAAAATGTGAAACTGCATTGCGTGCAAAGAAATAAGCTAAAATGAGTTGTTTTTCTTGTAAGGAATTTGCTGACCAGAAAGGAATGCACAGATGCTACTTTGGTCCAGGCACAGGCCTATCTTGGGACTGACCTCTGACCAAGGAGGAGTGCATAGATGTTACCTTGATGTAGGCACCAACTTATCTTGTGTCTGACTTTTTTACCATCTAAGGCTCCAGTGAGTGAATTTATAGCCTTGACTGAAATTCCTTGTCTAGTAACCAGCTGCTGTGTATGCACAAAAGAGGGTATAAAAACCCATGTAAAGTGTGTAGAAATTAGACTGCTGGCAACCAAGAACTTTGTGGCAGGTCTCCATGCATGTAAAATAAACTCTTTTTTGGCCTACCTTTTTTGCTGCGTGATTCTTCCAGTATATGTTAAGAGTATTAAAAATCTTTTGACAACTGTTGTGTTACATAAAACAGTACTCCTAAATCCTAAATAATTCAAATGATATAGTTATATTAGTGTTAAACATATACTTGAGAAGTATTTATTTAGGATGTTTTAAGAGTTCATATGTACTATATATAGTTTTCAGTAATTTTTTATGGTAGGTCTTTAAATTTTATTCATTGCCATCAATTATGTATGTAAATTAATTGTGATTGAATAGTACTTAAACAGGTGTATGGATGGTGAAGTTGTTTCTGAGGAAGTTCACAGAAGATTAAAGTGAATGAAAGCGCTAAAAACAACTTGTGGAGTCTCATAATTTGCTGCTGGGTTTAAGCTGACTTTTTCCAGAGTTACTTAGTTGCAGTGTCTTTCTGTTCTTTGAAGTTTTTGTACGTTTTCAGCTTTTTACCTTTGGCTAGAATTATGTCACAAGACCCGTTGATGGATTTATCCACCCATCCAGTTCCAGAAGGATTTATGCATTTTTCTGAACAGCTAACAAGTGTTATTACTACAGCAATTCAAAAGGGCATCGAAAATGCTTCCAAACCAGGTACTTTTTCATTTGGTGAGGGAAGTCAAAATGCGAACACCCGTAATCGTGGTTATTTGGCCAGCACACCGGATAACGGAAGTGCCAGCAAGTCGCAAGACGTTCCTTTCGTGGGTCCAAGTAGTGTGGTGGAATATATCGCAAAAGATGCAGAAAACCCTTTTGAAAATATCCAGGACATTGAAATTGCTGACGAAGTAACACGGTGGATTCTGATTTTCAGAATCAAAAAAGCTGTAAACAAAGTATCTATGAGCTTGAAAGACTAACTTTTAAACATGTAAACCTAGATTTGGAAATCTGTTATCTTGCTGAGTGTGTCAAGCGCAAGTGTGTCCCACAAGGTCTTCGCTACAGTAAATTTCCAAACTGTGTAGCTTTGGGGACAGTTTGTATGAAGAACTGACTGGTTTATTTAACGACTTTGGACTAAAATTGATGACGACTTTGATTAATCATTATACAAAGCAGCTACAAGTCTTAAAACAACAAATGACTGATTTAGACTCTAAAATTAAGAACTTTGCTTGTTTTTCTACTTTTATTTGTACTCCAGCATTACTGCTAGAGCAGACCGCAACGGCGGCAAGCGCGGCCGATCATTTCAAGAAAGCAAAAGAAATTAAAAGGGACATTACAGCATATGCTAACAAAAAAGCTTATGTTTTGGTATCACATGTTGATACAGAATATATGCATGATACTAATTGTAATAACAAGCATATTGTGGATTCAAATGACAAAAGAAATGTGTCTGGCTCTAATAGTAGGTTGAGCAATAATGGTGGGGCAAATAATATGAAGCCCCTATCTTAGATAATTGTAATAACTGTGACAGGAATGGTCAGGTTGCTAGTGCATCTAACAATGATAGTCACACAGTTTCTAATAATACCACAAATACGGACAATAACTGTGGTGACAATGGATCCAATGGAGGTCCTTTTAGTCGACAAACAGGGGAACAAACGTGGGCCAACTTGGAACAAAGTGGTTCAGAACAAACCCAAGGGAAGGCTGAGAAACAGAAAGAGATGGTAGGGGCAGTTCCCTTAAATTCATATGAAATACAGATACACAACTTGTCAAATATGGACATTTCTGAAGAGACTACTAGTCTCTTACAGAAAGGTTTGTCTTTTATTCCTTCCAATCATTTTAATAAGACAAAAACCATAATAGATTTCAGATTAACACTTAGGAAATTAAATCTTAAATACATTATGAAAGACATTACAACAATCTCTACACAGGAAGGTCCCAAGAAAGCTAGTACCTTTAATACACCACTAGTGGGCACACTTCAAGTTTTTCAAAACATATGTGAGGAAGCTATGAGAAACATAAATGCCACTAGCTTTCCTGAGAATTTAAGTGAGCCAGAGTTAACGGCTCTGAAAAACTTAAAGGACAACACGGACATAAGAATTATGAAGGCTGACAAGGGGGGCAAAATAGTAATTATGGAAAATTCACAATATATAAACTCAATGGAAGCTTTGTTAATGGACAAACATGTCTATCAAGAAGTAGATACTAAGATGATACAAAAAAGTTTTTTAAGATTAGATACTACTTTATTTGATATGTTTAGTCAAGATGAAATAGACTATGCAACATATAGTTTCCTATTAGTTGAATTTCCTAAAATGGGAAACATGTTTGGTATCCCAAAACTACAAAAACCTGTTTGATCCCCCTTTTAGGCCAATTATCTCAGCCCCCAAATGTAAGACAGAAAATATCTCCATTTGGTTAGATTACACTTTGAATCCAATAGTACAACGTTCTAAATATTATTTAAAAGACTCTTGGCATCTATTGGAACAGCTTAGAGAATTACAACCTCTGACATCTGAATTCTTTCTTGCTTCCTTGGATGTACAATCTTTATACACTTGTATTGATCATGAATTTGGAATTGAACATTTAAGACAATATTTGGTTGCTAACACAAATTTAAGTAATATTAAGGTTAACACCATTTGTAGTCTTATGGAATGTGTATTACAAAACAACTTTTTCAAATTCAATGATAAATTTTATAGGCAAGTTTCGGGTGTGGCAATGGGGGCAAGGGTAGCTCCGGCCTATGCAAATCTGACTATGGCACAATGGGAAAACACTTTCGTGGCAAATTCTATTTATAAAGACAAGATCATCTTTTACACCAGATACATAGATGATCTGTTTTTTCTATGGAATGGTACCTTACAGGAATTTCACAAGTTTGTTCATTATTTGAACAACACTACAAATTGTCTAACATTCACTGTTGGTGAATTTGGAACTAACATCAATTTTTTGGATTTACATTTAAGTTATGACAATGTACTTAAAAATTTTTCAAGTTCCATATATAGAAAACCTACATTTGCAAATCAGTATTTGCACAAAAACAGTATACACCCTTACCACATGAAGAAAGGGGTTATAAAGGGTCAATACATTCGTCTAAGCAGGTTGACATTTGACAATGAGATTTTTCTGAGTGAAACAAATAATCTAAGGATTTTTGTCACTAGAGGTTATAAGTTGGCATGGTTAAAAACAATAGAAAGAGAAGTAACATTTCTTCGTGAGACCACAGCAAGGCCTATTTTAACAGTAGGGTCACTGGTCACAGAAGTAACAACTAAGAACAATAAGGAATTTAGTGGTTCCTTTTGCTACCCATTTCTAATGAGATGTGGCTTATTAAAGACATTATTGTAAATAACTGGAAGATTATCTTGGGTAACCAAGATTTAGCAAACATTTTAGGCATTAAACCAATGTTCACTTTCAAAAAAGTAGTTAATCTAAAAAGTATACTTGAGAAAAAGGAAAACAGATGTACTACAAATAGAACGGGTGTCATACAAACTAAAGGCACCTTTTCTTGCCACTGTTGTAAACAGTGTAGATACATCACTAATTCATCTTTGTACACTTTAAGCATTTACGAATAACACATTGGTCAAAACAGTATTTTACATGTCACAGTACTATGGTTGTTTATTTTGCTCAGTGCCAAACATGTCCAAGTTATTATGTGGGAATGACCACAAGAGCCTTGAAAGTCAGAATTAGTGAACACATTTTGGCTATAAAGAAAAAGACACAAATAATGCATTAGCAAGGCATTCTATCATTTGTAATGAATTTAAAAGTTTACATTTGCTGTTCTAGATAGTGTAAATAGTGTAACATTTGGTGGTAATTTCAAACTTTTATTAGAATGTAAAGAGTCCTTTTGGCAAATATTTTTAGGAGCTGACAAATTTCCAGGTCTCAATGAAACTATAAATATGAGATGTTTCCTGGAAATGAATTCATAATTTTTATTGTGATATCACATATTCAAATGATATAGTTATATTAGTGTTAAACATATACTTGAGAAGTACTTATTTAGGATGTTTTAAGAGTTCATATGTACTATATATAGTTTTTAGTAATTTTTTATGGTAGGTCTTTAAATTTTATTCATTGCCATCAATTATGTATGTAAATTAATTGTGATTGAATAGTACTTAAACAGGTGTATGGATGGTGAAGTTGTTTCTGAGGAAGTTCACAGAAGATTAAAGTGAATGAAAGCGCTAAAAACAACTTGTGGAGTCTCATATTTTGCTGCTGGGTTTAAGCTGACTTCGTTTTTCCAGAGTTACTTGGTTGCAGAGTCTTTAAATGAAGTAAGCAAGCTGCCTTACACTTTTTTTCTAGCAATGGAGTCAAAAGAACCAATAGAAAATTAGCTAGAAATTAAGCCAAAAATGCCTACTTCCAAAATCGAATGTCTGCATGTGTTAGATGGATAGCAGCATAGATAGAAAAGAGAAGGTGGCACATTGACAAAATATCTCATTGTGGCAATACTATGGAATATAATAGTACAATCCCACAAGGATGAATATTGGGGTCTTACTTATTCAGCTTATATGCATATCAGACATTAAATAGGTTTACTGTCTCCATGCTGGTTATTTGAAATTAGGAAATGTGTAACCTAACTGGAAAATCTGGAGAAGATTCAACAATGTTTAGATGAATTGTGTGGCTGGGTTAATGATAACATGATAACTGATCTAAATAACATTATTGCATTATAGCTTTAGATTAAGAAAAAAGAAAACTGAGTATCTCCTTATTTAAAGACCTTGTAATATAGGATGAGTACGTTTTAGTGATTATATTGACTATGCCATGAGAGAATATACAAAAATAATTGGGTGTGTCAGAAAATTAAATCAAGAAAAAGTGGTATGATGAAAATAAGCCATAACAGTCTAATAAGGCCTAAACTTGAGTATGGTAATTGTTTATCATTCATACACATAAAAAAAAAAAACAGTGGGCCAACTTAGAGGAAACAAAGAGGCAGTTTACAAAGCTGATTGGTGGTTTGGAGAATATGCTTTACATCTATATACAGACTTTCATGTTTGGGACTATATTTGGTAAACTATAGGTTCATTAAGGAGGAACCTGATTTTTTTCTTTAATGTGAATAAAGCTTTATTCCTCTGGGAGTATCTCTCTATCAAAAAATGTATAATATAGAGCATAGTAAGTTAATAAGATCATTCAAGAAAAATAAAACCAAAGAATAGTTTTCATGGCAAATATGACAATTTAAGCAAATGTAAAGATGTTTAGTATGTATTTATTTGTTGATTATTTTGCTTACTTGCTTATGTTGACCTGGATAGTCTGTCAAGTCCTCTTTGAGTGTTGGGCTGGGGAGAAAAGCTCCTATGACTTTAATGTTTTATCTGAATTTATCTGGAATGTCTGACTGGGATTGATCTCATTTTCAGCTGTGGCCTGCGGATAAATGCTCCACAGTTACTGCAGATACAAGTACAGAGAACATTACAAAATACATACATAAAGAAACATGCTTGACATTTTTTCACTGTACAGGGTAAAAAAGTTGTATAGTATTTACAATTACAAAAAAATAGAAGATATTCACTTTACATCCATATATCCATTATGAATCAGATATGTTTATTACAGAAAAAGGAATGAATTTTTATTTTAAAATTCAATACTTTTCCCCTGGTGGTCTCAATATGTAATGCAATTGGAAATGTTTCTTGTAAATAAGGTTTACTTGTTTTAATTGTTTAATTGGATAATTGTTTTACTGATATGTGTATTTAAGGGCTATATGGGAAAACAAAGGTATACTCTATAAAGGCTTAACAGCTGAGGTACTAGAGAATTCATTTTTTTGTTTATTTTAATAAAGTCTATCTGTGTTTTTGAAGAACTGGCCATCCGTTTATTTTGTGGTCTTGGTTTACTTTGAATTGACTATTGGTGGTGGCACAGATATGCTTGTGCATTTAAACTATGTGTACAGTTTAGGATCTACAGCTGAAATGTCAAAAACTGTATGTACTGAAAGTGAATATGTATAGTTACCAGAATGAGGGATATGTTTAGAGATATGTTTGAAGTATGTTAGGATGATATGTCATTTAACTACTGTAAAAAGGGAGTTTTCAGTAGTAAAGTAAGTAGGTTAGAATTTCTGGTGGAGCTTGTAGTTTCAGAAGTTTATATGTTTGTTTTGTAAAGAATATCAGTATGCAGTGGAGCATGAGACAGAGGTACAGAGACAGAGATGTGAAGAAAGGATGGGCATATATGAGTTAGAAGATGGTTGGCTACATAATGGAGGATAAAACTGTCTATAAGACAGTTATTTAATATTTTTTTTTAGAAATGGCTCAAATAAATTTAGTTTGACATGGAGTTCCAGATTTTTGTAATGTGATAAGAGGAAAGTGATTCACTGGCAGAACAATTTGATTTTGTGACAAGAGTGTAGAGATGGACATTTTCAGAATGCTATATGAGTTTGTGGGCTATCGTAAGTTGTGAGTAGTTAAGGTAATGTGCAAGGTCAAGCCAGTTAAGATCTTTTAGGGGTATGTGTGTTGAGGGGTATTTACAGACAATTTGGCAATTCTATTGTATGCCATTTCTAGTTTGCTTTGCTTTTTAATGTGGATTTGAAATCAGTAAATATAGGTGATGCATAAAGTAGGGGTGGGAGTGGGTATGTTTTTACTGTTGGTTTTCTGGAGTAGTCAATTCATCCAACATTACAAGAGTGTACTTGACCTTACAGATGGAAGAAATTGAGGTAGAAAAGGGGGAAATAGGAGGATATAGTCAGAAACTAGGAAGAGATGTGGGAAGATGGGAAGGAAAAGTAAGAATTTATGGAAATTGGAGAAAAAGGAAGAAATTAATGGAGAAATGGATGTGTGCTAGCCTGTTGTGCAGTTGTACATGTAGCTTGTGGTTTGTTATTATGTTGTGTATAAGCCATGGCATTGGCTTGAAGGTTCCACATTGTACTGGAGAGATACATGAGCAGAGCCAGGAAGAAGTTAGTCAGGATTTGTTTTAAAGCGGGTTTGAACAGGACCATGGCTGGATCATCTAGCACCCAGTGCAACTGTGCAATCTAGGACATCTCCACTCTAAATGTGGAGCAAAAAATGGCTATTGTACCTGCCATTATACCAGAAATCATGTTGTTCCAGATTATAGTCAGACCTTAATTTAAAAAATAAATTTAAATAAAAGTAGTTAAGCACTTTCATCTTATAAAGACCTCTTTAGAACTAAGTACATAGCCAACTCCATTATTTTTAAATACAAAACAATTTATCACATAATCCTTGATTCATAGCTTCATAGTTCCATAGGTAATTTCTAGGCTAGCTGTCCTGGTGGGTCATTTTAAGCCTATCCAAGTTTCCTTTATTTGCTCAGAATAACCTGTCTAATTTGACTATAGCTTGGCCTTACTCATCCAATGGTTGATAATTATATATTATTCCTAACTATAATAATAATAATATCAGCATTTAGTTTCAGTCCATGATGTTTCTCAGAAATATGAACCTTCTGAAGTTCATTCAAACAGCGGAATGTTTACATAGGGCATCAGTAGTTTCTTCACATCTATTATTATATAAATGCTCATAATTTCTTTGTGATGCTCCATCAGGCAAGTTCATGTTTCCAGTCTGTCAATCTAAGCTCCTCATATCCAAATTGAGGAGAAAAAAAAGTGTTCTAGTGTAGAAAAATGCTTGCTACATTTGTAGTGGTTGTGGTAAGGCAAGCCCTGCTTTAGTCCTGGCAGGCTATAAAAGCAGTTTGAGAATTCATTTCTGGAGTGGCATTCAGAAATGACAGTACAGAAATAAATACCTGCACTGCATTGCCAGCAAACTGGTGTCTGCCAATCATTCACCCTAACCCTTCTGCCTGATGAAGCTGTCCTTTTGCCCCACCTTAGCTAAGCTTCAGGGTTTGAATATTTTTACTTTGTGGATTTCCTTTAGTGGAAGTAGTAACACCTTGCAAAGTTTGGTGGCACAATAGGAACACAGAGCATCTTTACAGCATTGTTTGACTTTGTGGTGGCCAGGAGAAGTGCTTCACTTGAGTGAAACTCTCTGCACAGTGAATACTGCTAGATAATGTCTTTTAGAGGGGCAGTTATTGGGATTGTAGAAAACACTGGGCTATAACCAGCTGGCTGTAAATTAGGTATTGTGGTAGTTCTAACCATTGTAGCTGATTTAAGGTGAGTTCTATATGAACGTTTTGTAGCAAACTGGGCTAGTTTGTTGCAGCATGCCTCTAACTTTGTTTGTGTGGTTTTTGATCACATGCCTTATTTCTGATCAATTTCAGATTTTAGTTTGTAGTTACACCTAGTAGGTTTGTGTGGGCTACATTTTCTATGGCAATGTCAATAGCCAAAGTAAATAATAAAAGTGTTTTTCCGTGCAGAAGATTGTTTGCATGTGAATAACATGAATTTTGTTTTCCATTGGGTTTATGAGCAGGCTTACGTTTGTTATCTAGGATTTGACAGAGGAAAAAGATACATAGATGATTGTTAACAGTTTTATAAGACTTGTTGCAGATCAGAGGAGGGTGGAGTCATTTATCTGAAATGGTCATTAAGTATGGAGACTGGTAGACCAGTAGCTCTGCTGCCATCTAGATGTATTCACCACAAACATTATTTGCAGCTAGATTTGTAGGTGTTAGATATTGGAGATTTTTTTTTTTTTATTGTTGAGGTAGTGGCAGGTTTTAAAAGAAGGATGTCATAAGGACATTAAGCTGAGTACATAATGGTGAAGTAGAAGAAGAATTATTTTTAAAAACAAAGATGTCTGGATGAAGTAGTGGTTGAACTAGTTGGCAATGTCATCAATGCGGGTGAGAGGTTGCCATAACAGTCAAGGTATTTACCTTACAGAAACACGGTGTGGGGTTCAATTCTCACATACTAATCTATGAACCTAGTAGTCAGTGGTGTCAGTATGTAATTTTACCAGGCAAAAAGGAATTTTGAGTGAGGCATAGAAGAGATTTAGGTTATGTTGGTAATTTTCATATGGAAGTATTTTTGTCTGTTTTAATATGGGATTTGGCACAGTTTCTGAGATGCCTGAAGTTTTGCCATTTGCTTTGTGATTTGTTTTGTGACCACAGTTTCCAAGTTTTGTCCCTGATAAGCATAACCTGTTAACCAAGGTGATGTGTTATATTTTATCCTTTTTTAGTTATGGGAACTAATTCATTGTGTGCTTAGAAATATGTTAACTTCTGAGACTGATTGCTCTAGCTGCAATTTTAAGCATCCCAGCTACATAGCTGAAGGTTGGAAATCAATTTATTCTTGGAATTTGCTGAGGTTGCATGCCTGGTTGTGTCTTGGTTATCTGTAGGTATTGTTTTGCTGTCTTAAAGCAAAGTTAGGAAGATGGTCACTGATGGTGTCTTTAAGACAACCACTGGTGGTTATTTTATCTGGATGTTACAAAAAAGTAGAACAGTGGCAGGCCTGATTGTAATCAGTTATAGGGAAGGTTGTGTGACACTTAAACAGCTGTATAAACTCCTGGATTACACAACTGATATTTTATACTGCACTGTTTTTACAAAGATTGACAGTTTATATTTGGAGACATTGATCTGTTGCTAGAGTGGCAGGTTGACATCTGCAGTCATACTGTGGTTTTCTAGGTGATTCATAAAGTGTAGTGTGAAAAATGGCAGATAAAGTACTTTGTGTTTTGAGGGACGGTTATTAACAGTTGGTATTTGGATAAATGTTTTGCTAGGATGGCTGGTCAACTTCTGCACTCTTACAGTAGTTTCTTAGCTGAGTCATTGAGTGTAGTGTGGATGATGGTAGATAAAGTGTTTTTTTTTTTTTTTTTTTTTGAGGGACAGGTTATTGACAGTTATATTTTAAGAAATTAAAGCTGGTCAACTTCAGCAAGAATTCATACTTTGTTTTTAGCTGATTCAAAGAGAAGTGTGAATTATTTCATATAAAGTATTTTGATTTTTAGAGACAAGTGTTTGAGGAGAACACAACTGATGAGTTAATCAGAGAACTCATGGGAAGGTGATTAATTTGATATTATGTAAGAATAAGGACATCTCAGGCACTTAGGTTGCAAGACATTTAGTTGAGAACACATGGCTAACATGACATTCAACTGCAGAGAAATATGGCTGTTGTGAATTCCCTATTGGTAAATAGAAGAATGTGGTGCCATGCTCACAACTTCTATAACCAAATGCACAGGGGGAAAATAATGTATAATGTCCACAGCCCCCCAAGACAACATTAGACAGCAGGCAGTATGGCAGGTATTAGCAGCAGGCTAGACAGTAGGCATGTCAGTGGCAGTACAAATGCAGTGCACAATGGGCAGTGCCTTTATAATTGGTGTGTGTGGACCACTACCCCTTTACAGTGTCTAGGGAACATTACCTAAAATACATACTGGAGCATAAATGTGACTACAGTAGCATGTAGGATTTTGTCTATGCTGTAGCACTCTTCTACATGTTGTAGTTACATAAGCATGTATTGTACACTGAGCACAACACTCATTACTTCTGCTCCTATGCATGTTGGTATTAAAGTTGTGGGTATGGCAGTCTGTGCTTCTTTGTCCACAGGGAATTCACAATAGCTATATTTCTTTGCAGCTGAATATCACTTCAGTCATGTGTCCCTAACCAAATGTACCACAGGGAAATGTCTTGCCTGAACACTTTTGTTGTATTGCTGAAATTATCATTTACTATTTTTGTGAAGTTTTGTGACTTCATAGAGAGGCAATCAAAAATATTTAAACCTTGTTTTCAGTTTTTCATACCAGTTTCCTTAATTTATTGCATCGTATTTTTTTTTTCTTTCTTAAATCATTAGTTTTTCTACATTATATCAATATAGTCATTTTTCTAATCTGCAGTTAAGTTTTCTTACAGGCCAAAGTCAGTGTTTGTGAACTGTAACAAAATTACCTATGTTGTCTCACACAAGCAAGCCCACACATGGGGAATGGTACACATAACAGGAGCTCAAGTAAAAATTGATGTGACATGTCAATTGTATCCAGGTTAATAAGGGTTGTGGTAGAAGGTGGTCTTCAGGTGTAATGGCTAACAGGCCATGTCTTCACAAAGAGTCTATATTAGAACATCGAAGTTTCAGAACTTTGAATGTTCTAATATTGACCTCTAGCAACCGAAAACTGATACCATCGAAAATTCAGAAGAGCAAATTTTTTCCTAGGGAAAAAATTTGCTGTTCCAAAACACATACACACAACACAAACACACCAAACAAACAGCAATCCACACACATACACCTAAAATCTTACATCTAACCCTACGCTAAACTGCACATACATCACTATCTACCCACTTACCTTAGCCCAAACCCTAACCCTAAGGTCCATCACTATCGCACACACACCTCACCCGTGCCCTAACCCTAACTCATCTACCCCGCCCTAACCCTCACGTCCACACATTCGCACACTTACCTGTCCTGTGCCCTAACCCTAATCACCTAACCCATCCTAACCCTCACGTCCACACAAAAGCAAACATACCGGAACCTGACCTGGAACTTTTCACCACAGTGCTGAAAATAGTGAAGCAACAGGAACGGACAACCGAATTCTTTCCCTAGGAAAGAATTTGGTTTTCTGAAACTTTGCTATTTTCAGCTTTCACTTATTAGGGATTGATATTAGAACATTTGAAGTTCTGAAACTTCAATGTTCTAATATAGGCCTTTCACAAACAGTCACTGTATGACTAACTGTGCTTACTGTACCTAGCTGCATAACCGGTGACACAAACATGCCACAAGCTATAGAACAGCATACCATGCACTGCACACTCAAGAGATGTTATGAAGTAACAAAATGCACTGCAGGCAAATGCGAGACAACACATGCCAATCATGACAAGCTACAGTACACAAACAGACATAACATATCATATCATATCATGCAGTACGGGGGCCACACGCAGGCAAAGAAAGTCATAGACAAGATGCCGGCACTCTGGAGACAAACAAGTATGCAGTCAAAAAGATACAACAATGAGTGGAGAAGAGGATGCAAGGGAAGGAGAAAATGTCAATGGGAAGTCTATAGGATGTAGAAAAAGTGCAAAGCAAGTGGCACTTTGTATGAAAAAAATGATTAATATGGTCTAGGGCAAGCACATTTGTTGGGGTGAGTATCTGTTTTACTTTTAAAGAAGTAAGAAAGATGTTAGCTTAAGAAATGCTGGATGCTAATACACAGTACTGCCAGTGTGGAGGATAAATAAATGCAATCTGAGGGTCATGCTGCTCAATGCTAGAAGTCTAAATCTCAAGATGCGCTCACTCGAGGCACTCCTCAAAATGGAGAACATCAACATTTGTGCTGTAACAGAGACCTGGTTTAAAGCAGCAGAAAGCATCCCTGCACTACCAGGCTATAACTCATTCTACACTTTTCAACCCCAGAAAATGGACCAAAGCTCCAAAGGTGGTAGTGTTTCCATATTCATAAAGGATATGCACACCTGCAGACTAATAGCACAGCATAATGCATCAGAGATACTTCAGGTACAACTAACACTGGGTAAGACGGCGATTCAGGTCGTAGCCTGCTATAGGTCCCCAACCATGTCCCAAGACTGTCATTCCATGTTCCTAAGCACCTCGGAAACTATTAGGGTCCAACCCAACACTCTCATACTGGGTGACTTCAATTACCCCTCCATCATCTGGGAAAACTACTCATGCACCAAAACACTTACCCAATGCTTCCTGGAATTCATCAATTCCAATGCCCTGGACCAGCTCATTCTTACCCCACTAGTGGAGGCAACATCCTTGACCTCGTTATTACTAATATGGGCAACCATTGCTCAGCACCAATAGTGAATTCCTCCCTGGTTAGATTCGACCACAAACTAATTACCATGGAAATCCACATCTCACCATACCTCCCAACCATTACAAATTACTCGGTAAAAACTGAGTTTTGGGGTCCAAGTAATGGGGTGCCACGATTCCCGAGTGGTACCCCTTAATTTCCTATTTCCCGGCTTTTTTTATTTTAAAAAATTTGGTTTGGCATTTTGCACTGACGTCATCACATGCACGATGATGTCAGCTCCATGAAATGGCCGGCTAGCCTGTTGGAATTGAGCAATAGCTCACAACATGCATGTATTTCCAGCAGCTCCAGCAAGCCAGAAGGGAATGTATAGCTGCAAGAAGCAGGCATGGTGCTGGTTCCACGAACGGCAAGCTGCCTACAAGATATTTACTATGTGGTGGCTTTTTGGATTTGAGGCTGAAGAGTGTGTGAACGTGGAGGATTTTGAGGATTCTGGCTTCAGAGAGAGGGACTTTGTGGATTTACTTTTGATGGCTGGCTTCAGAGAAAGGTATTCATTATGCAGCTGGTGTTATCTATTATACATGGTTCAGGAGTACTTGAGCATTACAAAAAATAAGTGGAAAATGAATGTTTCATAGCTGAACCCCAACATCTGTATTTGCATATCATTAAAGTTGATTTTTTCTGGATTATAAGATGAGAGATAAGGACTTCTTTCAGTTTTTATAACTATCAGCTGTAGTGCAAAACAGATGTCTGTATCATTACATAAATAAGTTTTCCTTTATAGCGATTGTAAACTGGCATGTTCAGAAGACTAATATTAATATTCATAATCCTACTAGGTGATATGTAGCTAGATTTTGTAAACAAAATCTTTACTTATTCAAAATTTTTAATTCTTTCTTAGCTTGTCAAAGTTCGGAGTATACAACCGTTTTTTTTTTTCCAACTGTAGATCAAGCGTACTATAGTATTAAAATAAGTAAATAGAATCGAAAAGCATAGTAAATATGTAACATTTTATCACAACCTGCTGTCATTTCAGCATCTACAGTCATAATCTCCTGTACTACTTTTATACAAATGACTTAATGTAATCTACATAGGCAGTCTAATGTAAACACTGACCACACATCCCAATAGCAGTAAATTTTGCATTTAATAACTGGCTGTTGAGGGCTGCCCATGCTTGTGCTTCTGCTAATGCAAACGCTTGCTCTTGCTTTGGCTGGGTGCCTATGGAGGCCTCTTTTCTTTGCTTGTTAATTGGTTGAGACCACCAGAATTCGGAGGACACTGATAGTTTGCCAAGGGAGCACATTCAGGCCCATCTGTTGCGGTCTAGAATGGTGCTCCTATATGAACTAGGCCCCTCATTTAATTCTGGTCAGAAAGTAATGTAAATCCAGTTTAACTTTGAGGTTGCAGCCAAGATTTATGCTAATGAGCTATTAGTTGGCACACTGTGATATTCCTGATTACGAGTTCAGGCAAAAAGAGAAAAAATGCTGTTAATTCCAAATGAAATGCTGAAGTTCCATTGGCCACTAGGCAGACTAAAACCCCCCACAGGAAACCACTCTATTCTATTTAGACAATATGATAGAATATATTAAAAGCTATTTAACTGGTGTTGGGATGTTTTATGCAAGCTGAGGAATAAGCATGTATTCTTAAACTGCATGAAGCACTTCTGCCATATGCTAAAGTGAACAGGTACTCCAGACAAACTGTATTCCTGTGTTTTAATAACCAGCTTACCTCACTGATTATTTTCCTAAATGAAATTCTACATATATAGTTATGACATGTGCTGGTGAACTGTTTGGTGCGTCTGTTTTTTTTTTTTATTTCTTTTACAGCTATCATATTGAAGTCACTTAAGTACTACATTTTCTTTTTAATAATCTCAACACATGAAAGTAAGTTTGAGAAAGAGACTGAAGTGATTTTTTTCAGAGGCAACATGCTTTTTGTTACCTGTCTTAGTATTTTGCTTTTTGAAACCGTGGATTTCAGTAAGCATTCTTGTTTGGTTTCCACTCTGCTCTTTTGTTGAGGCAACAAAACTATTTCTGACCTGGGGCATGCCATCTGTATTGTCTCTCAGTGAAAGGTTTCTGATTATATTCATACAGGGTGTAAGATGTGCTTTTGTAGAGACTGCCTCATTACTTTTGGAGAAGTAAATTGTCGGGTAGTGTTATAATTCCTGAGTAGAAACATACTTCATTGTTGAAGCACCCCATTAAAATGTTGTAAAAATCTGTCATGCTCCAGAATGGTTTTAACATTCTGCTCATAATTTGACTAACATCTGAATGTTCACCATAAGCTGCCTGCTGTCCTCAAATAAGACTGTTCAGATGTGGAAAAGTACATGTTTTTTTTTTTTTGGCATAGAACTCAGACTGTGTGAAATGATCTTTCATAGAAAAACTCGTATAACCATACATGTAGACACTTGGAAAATAGGCTCAATGTTGTAACTGCATGTTCACAAAACATTACCAGGACTAATTGTTTATGCAGCAATATGTGCACTGCAGTAGTCCTTCGTAGGAGAACAAAGCAGTGACAAGCTGACCTTTTGGACTAGCAGCACTGCTGTAAGTAGACATATCACTATCAAGTTCTGGAGGGAGCCTTGTGCTCCAAGTGTGTTGAGTAGGAGAAAGAGAGAGGATCTTCATGCATCTGTTGTCAAGGGAAATGAGTGTCATTGGAATTCTAGTATAAGCATGGATCCATTAATGCTCAAGCCAAGAACGTGCATTGGCTGTCCAGAATCAGCAGGTGTTAATGAGGCACACAAGGAAGTAAAGCAGTATGCACATTAGTGTTTGTGGTAAATGGGGCAAAATAGCCAGGTAATGGGACATTGGAATGGTTGCAGGGGGACTCTCGTGCCATATTTTGGTTGCCTGTTCTTCAGTTTGCATTTGAAGGTTGGTATCCCATAATACTATTAGAGCGGGTTGGGTTACATAATTACGTATGCAAATTTTATGTTAATCAGTGTACAGATTTGTACCAATTTTTCATGGGCCTTGTCCAGATTTTTGATGTTTCCAGGTTGAGAGGTATGCATCTCACCCACTCCACCAGCAAAGGTAACCACCATGAAAAACTTCTCCAAAGCTGACTTTGGGCTCCTAAAAACAAAGGTGACTAACTTCACAGCACCCATGCAAATGGAAACTAGGTGCATGACTGCCAAAATATACACCAATGCACTGTACAAACACGTACATAAATGCATGGAACTAGCCATACCCAACAGAACTAAGACACCTTCCGCAAAAAAAGGAAGCCAATCTGGTGGTCCACTGCCATTAACAAACTCTACAACAGAAGGAATAAACTGTTGCAGAAAAAGGTGAAGTCCCAAGACTGGAAAAACCCTCTTATTAGCCTCAATAAAAAGTTGAGAACCATCATCAAAACCTCTAAAGCTAGCTATGAAGGAAGAATTATGGCAGACACTAAAAACAACCACAAAGCCTTCTACAGTTTTATCAAGAATCTCCACAGCAATACCCAGATTTGCTCTGAGTTACTGCACAATGCTACCTCCTATACTGAGCCAACAGATATTGCCAACATACTGGCCAACAAATTCAGTGACGGCTTTACCCCTCTCCCCCCCAAAGGACCAATCACAATACCTGAAGAATGCCAGACACCCAGCATTACTGCAGCATAGATTAAAGCTGCATTGTCCAAGGCCAAGAATACATCTTCCATGGGACCTGACAATATCCCAGGCTGTGTTCTACATGCACTATAAAATGAACTGGCACCACACCTGTGTGCCCTGTTCAATTACAGCCTCAACTCAGGCTTTGTCCCTACAGAATGGCACACTGCTACAGTCATCGCTCCCCAAAAAGGGGGAGTGACTACAGAGCCTCGGAATTATTGCCCCGTTAGCCTGGCGAGTCTGATATGTAAGGCTATGGAGCACATCATCATGGACCTAATTAACAAGGATATAGGGAATCTCAAACTCTGGATCCCACACAATTTGGCTTTGTGAAGGGTAGATCATGCCTGCTCAACCTGGTTGACTTCTTTGAGTCAGTCACCAGAGATGTAGATGAGGACAAGGCAGTTCATACAGTGTACCTTGATCTGGACAAGGCCTGTGATACCATTTCCCACTCAGGAATTATTGATAGACTCACCAAACTAGGCATCAACCCCAATATCACTATGTGGGTTGGAAATTGGCTCACAGATAGAACCCACAGTGTAAACGTTGCAGACACCAAATCAGACTGCCAACAAGTCACGAGTGGAGTCCCACAGGGATTGGTCCTGAGTCCTCACCTGTTTGGCATCTACTTCACAGAAGTCCAGGACAACACAGAGGGACTCTGGCTGACTATGTTTGCCGACAATTGCAAGCTGGGAGCAATTATTAACTCCCCAAGTGATGTAAACATCCTACAGAAAGGCCTCACTGAGACCAACAACTGGTGTTGAAACCATGGCTTTAAGCTTAATGCCAAAAATGCATCGTCATTCTCTTTGGGAAAAACTCAGTTCCCACTAATTACCATGCTGACGGTAGCCCACTGAACATTGAAGTTGTTATAAGAGATCTGGGGACACAAGTTGACAGCAAATACTCCTTCGACCACCACATACATTGCCACTGAGGTCAAAATATTCTTCTATGTGGCACATCTCATTACCAAGGGATTTGCATCCAGGAATAAAGATGTCATCATCTCTCTCTACTCTTCCCTCATTAGACCATCATTGAGTTCATAGGTTCATAGGTAGATACTAGGCTATCTGCCCTAGGGCATTTATAAGCCTAGCCAGAGTGTATTTGGCTTCCGCCTCCCTATTAGATTAGCCTACTGTGCCTCTGTAAAGTAGGTCACAGAAGGTACCCTTTTAAGATTAGTTTACTGTGCCTCTGTCTAGCAGGGACACAGGAGAGATCCCAGGGATGAATTTGCGATTTCCCATCCATGCGTCCAAATTTCGCTTGAAGTGGGTCAGCGAGGGGCTATGTCTAACATGAACTGGGATTCTATTCCAGAGTGTGGGGAGCCTCTGGGAAATGAATCTGTCCCTCCAGCATGTCCTATTTATTTTTGTGCTGAGGTTTAGGTCCCTGGAGCGTGTATCTCTAAGGGACTTGGATTTTTTGAGGTGGAGCATGTCCATTAATTCTGGGTTTGACATGGCTTTGTACGTCAGGCATAGATCGCCTCTGAGTAGGCGGTAAGCAACTGAGTAGAGCTGGAGTTTCTTTAGTCGAGCTGCATAGGACATCTGTTTGTAGCCCATGATCCTCTTGGTGAGGTACTTTTGGGGTCTCTCCAGTTGCTGCAGGTGTCGGGTAAGGTGCATCCCAAAAGGGGCATTGTATTCAATTATGGGCCTGATGAGTGACGAGTAGAGGGGCACAATAACCTCTCTTGATCTAGATGCGAACCCTTTCGTGATAAGGTGGGCTATATAGAAGGTCTTTCTAACCACTTTGGCAACGTGATTATCAAAGGAGAGATTACTATCTACGTTGGTCCCCAAATCTCTAATTACTTTTTCCGTACTTAATGGATTACCACCTATGTGGTAATTTGTGGGCACCTTGTTTTCCCAAAGGGGATGACTATGCACTTTTTAGCATTTAGCTTGAGGCCGTGGTTCTGGCACCAAGCATCCGTCTCTGTGAGACCCTTTTGGAGGATGCTTGTGTCAGCTGGAGATTCGATTATGGCCCCCAGTTTGCAGTCATATGTGAACTTTGTCAGCCATAATCCCTCCGTGTTAGCCTGAACCTCAGAGAAGTATATACCGAACAAGAGAGGTCCAGATGCCACTTGTAACTGGTTTGGATTCGGGCATGGCACCTGCGATTCTGACCATGTGGGTTCTATCTCTGAGCCAGTTTGCAACCCATCTTGTGATATAGGGGTTGATATTTAAGCTGGTAAGCTTATTTATGATGCCCGAGTGGGGTATTGTGTCGAAGGCTTTTGCGAGGTCCAAGTAGGCTGTGTGGACTACCTTGCCCTCATCTATGGCTTTGGTAACTGTTTCAAAGAAATCAACTAGGTTTAAGAGGCAAGATCTGCCCTTAACAAAGCCGAATTGGGTAGGGTCCAGTGTCTGGAGGCTCCCAATGTCTTTGTTTATGAGTTCCATGATAATACGCTCCATAGCTTTACAGACCAGACTAGTCAGGCTTATGGGGCGATAGTTTCCGGGGTCCGTTGTGGCACCACCTTTGTGGAGTGGGACCACTGTAGCTGTACGCCATTCTTTGGGTACATATCCTGTAGTAAGGCTAAGTTTGAACAGTGACTTAATGTGAGGGTTCTGTTCTTCTTGGAGCTCGTGTAAGACACAGCCTGGGACACCATCCGGTCCCATAGATACTGTGTTTTTTGCTTTGGAGAGGGCAGCTTTCACCTGTGCATCCATGATGTCAGGGAGGTTACATTCAGTTAGGATAGGCATTTGCTCCTTTGGGGGAGAAGGGGGGGAGAAGTTTGCACTGAATCTGTCTGCCAGGATGTTGGCTATGTCTGTAGGTTCGGTATATTTTGTACCATTATGCAACAATTCAGAGCATATCTGGGAGTTTCCGCCCATGTTTCTGACATAACTAAAGAAGGCCTTGTGATTATCTTTAGTGTCTAGGGCGATTTTTCTTTCGAAACTGGCCTTTGATGATTTTATGAAGGATCGAAGTTTCTTGCTAATACTGATCAGAGATGCCTTCCCTTTTTGGGATTTTGCTCTGTCATGTAGTAGCTTCCTCCTTCTGTTGTATAGCTTATTTATGGCTGGGGTCCACCAGACCAGTCCCCTGTTTTTCGAGGAGTGAGTCTTGGTTTTATTTGGGATAGCACGATCCATGCATTCCTGCAGGTGCTCATAGAATGCATTTGTAAAGGATTCTGCAGATTGGGCTGTATTATCCTCTGGCCCAGGGGCTTTGAAGGATTCCACCTCAGTCTTGAGAAGTGCAAAGTTGGCTTTGGAGAAATTCTTTACAGTGATTTCCTTGGCTGGGGGTGGGGACGGGATATGGATGTCCAGGGAAATTTGTTTATGGTTTGATCTTACCAATGAGGGGTTTACCTCTGGTGTGGAACATAGAGTCCCCATGTTGGTGATGACCAGGTCCAATATGTTGTTCCCTCTTGTGGAAGTGGTGACCAGTTGTTCCATTGCTTTAGAGTTTATAAATTCAAGGAACCATTGGGCGGTTTGACATGTACCTCACTAAAAACCTGCAAGAGCTGGAAAGGCCACAAAAGTACCTCATGAAGAATATCCTAGGCCTTAAACACATGCCTTACATGGACAAACTCAAAAAACTCCAGCTTGTCTCTGCCTTATATCATCTATTAAGAGGCAATCTCTGCTTGACTTAAAAAGCCATGTCTGACCCAGCCCTGTTAGAAATGTTACACCTAAAGAAATCCCAATCCCTCCGCACCACATGCTCCAGGGACATCAACCTCATTGCCTCTAACAACAGAACATGCTGGAGGGACAGGTTCATAACCCAGAGACTGCCCATGCTCTGGAATAGACTTCCCATACATGTCATGCAGAGCACCTCACTGGCTTTTTCAAGAGAAATCTTGATGAGAGGATGGGAAATAGAAAGATCACCCTGGGGATCACTCCAGTGGATCTACTTGATAGAGGCACCAGGAACTAATGGCAGCATGATGCCAGGACACTTTTATGGGCTAGGCTTGTAAAGGTTCCAGGGCCGTTGGCCTAGTACACACCTATGAACCTATATGCAAGGAATGCATATGTAATCAGGCAATGAAGAACTTGTCAACTAATATGTACATCTTTCCTCTCAACTGTACAGATTTTCACAGAATGTCCAGATTTTTGGCTCATATTTGTGGTCTGTTCCTCATAAAATTTGTGGTTTTCTGGCAAATTACTGAGATGAACTGAGAACTGAAGTCACTAAATAATGACATACATTTGAGTTTCAGACTTCAAATCCTTCAGAAAATGTATGTTAAAACAAACCCTGTTGCTCTAGCAACATTTTAAGTTTATAACAGCAATATTTAAAATATGTCCCTATTTTTGGGCTTTGTCCCCCCATTCTGTCAGGCTTTGTTCAGATTTCTTGCACTTAGAGATTGAGAAGTATGATGTACATTATAGATATAATTTGTTAATTATATGTATAGTTGCACTCTGTTATATAAACCAATTAGATAAAAAATAAATCTATTTATATACACTCCTAAAATCTATAAAATTGACATTTTTCATTAATCTGGCTTCATGGCACATATGGATGGAATATTTACTGCAACTCAGGTTACTAAGGTTCAAATAACAGCCCTGACACTGGAGGATCCAGGCAAGGAGGGAGAGAAAGGAAGGAACAGCGGGGTGTGAGAAGGGATCTTTAGTGCCCAGGAAGCATAGAAGTAAGTGTGATTTCTCCAGTGGGGTCCAGGGAAACAACTTTCCATGCTCGGGTTGGGGGAGTGGGGCTATTGATGGCAATGGCCCTTGTGGAAGTGAGGGATTACTAGAACAGACATTCTATTGCACTTTCCCTTTGGCTCTGCAAGCTGAGTGCTTGTGAGGAATCATATTGCTTATGGAGAAAACTGTAACTACCCCAATGATCATCTGAATAAGGATCCTCCCATTTAACTGTAGTCCCAATGATCTTGTCCCAGGGATGGGCATCTAATGGGCTGAGTAGCCAGGAAGAGGCAGAAGGTCAACAGGATACATGATAAAAGAGTGTTAAAATTATATTTTCAGTAGAAATATTTTTTCTTTACCACCAACAAGATGAAAGAACTAATCAAAATAATACTTAACAGCAAAAGTATAATACTATGTGCATAAAACTGTGAAATATAGGTGCAAACAGTTGGTAATATTTACCAAGATATATATATATATATATATATATATATATATATATATATATATATATATATATATATATATATATATATATATATATATCCCCTTTTTCCCATTTTTGTATACGGGGTCAGGGTGACAATCATCACAGTCATCTAGATCCAAATCCAAGGTTTACACCGCCTGGTGGCTAGCCTTGCCTCAGTAGTACTTCCACACCACACACTTGCATGCACACTCATACCTATGGCCAAGTTGAGTGTTCAGTCCACTTACTGCATGTCTTTGGAATGCATGAGGGAACCGGAGCACCTGGAGGAAACCACGCAAACACAGGAAGGATATGCAGACTCCACACAGAAGGCACCTCAGTTGAGAATCGACCCAGAGAACCTCTTGTTGTCAGGTGGCAATGTTATTCTCTGTGCTACTGTGCTACACACACACACACACACACACACACACACACACACACACATATATATATGTGTGTATATGTATATATATATATATATATATATCTATAGGTTTACTATCATTGAAAATATCATGTCTGTATTGTCGATTTTCACATGGAAATGAACAACACACACACACCCTTCCCATAAGCACCTATCTACACCTAAACACACACACACCTAACGATCGCACTACAGTGAGGAAAGGGATGTATTTCCAACTGCACTGTACACACACACATGAGTGAGCGTTGGAATTGCGAATGCACAGTCCATTCGCAATGGCATTCACACATCACACAATATGGCATTGTGATAGTAAACCTATATATATATATATATATATATATATATATATATATATATATATATATATATATATATGTCTATCTGTATAGCTGAGAGCGAAACAGGATATGATGGGAAGAGGCCGACGCTTCATCTTCAGGCTTGGCTGCAAGTGCAAAGAAGAAATACATCCACAGTTCCAGCATTTGCTGCAAAATCAATTTTGCCAAATCGCTAAATGTCCTGCAATTCTTCGCTTGCTCTGCAGGGACCATCATCTCCTTCCGCATTTGATGAAGTTTGTAATGAACAAAAACATATTCCCCTGGATTCTCGAAAGCCTGCACGGAGTGCAAGATAAGTGCAGGTGCTCACGCAGGCAATATGTCTGCCGTGCGATCCAGGAACAGCCGGCAGGGACATGCACAACAGCTCCAGCACTAATCTTGCATGGACTAAGCCCTGGTATGCAAATCACCTCATTTGCAGGAGAAATCCATGCAAATGAGTTGATTTTGCAATCCAGGAAGCTTGCAATAGTCTGTGCAAGACTAGTGCAAAATCCAAAATGGAGCTATGACAGCTTCAAATAAAGGCTGCATATCATTGAGGAAGCATGCCAATGGCCAAGTATAAGGCCATTGGCATTGCAAACCATTAAAAAAATGTAAAAATCAACTTTTATTTTTTTTTCACCGATCTTGGCTGTTTAAGCATAGGGCAGCGGCGCGCAAATGGAATTGGGGGGAAAATAAGAAAATAAACATAAAACGAGCATTCTAACTAAAATCAGTATTCTGCCATGCAAGTCAATGGCAGGCTGAAGACAACCTGGCCAGTGAGTAGTGGTTGCTAAGGGAGGATGCTCAGTGTGAGACATGTAACTATGCATTAGCAGGCAATCCTATGCAAATGAGGGAAAGGATAGTGGATCCCAGTTTTCCCCAGGGTGTGAGGCATGTCCCAAGAGTGTAAGAGCATGAATAGCTGGGTGCAAGACTGGGATATAGGTGACATCATGGGAGGGTGTTCAGGCATACTGTAAGTGGATTGGAGCCCTGTGGCTTGGGACTGCTCCTAGCTTAGCACAGCTAAGCTAGAGGTGTGTCTAAACTGCCTAGCACTCTTTAGAAAGTGTAAGCAGGTGTGCGCGCCATGCACTGGGTCTTACAAGAAGAAAAAAGAAGTTAAACCAGGAAATAGCAGCTCTGTGCACATTTGAGCACTCTGTTTTCGCAGTGCACACACAGGTTTAAACAGGGAGGCAATGGGAAGAGAAAATAGCAGAAGGAAGGTAATCAAGAAGAACTAGCTTAGCTGACAGGTGAAATGTATCAGAAACAGCCAATTACACAGGCAGCAGCCCAGCCTAGCCCAGCACACCACTATAAACTAAGCAAACACCTGTCCCCCTTGTTTTTCCCAAAACCTCTGCACCACCGGTGTATATAGATGGGCAAATTTTACAAAACTAAAGCAAGAGAAAAAATGTTAGGGGCTGCTTTTGCTATCATAAGCTGGCATGTGCAAGAGGCTGAGGGTGGTGAGGATGTGAATGCTGCTGAGCAGCCCACAGTGAGGAGACAGAGAAGAGTGTACAGACCCAGGGTAACCTACCAAGGGATACAAGAGCTGGAGATAGCAGAGCACTATAGGGTGGACAGGGACCTCCTACAGCAAATTGTTGAGCTGTGCCGCCCACGTCTCACACACAGAACTAAAAGAGGGGAACCCATCCCAGTGGATACCAAGGTATGTGTAGGCCTAAGCATACTAGCTACAGGTACCTTCCAAAGGCCAACTGGGGATATGATGGGGATTTCACAAGCATCAGCATCCAGGGTACTCTACCAATTCCTGGATGCTATGTCAGCAAATGTCGGGTATATTTCCCCATCACCCATGAGGTGTTGGCCAGCAATATGCATCTCTTCCACCAAATAGCTGAATATCCTGAGGTACTGGGTGCAATACACTGCATGCACATATGCATTAAAGTACCACCAGGTGAGTGGGATTGGGTCTACATCAACCACAAGGGCTTCCCCTCCACAACTGCCAGATCGTGTGCGATGCCCAGGGCATAATAATGAATGTTTGTGCTGGTTGCCCTAGAAGCTACCACGATTTCCACATCTGGCATCTGATGCAGCTGTACCAGACATTTGCCATTGGGGACTTACCACATGGTCACCTAGTGGGAGATGCTGGATACGCACTGGAGCCATGGCTGATGACACCCATCAGAAATGCATGCACACACCCGAACAAGAACTCCATAATGAGGCACACGCACAAACACAGATCATAATAGAGAGTGTGTTTGGGATGCTCAAGTCACGGTTCCGGTGCCTGGACACATCCAGTGGAGCCTTGAAGTACTCACCAACTACATGTACCCAAATTGTACTTGTATGTGCCATGCTACACAATATGATCCTGTGGAAACAGCTGCAGCAGGAACAGCATGGGGCAGGGCCACACAGCCCCCCCCCCCACCAGTGCCAAGGCCTGCACAGGCACAGAGTGACACAGAGGAGGAACAACCTGAGCCTACCCCAGTAGGCAGAAGGAGGTGTGCCCAGTATTCCCTGGCCTTGGCAAAGAGGCAATGCATAGCACATGCACTGACACAGTAGGGACCCAGGGAATGACACCTCTCTCCGACTCGCACATGCAGTAAAAGGGATGCCAAACATGACACCACCTGTGCTCAACCATGTATAGAGAGTGTACTATGTGCATCCAACATAGGCAGCCCTGCAGCACCACCTTCAATACTGGGACACCCACAAGGTAAGTGACTCACACATGCCAGTTGGGAGGCCACATACCCAACAACAGTCACAGCCAGCAGAATAGGTGTAGACAAACACAAACAGATGCTGTACTATGGCCTCTGAATGAGCCCTATGGGTAACCCCCTCCCCCAGAGCTACACAGACAGACTACAGCAGGCCAGGCAGTTGGATGTAAGCTGTGAAATCTAGGAAGTCAGAAACTAATATGTAGGTAGTGAAAGCTAAGATCTGTAGTACACTGGTATGCCTCTAGCCAGCATGATAGGTACGTCCACAGACTGAAATGGTGTACCCAACATACCAGTACAGTCTTAGCAACTGATTAAACATGTCAGGTATGCCCCATCATCTTACACTTATAGTAATAGTCATGTGTGGCATTCCCCACCCCCTGTGTAGAATTGTAGAAACAGTCAGGTGCCCCCCCCCCCGCTATGTAGAAATGTAGCAACAATCAATGCCAAATGACCGATGTATACCCTTCAGACACAGCATGCTACCTGTCGGTGTACAGCACAAAGGTCAGCACCGCAGTACAAACTATTTGGACTTGATCCACACATGCAATATAGATGGTCATACTGGGCATGCTCACACACTTAGACGAAAGAAGGCAATATTAGTCAACAACATAGTGAAAGGTCATACTGGGCATGCTCACACACTTAAACACATGAAGGACATGTCTGCAAACACCAGTAGACCAGAGATATCTGACAGTTGCAGTACTTATTGCAGACACATGTCAGTATGCACCACTCCTGCCTTGCACACACAGTGGATGGGAATACAGACATATATGTAAGTACAACACACTATAATAAGCCAAATGTAGATGGACATAGATGTGTGGAGGAGGGTGACCATGACAAGGAGCCATTTGAGCCTGTCCCACCCAGCACACAGCCAAAGGACCCCAAACACATGACGTGCAAGTGTCACTCACTGCAGATACTAGCCACCAGTATCTATCAGCATGACAGGCTATATGGTGCACGTGCCAGCTGTGCAGCATGACTGTACAAGGAAGTAGTCACTTAGTAGCTGTATACACGTACCTGTGGCATATGACCCAGTGTGTGCCTGCATGTGGCATGACAACCCCTACATGAATGGGTTATGACCCATGCACACACCACCCTCCCCATAGCAGTATATGACAAGCCTGCTGAGGTCATCCAATGTGAAGTACGCCTTTGGGAGAGCTGTAGCGCAGTAATCCCCATGGTGCATCCCATAACTGTGTACTGCTGTAGTGATAAACTAGTTAGGCAGTATTTCTAACCCCAGACTTGGCAACTGTGTGAATTTGTGTGCATGTCTCTCTGTCTCTGACTGTGTAGAGAGAAATGCTTTTTAGGCTACTCACACTCTGTACAATTCATATACTCACCTTTGGCAAGGTTGCTAATGTCACTCACCTAGCAATACACCTCAGGGAATATCCTAGCTGCTGTAGTGTGATAAAGTAGTTAGGTAGATGTTCAAACCCCAGACATGGCAACTGTTGGTGTGTGAATCTGTGTCTGTGTGTCTGACTGAGTCAAGAGCAATGCTTTTTAGGCCACTCACACTCCGTACAATTCATATACTCAACTTTGGCAAGGCTGCTGATGTCACTCAACTAGTAATACAACTCTGGGGAAATAATAGCCTAGTAATTCTTGTAATGCATCCTATAACTGCTTACTGCTGTAGTGTGATGGAGTAGTTAGGTAGATGATCTAACCCCAGACCTGGCAACTGTGTTGGTGTGTGAATTTGTGTGTGTGTGTGTGTGTGTGTGTGTGTGTGTGTGTGTGTGTGTGTGTGTGTGTGTGTGTGTGTGTGTGTGTGTGTGTGTGTGTGTGTGTGTGTCTGCATAGAGAGCAATGCTTTTTAGGCCACTCACACTCAGTACAATTCATATACTCAACTTTGGCAAGGTTGCTGATGTCACTCATCTGGAAATACAACTCTGGGAAAGCAACAGCCTAGTAATCCCTGTAGCATGTTGAATAACTGCGTACAGCTGTTGTGTGATAAAGTAGTTAAGTAAATGTTCTAACCCCAGACTTGACAACTGTGAATATGTGTGTGTGTGTGTGTGTGTGTCTGTGTGTGTGTGTGTGTGTGTGTGTGTGTGTGTGTGTGTGTGTGTGTGTGTGTGTGTGTGTGTGTGTGTGTGTGTGTGTGTGTGTGTGTGTGTCTGACTGAGTAGAGAACAATGCTTTTTAGGCTACATACACTCCATGCAACTCATATACTCAACTTTGGCAAGGCTGCTGATGTCACTCACCTAGAAATACACCTCTGGGAAAGTCACAACCCAATAATCTCCATAGCGCGTCCTGTCACTGCTTACTGCTGTAGAATGATAAAGTGGTTAGGTAGATGTTCCAACCACAGACTTGGCAACTGTGTGTGTGAATCTGTGTGTGCATGTGTCTCTGACTGCCTTAGATTGAGTAGAAAACAATGCTTTTTATGGTACTCACACTCCTTAGAATTCATATACTCAACTTTGGCAAGGTTGCTGATGTCACCCACCTAGAAATACACCTTTGGGAAGGTCATAGCTCCGTAATCTCAGTAGTGCGTCCTGTAACTGCGTACAGCTGTAGTGTGATCTAGAACTGTGGTAGGGTTCCATCTCCACCCATGGCAGTTCTGGATGTTTTGTGTGTGCTCCAATGTCTGTGCATGGAGGAATGCATTATAGGCTACTCGCTCACAGTACATTTCAAATGCCTTATTTTGCCAATCTTGCTGATGTCAGTCATTGTGAAGTACACCTTTGGGGAAGGACTTCTCTGGTAATCCCTGTGGTGTGACCTCTAACAGCTCCATACTGTAGTGTGATATAGACCTTGGTCAGTGGTTTTATATCCACAGGTCAGTTGTGGATGTTTTGTGTGTGTCTCACTGTCTGTGTAGGGAGCAATGCATTTTAGGCTAGTCACTCACAGTACAGTTGAAATGGCCTTCTTTGGTAATCCTGCTGATGTCATTCAATGTGAAATGCAGCTTTGGGGAAAAGTACTCCAGTAATGTCTTTGGCATGTACTATAACTGTGTAGTGCTGTAGTGTAATGAACTAGTTAGGTAGGGTTCAATTCCCAGACATAGCAGGTGTGTGTGTGTATGTGTGTGTGTGTGTGTGTGTGTGTGTGTGTGTGTGTGTGTGTGTGTGTGTGTGTGTGTGTGTGTGTGTAAGTCATATCCTGTGTAGAGGTGGGTGTGAGTGTGTGACACCTGTGGGCAATGAGTAGGGGGGTTTTGCTTATTTCTTTTATGGTGGCCCTACTATATATCACAATGTTAACCATACAGGGATAACAGATGTAAGTTAGCTGAGAGGCCGGGGTTCAAAGACATACCCATATATGTGACATCAAGGCCAGCCACGTGTTTGGCTGTGGGGGGATGCCTATTTGTACAAGACGTATAGTGTGTAGGGCCTCATAACCCCATTAACGGTGCATGTGGACATATGTGTATTTGTTAATCTGTCATTGCTGTCTACAAATATATGGCCATATATACCTATATAGATTTACATATCTGCTAATATATATATATAACTATGTCTGTATATACCTACATAGATATATATCTGCCTACACATATGTAAAGTGCTGTGTATATGTAGACATATAGGTGTAGACACATATATGTGTTGATGTATGTATATGCATGTATATATGTGCATATATATTGATGTATATGTATATAGTTTTAGAAATTAATATATATATATATATATATATATATATATATATATATATATATATATACATATACATATCTACATATCTAGATATGTTGTATCTGTTTAGATATTAATATCGGTACACACACATGCATCTAGATGTTGTTATACATTCTCTGTACAGTTGCATGACTGGAGTGGATGATATGTTTCTGCAAACATCAACTCTCTTTGTATCTGTCATATCTTAGTGGTGAATCACTTTGTCTATGGTGTGCAGGGTCCTCGGTTTGAGCCCTGCAAAAGCTGTTTATTTTGTTGCAACAAAATAAACAACCTCTGCTAGGCTCGAACCCAGGACAATGCACTCCATAGCCCAAGTGATTTGTCTCTATGCCATCTCAAATATACATAACCCTGCTGTATTCACAAACATATCATCCAGACCAGTCATGCAACAGTACAGAGAATGTATTCCAACATGTAGATGTATGTGTGTGTGAAAATATATTAATGTCTAAACAGATACAACATATTGATATATGTAAATATATATATATATATATATATATATATATATATATGTAAGCAGATATATATATATATATATATATATATATATATATAGCTATATAGGTATATACGGACATACATCTGTAGATAAAGTGGGAACATAGCAGAAACATATATGTCCACATGCTCCATTAATGGGGTTAACAGGCATAAACAACATACGTCATGCACAAATAGGTATTCCCCTGCACAGTCAAACACGTCTGTACTGCAATACACTCCCAACTGTTGCAGATCCCATAACCAGGACCTCAGGACCTTACATGGCAAGGGCACAAGATGTTAACAGTACTCCATCCCACCTGTATGATGTCAGGCTGGTATCAGTAACATATCATGCAGTATAGTCAGGCTTATAATGACTACCATATTGCAGTTATTTGTTACCTTTGTTAGCCAGAGTCCCGTACTGTTGGCCTGTACTTCAGAGATGTAGATGCCAAACAGCAGTGGTCCCAGGACTGAACCCTGAGGTACTCTACTTGTCACTTGTCTGGGGAATTGAGTTAGAGTCAGTTACACCTACAGTTTACGTTCTGTCAGTAAGCCATGTAGCAAAGCAGTGAGTGGCATAGGGATGTATGGCCAGATTAGTATGTTAATCTATGTTTCCAGACTGGGGGATGGTGTTGAAGGGCTTGGCAAGGTCCACATAGGGTTTGTGGACTGCCTTACCCTCTTCAACAGCTATGCAGACTGAGTCAAAGCAGTCAATCAGTTTCAGGAGACAAGACTGGGCCCCCTTGAGCCCAATCTGTGTGGGGTCCAGTGTTTGAGGATTGCCAATGTCTGCTTTCAAAACATCCCTGATAATGCATTCCATGGCCATGCAGATCAGGTATGTCAGACTGATGTGACGGTAGTTCCAGGGATCACAGTTGGATTCCCCCCCTTGTGGAGTGGGATAACTGCAGCTGTGTGCCACTCAGTGGGCACCAGGCCCGATGTGAGGCTATTATTATACATGACAGTTATGTGAGTTGCCATTACCATTTGTAGTTCATGTAGTACACAGCCCAGGATGTCATCTGGTCCCATGGATGCTGTATTCTTAGTTGTGGGTAGTGCATTGTCTGCCTGTGTGGCTGTGATTACTGGGCAATGGAACCCTTTACATATTGTCATGGGCCCTTTTGGGGGTGTGGGGGGTTAATGTGGCACTAAATCAATCTGCCAGAATATTGGCACATTCTGTGGGAGCAGTCTATGTAATGCCATTCTGTTGCAACTCAGAACACTTTTGAGCATTGCCAGATAGAATTCGGACAAAACTATAGAATGCTGTGTGGTTGTCCATGGAATCTGTGGTGATTTTAGTTACATAATCAGCTTTGGAGGATTCCATGAGGATCTCAACGTCTTACTGGGGCTGGTAAGGGAGTTGTTTGCATCCTTGGATTATCCTTTTTTCTTCAACAGTGTCTACCATCTGTTGTATACTCTGTCCATGGCAGGAGACCACCAGACTGGCTTGATTATTTGGGAGGTGAACATTGTGGTTTTATGTGGGATATCAGGAATCATGCACAAGTGGCTGTGCTCATACAGTGCCTTAGTGCAGGATTCATCAGTTGAACTGTCAGCTCCTGTCTCCATGGGTGCACAAACATTGTCACTTCTGCCTTGAGTAGCATGAAGTTGGCCTTGTAGAGGTCTTTTACATTTTATGGACAACTGTATATACATTCCTTTCACATGTTCAGTTTGATTAGGCTATGGTGGGATTCTTTTGGTGGAACCACAGTCCCATGTGCTGTTGTGATGGCTTAGTTGTTAATTACTCTGACTATAGTATACAGGGTCCTGTGTTCATGACCTGCAAAGGCAGGTTATTTTTGTTCTTGCCAGAACAGCGGTGAATGCATACAGACTGATTAGGGCAATTTAGGTTAGTAATAATCAATACAATTCAAATGCCCTACTTTGGCAATTCTGCTGATGTCAATCACTGTAAAGTACACCTATGGTGGAAAGAGTACTCCAACAATCTCTATGGTGCGTGCTATAACAGTGGAATGCTGTACTGTGATATGTAACCCTGGTAGGGGTTGTAATCCACACATGGGAATTCTGGATGCTTTTGTGTCTGTTCCTGTGCCTGTGTAGAGAGCAATGCATGTTTGGCTAGTCACACTCATTACAATTAATTTGCTCTACTTTGGCAGTCCTGCTGATGTCACTCACTGTGAAATAAACCTTTGAGGAAAAAGTACTCCAGTAATCTCCATGGTACATTCTGTAATGGCATAGTGCTGTAGTGTAATAACTAGTTAGGTAGGGGTTCTAATTCCAGGTGTGTGCATGTGTGTGTCTTAATGTGTTGATGTTTGTCATTCATGTCCTGTGTGGAGGTGGTTTTGAGTGTGTAACAACTGAACCCAATGTTGAGGGTGTTTTCCATATTTCTTATATGGTGCCCCTAGCATAAATCACAATATCGACCATGCAAGGATAACATATGTGATATCAGTACATAGTCAGTCACGGGTTCGATACCCTGGACTGGTAGGTGTGTGACACAAACATGCTTACCTTTTACTCTCCGAACCCACCCTGACTGATCTTTGCCTTTGTCTGTCTCTCTCACTCCCTCTCTGGTGGAGGTGGAGACTTACACCTGCTTTGATTAGATAGCAGCATGTGTATTGTCAGTGATGCTCATGATCAGCTGATGGCCTTTGCACAGATTACAGCCCTCCTCTAGCTGATTGCATGTGGAACAGCTGTGGTAACATTCCCATAGCCAATTGCATGGAAACACACTGTGAGCAGGAACTAGATCTGTTGTTTGGCAAACAGCATCACAGATGGATTGGGGACTTATCTCTGACAACATACACTGTGGAAACAGGCCAACACACAGGAGGAGGATGTGCCTGTCCGGACTGCAGACTGTAAGTGCTGCTATACTGCAGTCGGGGTACTATTGGTTTAACAGGGTGTGTGTGGATATGGCTGTCCTACATGTTTTAAAACTAGTCATGTCAGTGCTATGTTTAAGAGGAATCCCCATCTGTAGGGTCATCTGCAGACTGGGCAGTGTGTGGTACCTTGTGTTCCTTGTGTTACCCACAGAGCACCTATCTCTCAACTGCAGAAGGTAATGTGAGGATTGCAGTCAGTAGATGATGACAGCCAAGAGAGTTACTGATGTCATATCCCTCATAGGACATATGTGGCATCAAACCCTGTTATGACAGGAAATGTATGAGGTCATCACAGTGACATGTCAATATTGGGCCTGTGTTGGTGCCTCCAGCCACAACCCTGTCAACCTTTGTACATATGTCATGCAGTAGGGGGTGCATATGTTCTGTACATCATATTCAGTGACAGCATATCTGATAAGCCAGTGAGATATCAGACTGCTACATATGTTATGTATAGTAGGGGTTATATTTGAGGACATAGCCTGGACATTCTGTGGTTGTGTGTACAGTACTGAGGTATGTGTAAGTCTGTGTAATGTGTGTACAGTACTGAGGTATGTGTAAGTCTGGTAATTGTTGACAGTGTGTGTATAGTGCATATGTACCTTGGCCTGGGTAGAGACTGTGGTAGATGTCATTGTTCTTGGTCCTGTTCTATCTGAAGTTGCATGCTGCTCCACTGTATGTCACCCTATCAGCTTACATGTTTGTAGGGGTGGACACAAACATGTTCCAAACCACAGACAGCCATCGGACCACATTATGTAGTGGCCCAGTATATGTAGGGTTGTTGTGTGAGTGGCCCATATGAGGATGGTGTACATCAGATAGTCCATATACTGTAATAGTATGCTAGCTTACCATATGTGGCTGTGGCTGTGTTTGAATTGGTTGTGGTTATGCACTTTCACACAGGTGTGATGTGACATGCCTGTAGAGCCTACTATCTATGCAGGTACATGTCTATTCCCACATAGGAGATGTATCTCAGTGTTGGGTCAGTCTGCCTGTAGCCTGCACTGTGCTTTGTTAAATGCCTAGTAACTTACTGTACTTATCCAGTGAGATGTCATGTCCAGATACTTGCCAGATGTACTGCTGCCTGGCCATGTCTGTCAGACAAAGCAGTGGGATGCTGTTCAGATATATGTCACTAACTAGTGGATGGTATGTTGCCATGGCACCTCTACACCAGCGGTTATTATGTGTCAGGACAGACATGGGTGTATGAATGCATAACATATGGGGGCAAATGTATACCAGTATGTATGTGTTATACCAATCTACATGGCTGTTAACATCCACATTGACAGGCCTGGTCCACATGTCTTGCATGAAGGGGTTCTGTGTATACCACTGGACTGACCCGAGTAAGTCTAACTGTCCACATATATTGGCCATATTGCAGCTGTAGTCCACAGGGGTGTTACTGTGCTAGCAGTGGTACTGTACTATGATGACCTTAGGATGTGTGTAGGTAGCCAATGACGCACATGTTAGCAGATGTGGCCTCCAACATGCAGCATTTCTCTGAAGACAATCCCTATTACAGTAGCAATAGTCTAAAATATACCTGCACTACATATGTGACATCCTCTTGCACTGAGAGGTTGGGACTATTGCGGCTGAGGTAGGGCTCCATTCCATGTGCAGGACATATAATGAACATATATGTATAAATAAGTATACATATATCCATATAGATATGTACACATAGACATATCTTGCTTACTGTATGACAACAGTTTTACACATATGTACCTGTGTTCCAGCCTCTGTCCTCCACCTACATACCAGGCTTTGCACATATGACATGCTGTCAGGAGTTGTTATGTAATGGGCTGTGTGTATGTCATGCTGGCATCATTCCTGCCATCACTCCACTGCTGTTGTGTCCCCCCACATACTGGAGTGTTGCGACCATATATGTGTGGGTTTCACTTACACAATACATGTGTGCCCTAATGCACTCCAGAGGCCAGTGTATGTAACAGTGGTATATGGCCCAGTATTAGTGAGAGTAGGGGGGGGGTGCACCATGACTAACCTAGGCCATTACAACATGTGTGGATATCTGGGATAGGCTGTTTTAAGGTATCTGGATGTACTTTACTATACAATCCACATTGGGTAAATGCAGGCCTACTGCCTCCTGCCGTACAGGATGTTCTGTTTGTCAGTGTGATTGTGATGGTGTCAGGTATGCCTTGTTATGTAACAGATAGATCCCTTTGTGTCAACTGGGGTCTGTCCGTAGGTATTGTGTACAGAGTGTAGATAGAGGCTGCTGACCTATACGTCTGCATTACGTACTATTGATTGTCTTGTATGCTGTGGGCCAGTCTGTCATTACTAATATACTACTTGTAGGCCTCGGCCTGGACAGCAACATATGTCAACTTTTCCAGAGCACTGTCTTAGTATAACTATTTCACAGTTGCATTACACTGTTCATATGGATGTCAGTGTCTAAACAGCTATATGACATGGCATATACAACTGTCATAGTACACAAATAAAGCTTTCACATTAATTTATGCACACCTGTGTGTGGTGTTATACCCTTTGATATGTCTGTGGGTATATGTTGCAGGCTATGAATGTCATTTGTATGGGTTGCTCATACAGTTTCCAGTTGGTAAGGAGGTGACTGTAGGAATACTGGCTGCTCCATATTGTGTGCATGTACTACATATGTATATTACTGTACAAATCTGTGTGTGTGTATGTATAGGTACATATATGTGTGTATATATATATATATATATATATATATATATATATATATATATATATATATATATATACATATATATATATATGTATATATTGGATGCTCAATATTGTGTGCATGTACTACATATGTATATTACTGTACAAATATCTGTATGTGTATGTGTAGGTACATATATGTCAATATATGTGTCTTTGTATATGTATCTGAGGGATGGCCATGTTGTGTCTGGTCCTGGTTATGGGATCTGTAACACTTGGTACTGTATTACAGGGGGGTTGTGCTTGACTGGGGGGGGTATACCAGACATATATTGTGTGGGGCCTCTCAACCCCATTAACGTTGCAGGAAGACATATATGTTTTGTTATTTCTCCATTATCTACAGATGTATGACCTTATATACCTATATATATATATATATATATATATATATATATATATATATATATATATATATCTGTATATCTATATATATATATATATATATATATATATATATATATATATATATATATATAGTGACAATTATATAACCTGCCATATATATTTAGACATGTAGATGTGGACATATATATATCTATAGATGTATGCATTTGCATGTTTATATGTTGAGAACTTGTTTATATATATATATATATATATATATATATATATATATATATATATATATATATATATATATATATATATATATATATATATATATATATATATATATATAGACATATATATCTATAGATGTAGGCATTTGCATGTTTATATGTTCATAACTATATATATATATATATATATATATATATATATATATATATATATATATAGATAGATAGATATATCTACATATATCAATATGTTGTGACTATTTAGACATTAATATATTTACTCACACACATACATCTACATGTTGGAATACATTCTCTGTACTGTTGAATGACTGATCTGGATGATATGTTTATGAATACATGATGGCTATTTATATCAGAGATGGCTTAGTGGTAAATCACTTTGGCTATGGTGTGCAGCATCCTGGGTTTTATCCTACCAGAGGCTGCTTATTTTGTGGCTAGGCAGAATGAGGGCCATTGGATACAGTGTGATTAAAACACTTTTGAGCCGGAGTGAGCGGGTTTGCGTGACGGTAAGCACTGCCAACCTCCGCTTATGTTTTCTTGCAGTCAGTTAGCTTCAGATTTCTTAACCTGTGCAGGCGTAGCTTACCCTTGCGTAAACCCACTCAAACCCGCCTACCGCTGCTTAGCAGTGCCTACTGCCGCTTACCCCTGCACTAATTCCTTTAAAAGAAAAAAAAAGAAGTTGATAGGAAAGTGGTGAAAAATTGGGCACAAAGAGGGAAAGACAGTAGGGAAAATAGCTAGGCATGTGCAGGAAGGGTATAGGAAAGGTCCATAGCTGCCCATTTTTTCTACAGCAACAGCTGTGCATATACACTATATTTGCAAGTACATTTGGACCCTCAAACATTTGGGAGAGGGGAGAGGACAACATATATTCATTGTGATGCCAATTAGACAGATTACATGTGTCCAGTGGACACGTGTGCAAAATGGACAGCTATGTATGGGACAAGATTTTTTTGTGGGAACAGATTGCCCCTTTTTTTTCAGGCGAGAGTGGGATGTTGGGGAGGTGTAGTAGGTATATTTGGGGAGGGAGGTTGGGTAGGTTAAAAGACAAGATGCACAAGATGCATACAGGGCTGGTATATGACACATGTGGGGGGTAAACACCTTGGACAGGGAGGTGTGTTTCGAAGTCGCAAGCCCATGAGCCCCCAACTTGATACATTGGGACTGAGGTCCCCATCCATGGGCAGTCACCACTGCACCTTCACAGCCCTGAAGGTGGCTGTGCTGGGGACTGTGTAGGAGGGGCAGGCTCACCCTCTAATAGCACCACTTGGCCCTCAATCTGGCATAGCCACTCTCGATACTCCAAATTGAGCTCCCTATGCACCACGGCCTGGACCTGTTGACAGGTGACAAGTTCCCCTCTGTGCCCACTCCGAGGGGGGGGACGAGCCCCATCCCCTGCAGCGGTCCTCCTGAAGGTGGTGCAGAGCCCATAGAGGAGGAGGTCCCAGGCTGGGCCCCATATGTGCTGGTGCCCAGTGCCATGGCCAGCTGTGGTGGGACAGGTGGGTTCACTGGGACTGGCCTTCCCATACAAGCTGTGTTGTTGCAGATTTATGGCAGATATGGGTTAGTAACAATCAACAGCATTCAGGATTAGTTATAATAGCATACAAAGGTATTCCCATTAATCCGACACACCAGATTTAAAGCAGTTGCAGAGCAAGCAGAACACATGCATATATGGAACAACAGTGGCCATTACAGGAGCATGAGGGTTTCATTGATGGCAACAGGCCACCGATATGGGTGTATTTTAACATGGCACATGCATAGAAACAAATGTGAATATTTATTAACCATTAGGACATATGTCCCAAACAAGCTTGGAGTGTACACATACCAGTTGAGGAGTGTCATTGGGTTATTATGCACATATGGTAGGGGTGAGAGAGAGGGTTCAATTAACAACTGATATATTCTTGTAGTTTCCACAACATTCTTAGTCACTGCAGTGATCTTTCCCTTACATGTATTATTACACTGCACAATGGCCTTATATTGTACACTGGTATGTTTATAGATTATTATATACGTGACCTGTGTCTTAAATACAGGCGTGACAGGCTGCAGGTGTTAATGCAACATATGTTGAGAATTGCTGTCATACACTTTGGGTGAGGTGGTAGAATGACAGGTTTGTTTTCAAATACATTCTCTGACTATGTACACGTTTGACTATCAATTATATGTCATTGACAGCTGCCTACATTTCTTGGATCATCACACTGAATTTTCAGACATACAGGGTACCAAGCTGGTGATATGGGCCATTTATCTGGACATGATGGACAGCTTGGAACAGTTGTGGGGTATAAATATGCATACAACTTACAATCTGAACATTCAAGTGACTTCTGTATAGTTGTTAGGTGTAATTATGCATACAGCTTTCTATATGAACATTGTATCACAGCCTGTACAGTTGTGGGGTATGATTATGTAAACAACTTAGTAGCACTCCCAGGAGTCGAACCCCTGCTGTGTGTGACAAAAAATTATTGCTAACATCACAGTACACTGTGCTATCAGGGAACTGATGTAAAGCTTTCGACTGTTTTCTATCTAAGTCTCCCTAACTTGTACGATATGACTGACCTCTTGGCACTTCCAACATTGTTATGCAGGACTTCATACCCATTTTATCTGCATACCACAGTGTGGGTGACACTGCTTAAGATACAACAGTAATATTTATAGTATGAAACAGATCGCAAACATATGTGAGAAGAGTAAACAGAGGCAGTCCAGGGGTTAGACCTTTATTCACAGACTATTAACACATTTATTTCTACTGGTACAACACTTTCTAAGGCTCTTATATTCTTTGTTATGACAGTACATGCAGACTGATTACTAACTTGCCTCTCGACACAGTCTTTGCAGCCTAGCATCATGGGCTTGCTGGTTAACAGCCCGCTCATCTGCAGCTGTCAGAGAAATGCATTGATATTTAGCCATACCTATCCATAGTATACACAAGCTAGGCAATTATTTACTACTTAGTAGAATGTGTACTTAGTACTGGGGCATTGACCATCTGCCGACACTCCTGGATCCACTGTTCCAGGACATCCTCCCTCTACCGCTTCAGGTCAGCATGGTGGCGACTGACCTGCTCACCAGTCCGGGGGATACCTGTGGCACTGTTGAGGTCACGGGCGAGACTGTCCCAGGCCTCCATTTTGTACTGTGTACTGGCCCTGCAGTAGTCTCTTATCATGGTGTTTTACCAGGAGCCATACCATGAATTTTGACTCCTGGATTCCCCAGTGCTGTGCTCTGAATCAAGTGCCTTCACCCACACCAGCCATTCTGCCTGCAATAGGAAGCTACAACCAGTTATGAGACATATTCCCACCTGTGGGGTTTAAATACAGCCAGTTTTCCGCACTTTTCCGTGATTGGCTAGTTTTGAAAAGGCTAAGCTATGGGCACACCTGCTTACATAAGGTTGGCACTGTTTAAAGACGTATACCATTAGGCAAATTGAATTGGCTCCCCTACATATTGTTTACACTTACTAACATGAGCTGTGCTGCGCTTATCATTGCTTCATAGTTGATTGTCACTATATATGCCATTTGGCAATGATTTATTCTTCAATACAGGTTATATATGTGTCTGGTATCCGTGATTCATGTGTACATACACTGTATGGAGACCTGGGGACTTCTACACATTATTACAATAACACCTCAAATCTTTGCTTACTGCAGTACTCCAGTTCACATATTTATCTGTGGCAGGTTAACCAACATCACACTGTACATAGATTGAGTTCACATGTTTGGTTTAATTTTCCTGTGGGGAGGATTAGTTTGCTGATACCTCATTCATATCCATTGCTATGATGGCTTAGTGGTTAACTGCTGTGACTATAATATACAGGGTCCTGAGTTTCAGCCTTGCAGAGGCAGTTTATTTTGTTGCTGGGCAGAACATGGGCCGTTGGATCCAGAATGATTAAGACACTTTAAAGAAGTTTCAAGTTGGTTTGCGTGGGTTTGCATGACAGTAAGCACTGCTAACCTCCGGTTACAGGTTCTTACACTCAGTTAGAATCTACTTTGCTTAATCTGTGTAAGCAATGCTTACCCCCATGCAAACGCATTTAAATACGCTTACTAGTGCTTATATATGCTTACTACTACTCCTTATTTGTGCTTAAAGTTGCTTACTAGTGCCTTATTCATTATGACACTGACACTTCACATGTGCATTTCATGCAGTACTCTAGTTCACATTTAAATGTTATTATGTAGGTTATACGGCAAAAAGATATAAAATTATGTTCATATACAGATTTCACATGGAAAATGATATGCTCTGCAGTGGGACTCGAACCGGAAATGCTTACTCATTAGGCAGATGCTCTAACCACTACACTATTGCTGTGCTGCTTCATTTGCACATATACTCCTTGTTATCCTCTTCAGCCTTTTCAGCTGCTTTAACCGTAGCTAAGCGCTGGGCACACCCGCGCACCTACTGTTAGCTGTACTTGGGGTTTGAAAAAAAATAACTAAAAGGGTTTCTTCATTTTATTTAAATGTACTGTTGCTGTTGAACACATGAGGACTCTTGGTGGGGATATGCAGACACTTATGAGTGGTCTCGCTCATTTATTTACATATTCTTCTTTTCCATTTTGCAGGGGCTTGTTTATTCAGAGAGGTCTGCTCTCAGACACGCCCCCTGCACTCGTCCATGCTCCGTGTAGCATTAGGTGTTCAGGCAGCGCTCCTTCATTAATATGCATGTTGCACTGCCGTCCTCCTCTTAAACTGCCGCTTCCGTGCAAGACTAGATAAGTCCTGCATGGAAGATTAGTAAATCCGGGGGATTGTATTTGTGAAGTGTTAATGTGCTTGTGGAACGTCTGTTTTGGTTGAATAAATACCCTTCACTGTCACTTGCTTGGCGATCTTCATATCCCTTAGCACCTTTTGCAGTTTTTCAGTATTTCTTGTGCTTTGGTGGATCTATCTGTATATATATATATATATATATATATATATATATATATATATATATATAAATATATATCTTACAATCAAATGTGTGAAATTACTGTCGGTCAGAAGGTCGAGGGTAAAGATGAAAAAGGGCAAAATTGTGATAAAAAATCCTGTTGTCTCTGAAATGTCGTTTTTGTTTGCGGTTTTGAGTGTCACTGTTTTTAACTGGATCACACTACAGCAGGGAACAGGAAAAATATATTTTCCTCACTGTAGTGCAATCTCAGAGTTTGAATATTTAATTAGCAGGGGGGTGGGAGGCACACACCCCTGCAAACAATAGAAATCTATATGACTTGTCAAAAGTGTTTTTTTCTGGATGGTGAGCAGCACAGTTGTCGAATGTCGATTCTTGCCTTTTGAATGATTCAACATTCAAAGCAGTTGGCTTGACATTTTATGCTGTTCTGGTCCAGGGTTGTGAACATTCATGGTTAGGATTTTCATTATTTTAATAAACCTACAGTATATGTATAGATATATATATATATATATATATATATATATATATATGATTACATGGCATAAAGTCAAAAGTGCAAAATAACGAGACACTTTCAGTTGTATTCTACTGAATGCACAGGTTTCTAAATGCACAATTTATCAAATGTCTTAAAACTGAAAATAAAAAAATAAATTGTGTATTTGTAATAATGTTTTGCAAGTAAGTGAGTGTCTTTGGTAGTGTAGTAGTTTCTATGAATTTCGTATAGGCTTTTAACTAAAATCATTGTTGTTTTGGTTTCTGATGTCTGCCTGTAGTGATTTATGGGTGTTTTAAGATATCTCCTTTCTTGGAGCTGGTAAAACTGTGGTTTTGATATAATTAATTCTACAAGGTGGAGGGGGGGTTACTCCTCACATGAGGGTGTAGAAGTCTTGTTTATCTGCAACATCTAGTTATTTAGGTTTTTACTTTGTTGTTGGGATTTTGTAGATTAGCAATATCTTTGAGATTGCGCTTTGAAGTATTTGGAATTTCTTTTCTACAATACATAAGTATTTATCTATCTATATCTAGATCTAGATCTAAATATTTATATAGATATATGTATGTGTGTATATCTATCTATATATATATATATATATATATATATATATATATACACATAGAGAGAGAGAGAGAGAGAATGTGACTGAGAGTGAGAGAGTGAGAGAGCTATCTATCTATCTATATATATATATATATATATATATATATATATATATATATATATATTTGGGTCTACTGCAAATGGTTGAATGGGTTACTATAAAAAATTTGACGTACCATTGTACGCCTATGAAGTATTCGAATGACATATGTTTTAATACTTCATATGTGTGCAGGCTACAATATCGAATGAATGTTATATTTGTGAATATACTTAGCATTCTCAAATACGAACATTCCAAGGTATGTACAGGGATCACGGTACAGTGTGGTTAGGGAAATAGATCACTTACCTCACTGTAGTGCGATCTCGGAGTTGGAATATATAGTTAGGGGGTGAGGGGGGCTTGCCCCCTTGCATAAACGGGATGTTAGGTGTAGGGGTTAGGGAGTTATGGCAAGGGTGGCATTGTTGCCAATTTCCATAAAATGTCATATTCAACATTTTCGACATTAACAGCTGCTTTTCGACATTGGGACTGTTAATTTATGTGTAATTTTGGCTATATAGTTCGGTGTGTGTATGTATATATATATATATATATATATATATATATATATATATATATATATATATATATATATTTATTTATCATTTGTTGACCGGGAAAGTCCGACTAGGTTCCACAGAGCCTGTTTTCAGCAGAGGCCCGGGGAGAAATGCTCCAGATGCATGTCTTTGGAATGTGGGAGGAAACCGGAGTACCCGGAGGAAACCCACACGAACACAGGGAGAACATGCAAACAATATAGACATATATATATATATATATATATATATATATATATATATATATATATAGATAGATATAGATATATAGAGATATATCATAGATTTTTCCCTATTTCAGCAGCAGCAGCAGCTCTGCATGCTGTGTAGGTGAAATGTATGTATGAATGCGTGCATGCATCTATGTATTTATTTATCAGGTAGGTGAACCAAACTACAGGGGACACTTTTCATTCATGGCCTAGTTATAGGGAATTAAAAATTAAGTATAACATCAATAGGATACAATGATATAAACCCAAACAAAAAAAGAAATTAAATATAATAAAGTGCACTTAGCAGAAAAGTGCAAAAATCACTGTAAGGTGAAAAACTGACATCTATAGATATAACAATACATTGTTCTGCTTCTAATAACTATGCTACATTGAATGCATCCCTATATATAAAAACAAAGGCATTCAATAAGGAAAATATTTAAGTAACAAATTCAGTGTGTTGACACTCATATTGCCACTGTAGGTGTATGTTAAGCTGGTTATTGAAGGAACTAAGGGTAGGGGGCTGATGAAAGGTGCTTGGGAAAGAGCTTTATTTAGACAGGCCCAGGTGGAAATAGTTATGTTAGTGGTGACAAGTGAATAAAGTCGAGTGGAATGGGAAGCAGATTTACAGTAAAGCCGAAAAATCTTAAAAGTCTACAGGTTTGCTTGACAGAAGTGAGTTGATATATAGTCCATGTGATGTAATTTGAACTAATGAGAAGAGTTTGTGTTCAGTCAGTCAGAACCCAGTAAGTCTTCTTCACTACACGGCAGTGATGGAGCCTCCTGCCATCTCCAACTCTAGAGAGGTCAATGCACTGCCACTTTGTCTGTATGTTATGCAGATTTCTTTTGGAGGCTGAGTCAATTATGGGAAGGGTGTATGCCAAATCTAACCCATTCTATTGATAGAGCATTGATGTATTTTTATTTATTTAACATTTGTTAACTGGGAAGGTCCAACTTGGAATAAGCCAATCTTCAGTGGTGGCCCAGGGAGAAACATTCCAGACACAAGTCTTTGTAACATGGGAGGAAACCCACATGAATTCAGGAAGGTCAAGCAGACTTTGCACAGAAGGCACCCAGCCAAACCAGAGAACCTCTTGCTGTAAGGTGACAATGCTACCGCTGCACCACTGTGCCATCCGATTTCTAACATGAGGAATATGAGTGGAAAAAAAAATAAGTGCTGGGTCTAACCATATCCCCAAGTATTTTATTTATTTTTATTTTTATTTTATTTTCCTTGCTAGACATGCTTCTTGAAGCAGACATGCTTAAATCTGTATTGTAACAGTGCTGCATTCTGGCTTTAGTCCCACCATGCCCAAGATAATCGTGTGTGTTAAAATTACTTCATGATAGTCAACCCAGTTACAGTAGGAACATTGCTAAATGGCCATCTACACTTTTTATAAATAAGTTCTGTGTTGGTCACTCTGTGTAGTCAATAGATGCAGCCATGTGATGTCACTTACCCCGATGTGCAGTAGCAGTTGCAAACACACTGCTGATTCATATTATGCCTGTATGTATTAGCTTCCCCTGTGCTGTAGGGGTGAATACTGATACATTCCTCTGGTGTGGTCCCTTATGAGTTGATTACATGTGGGAATATTGCATGTGGGAGTATTCTGTGTTCTGGAATAGCAACAAACAGGAAACATAATCTGCTGTTACTCTAACCTCTGCAAATAAAGCATCACAGATTGGTTTTGTTATGGTTATGCATTGACAGTTACAGTACATTGCTCTGCAGCTCTGTGGCTCACGTCTTACTCTGTCTCTGTCTAATGTTATAGCGTACTGTATATTATCCCTTATTCTCCTAACTTCTTATTCTCTTACTGCCATATGTGAGACATGCTTCACATTATTTTATGAAGTATCTCTCATTTCATTCCTACTTTTTCTGTTGTGTGGTATAATTGCTCAATGTATTCCAGTAGGCCAGTACATGGGTGATAGCCTATTTAGGCCAACTATCCTGGCCCCGGATTCTTGAATCTTGTGCCTAGATTAACTCTCCTGAATACATTACTACAGAACATAATTCACAGCTATAGTCACAGTTTTCAAAAGGAGTTAGTCTATTTACTGTACAAGTTACAGAGCATCACCATTGCAGATTTTCGTATCCCTACCCATACATTTGCAGTAACACTGGGGATTTCAGTGTTAAAATTCTTACACTTGAAGGTAGCTTTGATGTACAGTGGTAAACTGCTCTTTCCAGGTCTGTTACAAATGCATTCTTAATTTACGCAGCACCTCACAACTAACCCAATATATAAAAGCTTTTACTTTGTTTGATTTTAGGTGAAAAATTAAGACTAGTTAATGGTACTGCAGTTAATTTTATTTATGTTCTTGTTTTTACTTCAGTGATTTATCTTTAAATTAAGTGGATGTAGCAAGCAAAAAATATGAGAAAATGTCAGTAAGTAAATGAGTCAGTTTTAAAACCTTCCATTTTTTAAATGAAAAATATATAGCCATGACTTTTCATGTGCATTACATATTGTACTAGATATACATGCTGCTGCCTGCTCATGAAATCATGAAACAAAGTCATGAGTATAAAGGTTTACTGCGGATGTAGCACTATTTATTGAAACTTGTAGTGCATCTATGTGTGTGTGTATATATATATATATATATATATATATATATATATATATATATATATATATATATATAGTCATTTAACTTGTAAAAATAATAAATTTAATTTATAATTTAAGGAATGGGCAGGTGATGGCCTCTGCTGATGTGACACCCTCATGTTCAAAATGGGAAGAAAGAGATTGATGCCCATGTCAGTTGGCAAAAATGAACATTATGTCTAATAAACTGCACTATGTTCACTTTGTATGTATTTATCTGCTTAGCTAATACCTGTACAAGCACACATAGTGCAATAAATATGCATACTACTTAAATTAATACCTACAACTCAGTAACTATTGTATCTTTTTCAGAAAAAGATAAAACACAAACATTTTCAGAAATACAATTATAATAAACATTATGTGAAATTTCTGACTAAATTCTAATGGTAATTCAAGTTTTAAAAGCTTGCAGTCCGAATTTGTCTAAGAATTGTGATAAAACTAGTCAGATTTATAAACGTCAAGCTATTGAACAAACATTTTTCCCCACACCAGCATTAAACATTTTTGTTTGTTTACAATGTAATTTTCACAGCTATCTGAAACATCTATTTAAATACCACTATGTTAAACTAATACAATTTCACTACACATTATTACTTTTAAACTGCTCCTCTTTAGTTTGCATATATGCAAGGAATTTGAGTTTACTATAACTAGGCAAATGAAAAATACTATTAAAATGCAATAATCTCCTTCATTGGAATCATGCTGTTAAAATAAATTAGTAAATATATGAATTTACTTACAAAAGTGGAAAGATCACGCTCAGAGGCAGATGACTTAACAAGATGTATCACATCTACTGAAAAAAGACTTTAGAATTATTCTGCTTTATACTGTTTCTCGTAAGTGAGAATGGGTCACAACATGTCTGAATAGTTCAAATTCTTATTCCCTTTAGGTTATATTAGGGTAATGAAATCCTGTTGTGTCATGTAATGGAAGACTGGAATTTATTTCCCTTTGGTCAGTGTGTTATTTAGTTCTGTTTTCACAGAGTAGTAAATAACTGTCACTGTAGACTGGTTCTGACATTCATACACACACAGATACGTATACACACACACACACACACACACACACACACACACACACACACACACACACACACACACACACACAAACACAACTACACACATATGTATCAAAATAAGGAAAAACTGCTGGTGTCTATAAAATGTCCATTTTCTTATCATATGAGACTTGGAAAGATTCACAGTTTGTTTGATGCCTCAGTTCATACAGTTCCAAAGGAGTGACATGAAAACATGTTAGTTTTCCAGTTCCCACCGTAATATTCAAGTTGCTTTGCCAATTCAAATTGACATTTTAATTGAAGTGAATATTTACTACACTGTCCTATGCAATTATTGCCATGTTTTTTTATTTGACAATAATTAACATAAACACTCACTTGTACAGGTATTAAAAGTTATCAATTGTAGGGGCAAAAAAAATATTCTTATATTACATGCAGAACTTATCAAAAGACACATAAAGAGTGAAGGGTAAGTTATGAAACTAAAAAAAAAACATATACGTTATTCTTCCACAGGGTTCTGCAAAAGCAATGCATGCAGTTTAATCTGTAGTACCATTTCATGAGTTATTCTTCTATGACATTACATAAAAAATATAAATTCACTTGTATCAACTAGTAACACCAAGCTAAAGACCGACTTCTGTATATGCTTAAGAGAATGAATGAACACTTCAGGCTAATGTTCCCAGGCAGTGTGGGGGACAAGCTAGTTAGGGAAAACATGGTTCTGTCAGTAGATGATTAAGTGGGAAGTTGAAATACTGTGTCTGAAACAGTGTAAAGCTACAAGTGACTGAGATAAGATTTCCTAAGTATCATTTGCTGGAAACACAAGACTTCAAGGAACACGATGCTGAGTACTGTTTTCCAAATAAAATCACTACTAGCGTGATTTCAAAATGTGAACTGGCATGATTTCTAAATGTGAATTGGCATGATTTCTAAATGTGAATTGGCATGATTTCTAAATGTGAATTGGCATAATTTGTAAATGTGAATTACTGTGATTTCTAAGTGTGCAGCAGCAGTGATTCCTTTGTTATAAGAGACTTCCCACTTCTTTGAGTTGGTTGGTTCAGCCATGGAGTTTTCAAATTTAAAATGTGGAAATGGGGCATGTCCCCAAGAATGGGTACGGGTGCAGGGGGGCTTGTCCTTCTGCATAGACACTTGCAGTTTAAGCATTCATCTTTCTGTATTTTGCACATTATTTTTCATTGTTTTGTTTCTTCTTTTTTCTTGTGTTGAAGATTCCATAATAGAACCCTCACAGTGTATGAACGCAAACATCAAACTGCTGAGATCTAAAACTGTGAGTCACAACCTCTGATCATATGTAAACCAAAGAGAGCTATTTATTTTTTATTCAATAAACTGGCATACATTAATTAATTTACCCTTTCATTTTTGCTTACTTATTCATTCGTATGTTTTATTTTGCTTGGGTAAATAAATAACAGGATCTTTAGCTGATTCTCTGCTTTCTCAGTGCCTAGAAACATACCTACTAGTTTTTTATAGTAGGAACCTAAGGATTCAAGGTTTGCATATGGTGGGTTAGCTATAGGATGACAATGGAGGAACCACAAGGTACAGTGGTCTGATTCCTGTTAGGATGATTTATTACCATCCTTGGTAAAACTACATAATGACAAGGGTCCTTCCAAAGGTATTTAAGGTATAATGCCACAGCATGAAAATCCTAGCATGCCCAGTCTGCCAATGTTGTATTACTTGGTTGGGGAATTATGTATGCACCTTTTATGGCTGCTTTAGTACAGCCTGCAGATTGCTGGGGTGTATCTGGATAGGATAGTCTGCAGAATCTGTATAGTGTCCCACTATCTAGCACCTCACTGTCCCCTCCACTGGGAAATGAGTGGGTCAGAGTGCTCTCATCTCAATAGACAAATTAATGAGTCATTTGAGCGCAGGAAGGGGAGTCACTATGCCAATCCTGTGGACTAAAAAATGGTGTAAAACATATCAAGACACAAGCAAGCAATGCCTAGTCTACTTTTCTAGAATTTGTGGTCATAGAACTATCCTCTTGATAATATTACCATCTCATCCAGTTCTGCCTGAAACTCTTGCTAGTTAAGTTAGTCAACTTTGATTTGGTCAGAAAAAGAAATTATGATAATAGTACAATTACTGACCTGTTCTCCATATTTCACCAGTTCCTTTTGGAGGCAATAGTGATGACGCATACAAATATCAAACTCAGATCATCTATCATAGTCAGAGCTTCATCCTTCTTTTCCAGAGATCCAGGCTTCATAAAGCCTTTTGAGGACCTGAATATGAAGCTGCTGATTCTATATGGCTTAAGACTCAGTAAAGAGCCTCCGTTGGCAATGCCATGATTGTACTCAAAGTCTTCTAGAATGGGTTCAGGCATAGTTTTGATCTGTTGCCTGATGTTGATTTTTATTGCCTGATATTGATTTTCTACTATCAGAATACATATATGCTCTACCATACCTGGCTGTACTTTGTTCAGTAATTTCTCGATTGTCCATACCTCTGTAGTGACTGATGTGCTTTCCATTTACTTTAAAAGAGTCTCTAAATATTTTCCCAATATCTGACCTGGAATTTATTGTTAACATTATTCAGAAAGTGCCATGTACATAATCTGAATCATTTCTTACTACTCATGACCTCTTGTAAACACGCTGTGGCTACCCTCACTAGTGACTTTTTTACTTTTCTTCAGTTGTCCATTAGCTTGCTGATACATCCCGTCCCTGCCCACTGGATCTACTGGACCTGCATTTAGCCTCCTCAAAGCTGATCCCATCCCATTTCTTGAGTCAATGAGAAGATTTGGGGCAGCATCATACTAATTTTCTTTTATGCTCTGTTTTCCCACCTCAACATAAAATGGTGGCATCTCTGGGCTGGATATTCAGTGGAGTGTGTCGGCATATCATCCTGTCTCAACACTGACATAGCTACTGCTGCCACCTCCCATGGACAATATCAACTCCAAGCTTGCAGTCTCTGCTGAAGATCAAGAGACAAAATGCATGCCCTCTCCACTCCCCAGGATGGCCATGTCCATCTTCCCACACCAGTGTATCAGATTCTTAAGCCACTAATCATACTCAGGTGACTTGTGCCATGAGCAAAGCTTTATCCATCTATGCAGCAGTGCTGGCAAATCTTAAGTATAGTTAATGACCTCCTTGTGATGAGAGCTGTGATTTTATTCTGTCTTAGTCCTTAATCGCAGTGGTGCAGCGGTAGCATTGTTGCCTCACAGCAAGAGGTTCTCCCGTTCGATTCTCAGCTGGAGTGCAGGGAGTGCCTTCTGTGTGGAGTCTGCATGTCCTCCCCACGGTTGGGTGGGCATTCAAAAGACATGCATAAATGGGTGTGTCTTCACTGAAGGTTGAATGTCGAGCTGGCACCTTGGCATTCATGAAAATCTACTGCCAATCATTAGCGGACCGGAGTTCCACTGTGGCGACCCCTAACCGGGAAAAGCCGAAAGACAACAATAACTTTGTCCTTAATCAGTTAGCAGCATCTGGCACTTTGCCCATGAGATCTTCATCAATCAGTTGTGTTCCCACTGTGGTCTTTCTGTCACACTCCTCAACTGATTTGTTTCTTACCTTATGAGCTGTCCAAAGGGAGTTATGTTTTGGAATCAGTTATATTTCAGGATGGTTCCTGTGATGTGGAGTTATTGAATTCTTCTTGGATATACATTTATTTACACCATATGCACTTCTTGGAAGTGAAATATAAGAGCGAAGTTGAGCTATCATTGCTAATGAAATGATGCCCAGCAATAGCTGCTTTTCCCTTTGGAACATGTGCCAGTTCTTGCCTTACTATAGCGTAGGCTGGATGTCATTTTTTTTTTTTTAAATAGATGGCCATTTTAAGGTCAGTTCTATCAAATTAGTCTATGTCCGTTCTTGCAACCATAAGGCAATCTACAAACTCTGTTCATTACATATTTGTAACATACAATGGGGAAGGAATGGAGTCCATGTCTACTGTGTGGATGTGACCCTTGATTTCCTGCTTTCCAGGTGTCTGCAGCGATTAAGCATTTGAATGCCATCCTTTGAACAGTAACATTGCCCAGATTAGCTCACCTTCATGCAGAAAGAAGATGCGTTACATTTGCATACTTATGTTACCTGTGGATAAGCACAACGCAGCACTAACATTCACTGTGGGCAACTTCATCTTAAATAATCCTGAAAATAAACCTTATGATTTTCACATGAGGTGCACTGAAATGGGCAAGATTTACACCTCCTGTGGTATATGAATGAATAAAAACTGTAATATGTATGTATGTTGCATCTTCTAGTTAAAATATCATGTATGTGTACTGCAAACAATTTCTATAATGTTATGATTTTTCTACTAATAATCATTATATTCTGATTTACTCATCATTATATTTCATGGTTGTTAGTGAAAAAAAGTTTGTGCAGTCCATTTTCACCTACCACTCATATGAATGAAATTAAAATCAAGCATCTGCAGAAAAGAAAAGAAATTAAAATAGCAATAGCTCATCATATTTTTATTTTCTTGCAAATGGAATATTGGTAGTATATTTTACCTGGGACTGTTTGATATTGACCTTTATTTCCTTCATTTTGTGCATCTACCCTTCTGTCTGGTACTGGCTATCACATTCACACCACTCCTGTGTTGTGTGGTGTACACTGGCTACTAGTGACCAGGATAACTGTGTCTAAGATTCTGATGCATACTAACTAAAACCTACATGGCATCTGTCCTGTCTATCTCAATTTTTTAGCACTATACCGGCTATCTCAACCACATCTCTTGGCTAACAGGAGATTATGTGTAGTTCCGAGTATGCAGATGGAATTATCTGATAAATATTCATTTCATACTTTTCTATAGTCCTCTGGAATGGGCTACCTAGTCAGTTTCAGGAGTGCGCTATCATGAATGGCGTTCAGTAATTCCTAAACTCCTTTCATCTCCACAAGCACAACCGAAGTACACATCTTGATTTTACTTGATGTCCGATTATTTTATCTATCTAGTCTTAGTTTATAGTAATTTATTTGTTTCTTACTTTGTTTTATCTTAATTGTTAAGGACTAAATTATTAGCATTATAATAGAGACTGATTTAATTGTTTATTTTCCAACATCATTTTTATTTACCAAGCAAAGACATATAAACTACAATCTAATGTCAGCATCAAATGCCAGCTGATACACAGCATACCAAATTTGTCTTTCATCATTAGACACTGTCAGCTTCTACCACAGACCAGAGATATTAGTAGATGAATGCAACAAATAAAACACATCCCAAGTACATTTAATATGACATTTTTTGTTTGCTTGTTTGTTTGTTTGTTTTGGTAGACGATAACATGTTTGCAATAATTTTGTCTGAATACTTTATGTCATTTTACTTCTTTTCTCCAGAATCCATTACCACTACTTGTTGCCTTCTGTGTGTATGTTTGATCCACCCTCCAGAAGCCCTTTGCCTACCAGTACAGTACTGCAACATCCCCTTTTCTGGCTCTTAAGTCAGTTTGCACCCAAGCAAGGGCCATCACTACCCGAGGGAGGCGATCTTAAAGAAAGGTGATGACACAAATATTAAATATGTTATGGCAGACATGACATTCTCATTACAGCATTGTCTTCATAGACTGCTGGGAGACCCTTAAACCAAACCTTCCATCTTGATCTAGCATGAATCCAGTGCACTTCGTGACTGCAGTGGACAGATATGCAAGAGACTCACACTGATCAGTTGTACCTTGGCCATTGTGCAAAAACATTCTTAGTAGTTCTCATCCTCACAACTCCTATACCTAATGATGACCATCTGTCCATCTGACAGGAGACACCCTTTTGCACCCTTGTTTCCAGGATGAACAAGCTGACTTTAGCAACTTTGTTCCATCTTAACCTGCCTGCCTACTCCAGTACTTGGGTTCATTGGTCAAACCGGTTTTGCGTTGGCAATATGAAGGATACATATATCTGTGCTGCAGAGCTAATACTTTCATACTGAATTGTATCTAGGCATATGGCTATCTGCAATCCCAGTTTTGTTGTAAAAAGAAGTCAGCATGCTAGACAAATGTTTTTACAAGACTCAGAAAAAAACCTTAGAAAAGATCATGAAATTTATTGTCAATTTGAGATCCACTTCCCAAGTACCTAACCTAAATCCGGAGATATAAGCTTTACAGGAAAGTGTGATAATAATCAAAACATCAATCCCATATCATCCTGACCTAAGGAAAATCTGATAGCATGTACTCATACTCAGCTCTTAGATTGCTATACCATTTGACAACAGTAAGCCAGACATCCTCTAGGGCTAGGCCTTACTTCTGACAAATAGTCGCTGCCACAGCACTAGTAATTCAAAAAAAAAAAAAAAAAAAGCTAGAAAACAGTTTTCATAACAGCCACATGGTGCACTTCAGACATTTATCAGCAGATAGGATTCTGTTTTTTCATTGAACATCAGGAAACAATTTACCACCCCTCTGTTCCTACCAAAATCAAACCTCTCTACCATTTTTCTAATCTTCATTTTTTCAATTAGGTTGTCCCATTTATTTGTCTAATATTTGTCCAGATTACATAAAACCCAGACTTCACAGCTTCACATATCAATGTACTGTGTCACTTAATTCAGATGCAGAAATTTCCAGTGATCCTGGGATGACTGCACAAACATTTTTCTCAAATCTTTCAAAACTTTCTTATCCTCCATCATTAAATTTCTATCATAGTGAATGACCCTGGTCTTTCAATTTCTTAAGTGGTACTTTTGTCCCCTCACACCCATCCCACACCACCATGCATTAAACAGTTCTGGACCTGCATCTGTCCTCTGATGGAATGTTGTTGTTGTATGTTTTCTGTTGTCTGTTGCATGGTCAAGTTGATAGACATGTGACAGCAAAATTAATCCACTGCCTTTTACCTGCTCACACTGACTACATTTTTTTTCAAAGAGGTGAAATTTACAACCAGTACTTAAGACTGAGGATACCCCCCCCAAAAAAAGAAGTCATGATTAATTCTCTACCTTTGAAAAGGTGTTAGCAGTGAGTCAACAAAAGAGGTTCAGTGACAAGGACTGTCAATGTTAAGAATTTTTGCATCACAACAATCTCTCAATGAAAGACTGCTGCCCATTGCTTCTGGTCTCAGCAACTACCAATATAACTGTACTGGCATTCCATACTTACTAAAATTTACAAAATGATGTACAGCATAATAAAATAGCCAAAACATCCTATTCTAAGCTATGTTTTTTCATTTGTCAGCTGGATCTAGCCCCCCCCCAACCTCCGTTAACAATTTGTGATGAACCCATGCAACATAAACGCAGATTGTTGGCTGTGTGAAACACTACCAGAGATGAAGAGGTAAACTAATATTTTACAGTTTGTGTTACCTCTGTAATCTCCTCATATTTAAGTATAAAATAACATCTTGCATTACCTTTAAGCACCTATAACTCCATATATAAGGTATAAGCAATTCATGAGCATTTTCACTAAGCAGAATTATACATAGATGACAAATGACAGTTTATGTAGATGGGCATCACTAAAATTTTTATACAAAGAAATCAATTCATGAAGAGTAGATACAGTGTAAAATGGCAGTGAACCACCATCCATAACTTGGGATAAGTCTCTTGATAGCTAGACTGAGATACTTTTCACAGTGACTTCTACAGAAAAGCTCAATCACCTTAATTCATTTTCATTTGTAACTAGAAAATATCTTTTTGAAAAAACAAAAAAAAATGTCTTCATTTCTAAATGTAAATCCATCAGTTGTACAAATGCCACAAAAATTTTCTGAGAAGGGGGGGGGTCAGTTTCTCATTGGTAATCAAAACTATGCAGTCATCAAAATAAAACTTCATCAAGTAAACCATCATCTCTAGACAAAAAGAGTGAATCACCATAGTTTCAGGCTTTCCTGTGTAAAATCTCTATTATTTGCAAAAGCAGTATGAAAGAAAAAGGGATACCCTGGTTCATCCCACCTCTTAAATGGGAAACCTACTGTGCCAGTAGAGTTTATGAACTCTGAAGTGAATGAGTTTTATACAGAGTCTGTAACCACATTAAAATTTTGAGGTTGAATCAGAAATTGCACACATACACACACATTTCTGAATAACTGAATCAAAAACGAAAAGAATACCACCACTGCATTTTCTCCCTGCATCTGAATCCTATGCCTAAAGTACATAAAACCACCCTGTATTCTAACAATCAAGTAAAGGTACGAAGCAGTAGGTCAAGATGATTCACTAACAAAACTGCAGGGATTGTAATGTCATCGCTGATGAGGGAGACGATCCTGCAATTCAAACTGTTGGACATAAAGAGACCGTCAGCTTTGGACAGAAATACTGTCAAAGACTTAGATCTTTTTTTTTTCTCCAGAGTCTTGTAAAAATGTACTGGCAGTCTGTGTTGGACAAGGGCCTTCCCTGGTACGATCCTTCATTGCTTAAAGAATCTATAATATAGACAGTGATACTAATAACCTTAAAGCTACTGTCATATATATATCTGCAATCGCATTTCATGTCACACATCTCACTTTAGCTTGGTAAGAACTCTGAAGAATAAAGTTACTAGAACAAGTTTGAAAAAATAACCGATCACACTGTGCAATCGCCATTCTCTGCCTTATCCTTGGTTATCTAAATATGTGACTCTGCCTTTTGCTGACCTTTTCAATAAACACCTTGTGCTTAGAAATGTTGCCTTCTGACCTGTTGAGGTCATTATGATTAGGGAGTCATTCACATCCCACATCTCCCCATTAACATCTGTATCTTGCTTTATTCATCTTTCTCTCATGGAGCTAGATTTTGTGCATAGAATTTGCAGCTGTTTTGGAGCCTCCACTAATTTCATCAGCTTGCTTCTCCCATCTTAGCTGCTGGCATGGAGTGATCCTATGTAATCATTACTTCTTCATTTTCAACAATTCTTTGCTGTTTATATTTCCAATGTTTCTCTTCTGCCTCAATGTTGTAATGTTTACAATGTCTCCATTGTAACAACCTTGCCATATTGTTTCAGTATGAGCCTTCAACAAAATGTGTAACTATTTTTAGTTCTGCACCTACATTTGTCTACATCTCCTGTTTTCATAGGTTCATAGGTAGGTACTAGGCTATTGGGCCTAGGGCCTATATAAGCCTAGCCAAAAGGTACCCTGGCTTTCACCACCCAAGAAAATTATTTTCCTGTGCCACTGTTGAGCAGAGCCACAGAAGTGATCCCCAGGGTGAATTTCCTATCTCCCATCCAATGATCAAGATTTTTCTTGAAGAGTGCTAATGAGGAGCTTTGTTTGATATAGATAGGAATCTATCCCTCCAGCATGTTCTGTTTATTGTGGTGACAAGGTTTAGGTCCCTAGAGCATGTAGCGTGGACGGATTGGGATTTCTTTAAGTGGAGCATGTCCAACAGCTCTGGGTTTGACATAGCTTTGTATGTTAGGCAGAGATCGCCTCTGAGTAGGCGATATGCGACGGAGTAAAGCTGGAGTTTTTTGAGACGGTCTGCATAGGGCATCTGTTTGAGGCCAGTAATCCTCTTTGTGAGATATTTCTGCAGCTTTTTCAGTTGTTCCAGATGTCTTGTGAGGTACATACCAAAAGGGGCATTGTACACTATAATGGGTCTAATGAGTGACGAGTAGTGGGGGACAATGACCTCTTTTTTCCTGGATGAGAAACCTTTTGTGATGAGGTGTGCCACACAGAAGGATTTCCTGACTACTGTGGTGATGTGATTATCAAAGGAGAGACTACTGTCCTCCTGTGTCCCAAGGTCTTTTATCACACTTTTGCTGTTAAGTAGACTACCGCCTATATGGTAGTTCATGGGTACAGAGTTTTTACCAAAAGGGATGACTGCACCTTTTGGCATTGAGCTTGAGGCCATGGCTTTGACACCAGGGATCTGTCTCAGTGAAGTCCTTTTGTAGGATGTCCACATCATTAGGAGTTTTGATTATGTCTCCTAGTTTGAAGTCATCTGCGAACTTCATTAGCCAAAGACCTTCTGTGTTAGCCTGTACTTCAGAGAAGTAGATACCAAACAGGGGAGGACGTAGGACTGAACCCTGTGGTACTCCACTTGTCACTAGTCTGAAGTTGGATTTGGAGTCTGTTACTTTCACAGTGTAGGTTCTGTCAGTGAGCCAGATGGCAACCCATCTTGTGACATAGGGATTTATACCTAGTTTAGTGAGTTTATTTATAATTCCAGAGTGGGGGATGGTGTCAAAAGCCTTGGCAAGATCTATATAGGCTGTGTGAACCACCTTACCCTCATCTATGGCTTTGGTAACCATTTCAAAGAAGTCTATCAGCCTTAGGCGACATGGTCTGCCTTTTACAAACCCAAACCGGGTTGGGTCCAGAGTTTGGAGATTACCAATGTCATTGTTTATATGTTCCTTGATGAGACCAGGCTCGTCAAGCTAATGTGTGCTACATAGAAAGCCTTCCTTAGTACAGTACACACATGTTGGTCGAAGTTAAGGTCACAGTCAACTTGTGATCCCAGGTCTATTACCACTTCATGGGTAATTAGAGTATTGTTGTTGATTTGATAGTCTGAAGGGACATGCTGGAGGGACAGATTTATCTCCCAGTGACTGTTGCATCTTTAGAACAGGCTACCAATTCATGTAAAACAAAGCACCTCTATGACACTCTTCAAGAGGAACTTGGACGAGCAGATGAGGCACCAGTAATTTTTACCAGGGAAAGCACCCACAACTCTCCTGGACATGGGTAGTCACTACTAAATGCAATCTTGGGTATTGACTAGCATTTCTATGGTATTACATTAGGATGAAAATCATGGCAAAAATTAGGAGGTGCAGCACCCAGCAGGATAAAATCACTCTAATTAAACTAAACAAACAGCTCGGGGACAAATAAAGTCTAACAAGGCCACATTTGAGGTAAGTTTGACCACCCAGGCCAAGGACAACCACAAAACATTCTTTAGCTATGTCTGCAACCTCAAAGGCAATACACAGTTGTGTGCAGAGCTCATTGTAAATGGAGCCATCTATACTGAGCCAGAAGATATAGCAAACCTCCTGGCTGATAAATTCAGCTCCAACTTTACTCTCCTCTCCCCTGCAACCTTCCTTCAGGAAAGATCATCAAATATAACTTCCCTACTATCACTAGGGAACAGGTCCTTAATGCTCTCTCTAGGACCAAGATCACTGCATCAATGGGCCCAGACAATATCCCAGGATGGCTTCTAAGTAGCATAAAACATGACCTATTAGGGCCTCTGGAATTACTACTTAACTGTAGCCTCCAAATAGGCTTCATGCCTCATGAATGGAGAAAGGCAACAGTCATCCCTCTGTACAAAGGTGGGCCATCTACAGACCCTGCAAACTACAGACCCATAAGTCTCACTATATATATCACTTATATGTAAAGCCATGAAAAGAATTATCATAGAGAAGATCAACAGGGATATAGTAAACCTCCAGACACTGAACACAGACCCAGTTTGGTTTCGTAAAGGACAGATCATGCCTACTCAACCTGGTGGACTTCTTTGAGAAGGTCACCAAAGCAATGGATGAGGGCAAAATCATTCACATTGCCTACCTTGACATGGCCAAGGCATTTGACATAATATCCCACTTAGGCATTGTTGACAAACTTAAGAGATTAGATAAAAACCTGTATGTCACCAGGTGGATAGCCAACTGGCTCACAGACAGGACCTAGAAAGTTAGAATTGGAGAGTCCACCTCTACAAAGAGGCCAGTCACAAGTGGAGTCCCTCAGGGATCACGCCTTGGACTGCTCCTTTTTGGCATTTACTTCTCAGAAGTCAAGGCCAATTTCAGTGGTCTCTGGCTGACTAAAATTGCAGATGATTGCAAATTAGGAGCTGTCATTGAATCTCACACTGACACAAATGTTCTCCAGGAGGGGCTAACACAGACAAACAACTGGTGTCAGAGTCATGGACTAAAACTAAATTCCAAGAAATGCATAATAGTATCCTTTGGGAAGTCATCCATCCCTGGTAACTATCATATTGACAACACACCCCTTAGAGTTGACACAGTACTCAGGGACTTAGGGACACACATAGATAGTAATCTAGCCTTTGATCATTATGTGTCTACAGTGGTGAGGAAATCATTCTACGTTGTGCAACTTATAAATAAAGGTATGGCATCTAAGTCCAAGGGAGTCATTGCTCCATTGTATTTGGCATGCATCAGACTTATCATTTAGTACAATGCCCCATTTGGTATGTATCTATCTAGGCATATCCAACAACTGGAATGTCCACAGAAGTTCCTCACTAAAAGAATACAGAGCATAAGTAATATGTCCTATGCAGACCCCCTTCAAGGCATATCTCTTTATTCGGTCTCCCACAGGCTTTTGAGGGAGATCTATGCCTGGCATACAGGGCATTGTCAAACCTCACTCTGATGGACCTCCTGAATATCCACAAAACAGTACCAGAATTACCCATTCTAAAGACTTAAACCTTGCCTGTGATATAAATAGGACCTGCTGAAGAGATAGGTAAGTATCACAGAGACTACCCTGTCTAGGGAACAGTCTCCCCATCCATGTGAAGCAGAGTTCCTCCCTAATCCAATTCCAGTGCAACTTGGATAATTGGATGGGAAACCGGAAATTCATCCCTGGTTTGACACCTATGTCTCTGATGCAAACAGATAACCTGTAAAGGGTTCATCTCCTAGGCACATGCTTACACTTATCTAGTGTATCAGAATTCATCAGAGATTTAGGATGCATGGCTAGGCTTAAAAAGGCCCTTGTGGCCGTTAGCCTAATAAACACCTATGAACCTATGAAATGGCTAGGCTTAAAATGACCTCTGGGTCAATAGCCTAGTAATCTCCTATGATCCTATGATCCGATGACTACAATGATTTCTCACTAAAAAAATTAAGGGTCTAAATCATAAGAGCCACAACAGATCCTATTCTGTCAGATCTATTACACATTCACAAGTTCAATGGCATTATAAACACGCATTCAAGGGACGTAATTCTCATGTAAAATTTACAGAGCATGCTAAAGGAACACGTATGTATCACAGGAAAATACCACTTCTATGGAATTGACTTCCATGACACATAAAGTAGAGTACTTTTCTTACTCTATTTAAATGTAGCTTGGATGACTAGATGAGTAACCACAAATTCCCTGGTCCTCATGGATAGGGGAATCATACAGTTATCTCAACATATACTTGTTCAGCCCATCTTTGAATATTTGTATTGCATAACTTTAAGGACTAATAGCTTAACATAGGAATGAAAGGCTAGGCTTCTTAAAGATCTCCACAAATTAAAGGCCTATTATGTACCTATGAACCTATTACAGATATTTCCAGATTGCATAGATAGTTTTACCTCTTACAAATTTAATTATTTACGTCACATAATAGTTTGTCTGTGCTCCTGCACTGCCTGAGAATACCAAGGGCAATAAAGCTGCTCATAGTGGCAACAGGAGGGATAGACGCAGGTTTACTTCCCATTTTGTCCAAGTGGATCTTGGATTTACTTTGGACTACGTGCTCAAGATATATTGTTCATAGCTTGACTGGGTTTAGGGTATATAAGGAGAATTCATCTAGGTGAAGACACTACTGATTCTGAGCCTCTAAGATTGGTTAGCACAGGCACACATGCACACATGCACACACACACAACACACACACACACACACACACACACACACACACACACACACACACACACACACACACACACACATGCATGCATACAAGGGTGTACACACACACACACACACACTATGTGAAGACAGCACTGCTCGTACCCCCATCCACTCATCAGGATCCTCTTGAACAGTGTCACAGAGGTGTTCTGTTTTACATGAAAGCCCTGTCCCTTTAGCATGTCCTTTTAAAGTCACAGGCTATTTTAAGTCCCTGGATGGGTGGAGCTCATTAGGTTTGGGTCTTGTGTTGTTGTGTGTGGGTCATGCAAGTGTGGGATATTAGTCTGTCAGTGTAAAGCACATGCTGGAGCCTTTGAACTTTTTTGTTAAAAGAAACCTCTGTGGTCTGTTACTGGAAAAGGATGATGCCTTTACTAATCAAGTGGAGCTATGGGGTACTTAGGGTATTGTTATTGATTTGATAGTGTGAAGGGACAGTCTTTGTGCTGAAGGGAATTATGATGCATTTCCTTGCATTCAGTTTGAGACCATGACTAATACACCAGTCGTCAGTCTGTGTGAAACCATTCTGGAGTATACTGACATCGTTTGGGGATTCAATGATTGCATCTAGTTTGCAGTTATGCCCAAGCATCAGCCACAACCCCTTTACTTTTTTTTGAACTAAAAGAGTATACAGTATAACCCCAGACAGCACTGACCCTGTGGCACCCACTGGCAAAGGTCTGCTAAGTTCATCAGTAATGCCTGCCTGAATGTGGGATTGTGTCATTAAGTCAAAAGCAAGGTATGTAGTTGTTTGCTGTTGTTTCATCAATGGCCTTGTTCACTCACACAAAATCATTGGGTTGGATCCAGGGTTTGGAAGTCACCTAAGTCTTTATTTATGAGGTCTTTAATGATACATTTCATGGCCTTACAGATGAAAGCTGGTCAGGCTTACAGGTCTGTAATTTTCTCCATTCTGCAGGAACAAAGCCTGTGGTTAGGCTTATAATTGATACATAACTCTAAAGGGTCTTACTGGCTATCTTTGGCAGTACTTGCTAGGTTTCTCTCAAGGGAGCTCTTGGAGGATTTGACAAGTTGTCTTATCTGTCTGTTAAATCTGAGGACAGTGCTTTTCCATTGCTGGGTCCTTGTCTTTGTTTTCTTGGATACCAACTTTTTGCATTTCTTGTAAAGTTTGTTGATGCTCGAAATCCACCATGGCAGTTTGATTTTACTTGGGGCTCTGGCTTTGGTTCTGTCTGGTACAGCCAAGTTTATACACTTATGCAAGTGATTGTAAATGGGCTGTAAGCTTTGGAGCATTTACCACTTTCAGCTGGGTGTGGGGCTTGGAATGCATTTATACCTTCACATAGGAGGCTATGGTTTGCTTTGGTGAGGTTTTTTGGTCTGATTTCACCATTTGTGAGTTCTGGTGTTAGTGTCAGTTCGAAGCTGACTGATTTGTGGTAAGTTTTTAAGTCATGAGGGTCCAACACTTGCAGCAGTGCAGCTGTTTGACATGTTGGTGAGGACCAGATCTCGAATGTTTGTTCCTCTTGTCGGGGTATGGTTTCATTTCATGTTTGCAAGTTTAATTGTTAAATACAGTGAATGTTTGTTTTTCTCCCCTCTTTTTCCATAAAAGAGAAAGCTGATAGAGCTAAATATATTAGAAAGGAAAGCAGGATTAGTTCAGTGAAGAATAGTGAATGGGTTGCACCTACTGTTGCGGTGGTAAAGTTCATTTCATGAGAGTGGTGATTGAAAGTTAACTGTCAACCCAGCAACATCCAATGGGTACACTGGAAGAATTAGTAGCTATGGTGAGTGACACAGCTGTGCTATTTCAAAACTGATGCGGCATTTGGCTACAATATGACTGAGCAAATCATTTAACCAAACTTAATTCGATGGCTGGGTCTGACAAATATTTTTGTGGAATAATGTGTGCCCTTGTTATCAAGACAAAAATGCTATATAGTAATGATTTGAAGATGTGCACAAAGTCTTTTTTGTGTGTAATAGCTTGCTTTCTGGTGTAAGTTCTCAACCTTTCATTTTCAGAAGATTCATGAAAAACCTACTAAAACATTTGAATGTGGGGGTGTACCAGTATGATTTATTAATCACTGGGAAGACAAGGACAAAACATCGCAGTAACTCAGGGAAAATGTTGAAAAGACTGCTATTGTTTGATCTAAGCAAGGACTTTGCAAACTAAATGTTTGGTACATGTAATAGGGAGTAAAAAGGAATCTCTCCTTTGCCAGAGAAGGTCAAAGCAAGTCATGATGTGCCTGCACTCATCATTCCTACAGTCATCAACTGGTGGCAGATTTGTTGAAGATCTTAGCTGGAGGAGTGTTACACTTATTTATTCTCAGCATTTAATGCCTAATACTGACCCAGATGAGACCCATTAGCCAGCTGTTCCACTTAGCTTCAAGTCTAATAACTGGAAATGGAAATCACTTTAAGGCATACGGTGACTATACCAGTCTACTATTCATAACCACTGAACAGAAGGAACCAGTAAGAAAGGGATCTATATAAGTTCGCTGAAAGTTATTTTCCACAAACACCTTTCCGTAAACCCCTGTTCAGTGAAAATCACTTACAAAATTCACTGAATTTGCCAAGGGCAAGGAAGTAGTTGGCCAACTACACAAGTTTGCCCTTTTCCCCACTGTAGTGGGATCTTGGAGTTGGTATATAGGGGTGTGTGGTGGGTGAAACCTCCCCTTGGGTGGGTTGATTTAGGTGGTTTTGGGTTACATTGTGTTGTGGGGCAATCATTGTCTTGCCCTTGGTAAATTCAGTGAATTACAGAAGTGATTTTTGCTGAATAACGGTCAATGGAAAGGTGTATTCTGGAAATAATTTCAGCAAACTAATACAGACCTGTAATAAAGTGGGACCTATGAGGACTGTAGTCTAGCATTCATGCATATAAAATTAATTCTAGTTAAAACTGTTGTATGAAACTCAGGGATAGTTATTGCAGGACAATAAGTCTCATCAGAATAACAGTCCAAATAAGTTAAATCTTAACATGATAGTAGAACTACCAGAGGCTCACCAGAGAGTCCACAGAAAATATAAATAATTTGTGTGAATTTGCTTTGTGTTCCATTGAAATGACTAAATCACTAAACAAGATTAGAAATAAATTCAGTAATCCCATCTCTGTAGGGTCACAGATTTCACAAATTTACATCACTTCTCCTTCTTCTTCTTCTTCTTTCAGCTTTTCCTGGTTTGGGGTCGCCACAGCAGAACACCTGTCCGCTCATGATTGGCAGTGAAGTTTTACAGTGTCGAGTTGCCAGCCCAGCACCCAACCTTTCACAGAAGGCACACACACACATGCACACACTCACACCTAGGGCCAATTTCGAATGTCCAATCCGCCTACAGCATGTCTTTGGGATGTGGGAGGAAAATTTCAGTGGGATGAAATAAACAACTGTGATGCCTCTAAAAAGTGATATAAGACATGCAGCCATGTGACAAGCATCAACAAGCCCCCAACTACTGTATTCACAACTTGGCAAAGACATTTGAGTATAGTCAAGAAAATAAAACATAACTTCCTCTCTCCTATTGCATACTATATTTTTGCTAACTTCTGACTTTAGTTCCCTGGCATCTCCCATTGTTCTTTCTCTCCCCAGAACCACCACACAGGGTGCACTGGAGGGAAACCAAGCATGTCCTTTCACGGGATTAGTCTCATCCTAACAAATGTGCAAACATTTCAGTGATTGGGATATGAACACCTTCATGATCATGGAAGAATGGCAGAAAAGCTGGGTCTGTTATACTGCAGCTATCTGGGTTGTCATTTAAGCCCTATCCTCCTAGTAATGTGCAGGGCTGATGGTCCCCTAGGTTGGACTTCATAGGTAGTTACTGTGCATGCAACTCAGGAAACCATTAAGGTACCTAGCATAAATTCCCAGTTGCCCCAAAGCACTGTTTTGTTAACTGACTTGTTCAAGGTCACACAGGATAAGTGAGCTGATCAAGGTCACACAACAGACAAACAAAGATGGAAAGTTTCAAGTTCTGTACACTTAGCCTATGAATAAGCTCATTAACAAGTGAAAGCTTCAGTCATCAGATGCTAACTGCCAGACAATGGAAAAAACATCATGAGAGGAATGCCCTCACCTATGTGGTGGTGTAGCCTTCTTTGCCCACCCACATACTACAGTAGTGGCTCTCTTCACACTTCTGGTATCTCCACCATGGCCTATGAAATGGTCATATTTCTCCATCATGCCCTCACTTGCTGACCTCTGATAGAGGTGAGCTGGCTATGCCACATCATTTCTTTCCCTCTCAGCCAACTCCAGGAGGTCACCTGGGTTATAGTCAGGGTTTCATCCCTGTATGGTAACTGAGATAGCATCAATTTATCAAAAACAGATTAGCTACATATAGTTTCAGTGGCACTATACTGCAACAAAACATCCAACTGTGCACAGCTATCATGTCCAGAAGCACTAGACATGACTGGCTGGTTCCCAAAACAAACTAGAAATGGCAAAGTTTTTGTCTACATACTAAATATCAGCCTTGTGACAGAGATGGAGAGCACTGTCAATTACACTCAGATATCACCATACCTTTTTGGCTAAGCTTATTTAGGCCCTAGGGCCAATAGCCTAGTACCTACCTATTAACCTAGTGATCCCTGTACTGCTGAAGCTGGGTTGGTGGTAGTATTCAGCAGCTAATGCTGCCCTGTCCATCACAGGGAAGGAAAGGAACTGCATAATGCCTGACTGATTATACAAGGGTCAAAGCTTCAAGAAAAGGAAAGAAAAAAAAGTATTGAGGGTGCATGGGCCTTCAGTATATATATGTGTGTGTGTGTGTGTGTGTGTGTGTGTGTGTGTGTGTGTGTGTGTGTGTGTGTGTGTGTGTGTGTGTGTGTGTGTGTGTGTGTTGATATATATATATATATATATATATATATATATATATATATATATATATATGTATTTATTTATTTATTGTTTTATATATAGGAAAACAAAGAACAAATCAACCAACAACCCAACAACCAGCAGGCTTCAAACCAATATCATAATGCTTTTGCTCATTTGAGTTTCATAAGTGTTAATAAAAAACTAAGATAGGAGGAAAGTACAGTTATGTAAAATCTTACCATAACACTTTATGTCCTTCTTTTCACAGTTGCAGTATTCTAAACAGACGGGATCTGCAGCCCAGGGCAGCCCAACTCTTGGCCAGTATACCAAAGCCTAATGATCTGTTATGTATTGTATATCACACTTATGCTCCCTGCACAGAATGCAGGAGAAAAGGTGGAAACCCTCAACCAGAAGAGAATCTAAGACAAAACCCAGGAAAAATAAAAGGGGGTTGGAGGGTGCAAATATTGTGACACTGAAGAGGATACTACTGTTGTGGTAAGATTTTACACAACTGTATTATGTCCTTCTATATCACTGTTGCAGTATTCTAAACAGAACAGAGAGTAAAAAAGTTTGAGAAACAAAATGGGAAGTAGAAGGCTGAGAAGAGCTCTCAACAAACCCATATAAAATGGGTCTAACAAAACCTGCTGTAGCCCTGCAAACCATATCCAACTTATAATGTTTAGTAAAGGTATGCACTAAAGGCCAAGTTGCAGCTTCTAGGATAGAACTGGTGTCCAGCCCCTTGAATGAGGCACCAGAAGAGGCAACAGCCCTAGTGGAATGAGCTCTAACATAACAAAAGGAAATGGCCTAAGATATCCAGGTGGAGATGGTTTGCTTAGAAACAGCTAAACCTAATGTCCTGGGATGAAAGGAACAAAAACCTGATCAGACTTACGAGTGGTCTTAGTTTTATCCAAATAATACATACATACATACATACATACATACAAATATTTCAAGCACGGGCATTAATGCCCTTTTATCTTGCCAATGTACCAAAACACTTGTTTCCATAATAAGTATCCAGGATGTTCTTAAAAATACCAAAGCTAATACTTGCTTTAATGTAATTTGGTAGTCTGTTCCATGCATCAGCTATTCTGTCAGTGAACCAGTTAGTACACTTCTCATTCCTACAGAATCACCTACATAGGTTGTCTGATGATTCTCTCGTACTTTTTGTTAACCCCAAACATTCCCAGAGGTAGTTGTCCCTAAATGCCTTATATACCTGAATAAGATCTCCTCTTAGATATCTATAAGAGACACTGTACAAGTTCAGATAAATTTTCACATTTGTGGATGCCCTTGGTATATTTCTGTTGTACTCTTTCCAGTTTACTCATGCTTGTTTTCTTATAAGGTTTCCGTATTGTTATTTCATACTCAAGTTTGGGTCTAATGTAGCTAACAAACAATGACTTCATTAGTTATGATTTCCTAGACTTTATAAATCTTTTTATACAACGTATAATTCTATAATTATCATTAACCAATTGGTTGATATGATTAGAAAAACTCATAGCTGAAGCTATCCATATACCCAGGTCCTTAAATGAGTCTGTAGTTTCAATCAGTGTGTGCTGTATTAAATATTCACCTTTCAGTTTATGTCGACCAAATCTCATTTGCTTAGATTTTGATGTATTTATCAGCGTATTATTCTCCTGTGCCCAAATGGTCAATTTAGTCAAGTTATTTTGCAGACACGCCTTATCTGTAACACATGTAATCAGTTTACCTAATTTCAGGTTGTCTACATATAGACAGTGGAACACTTCCGATGAAAAAGTAAAGTCTGAAAGATACAGCCTAAACAAGTAAGGACCTAGGACAGAGCCCTGTGGTACACCCTGACTGTAACCAAGGATTTTGTCTGTCCGGTTGCTGTATGATACTTGCCATGTCCTATTTGTAAGCCCTTCAGCTATCCACCTTATCTAGAGTACATCAATATATAGTTGTACTAATTTATTGATCAGTGTTTTGTGTACGACCCTGTCAAATGTTGAAGTTGCATCTATATAAATTACATCACAGTACAATTTTTCATTCATAGCTGTTATTACATTGTTATAGAACATCATATTACAGGTGTAATAGATCTGTTTTCAACATATGCATGCTGATATATGGTTTCAAGTCCCAAACTATCCAGTTCTGACAATAACTTATCCAATATTACCTTCTCCATTATTTTTCCACAACATGAAAGTAGACTTAAAGGTCTATATTACTCTGGATTTGTCCTACTCCTCTCTCCCTTATAAACAGGTTTAATAAGCGCATGTCTCCAATCTTGAGGAATCTCCCCATAGATATATATATATATATATATATATATATATATATATAAAACCTCGTGAATAATAAATATAATGGTACTGTAAGTTCTTGCTGAAGTATTCTCATGTCATTGTTACTAATTCCATCTCTCCCTGTGCTTTGTTTGGATCCAATTTGCATAGTTATCTTTCAATAGAATCTAATTTGATTCCAGTATCTGGGGTTACCTGGACGTCACTAGGACAACTTACCACCCCATGTGTGGAGCCTAACTGTTTTGCATAAGATTTTGTAAATATATCTATAATCTGTTGTGTCTGAGAATAAATGTTAGAATCTGCACACAATCAATTTATGTGTCTTTAATCCTTCCGCACCTTATGTATCTCTAAAAAGGTTTCTTATTATGCTCAATATCTTTATATAAATTTTCTTCAACTTTTTCTTGATCTTGTCTCACACTATGCTTAATCTGTTTGTCCAGCTTGTTTATTTCAGTTTTCAAAGTTGCAGTTTTGACCTCTCTTCCATTTCTTATATTTTTTGTCTCTCACCTTAATCAGATTTCTTCTTCTTATGGAAATATATCGGCCTGATGTTGTATCCCTGGATCCTGATGTTAAACTTTTTTACATTTTTTTTGCACTGAAACAATTTATCTTTCAAAACGTTACACATTCCATCTGCAGTTTTTCTACTGAACACCTCACTCTAGTTAGTTTTACATAGTGACTGTTTTGATTATATATAATCTGTAATTAACCTTCTGTGCATTGGTTTAGATTTCAGTTTGGCAGAATTATCTAGCAATAAATTAACCTTTATAACCCCCATGATCACTGCATATCAATGGTGGTAAAACTTGACTTGAAGTTACAGTAATGTCTTTGGAAACACAAACAATGTCTAGTATGTTCTGTCCCCTGGTAGTTCTTTTTTACAATCTGAAGCAATTGCTGTTCCTGAATATACACTGTGAATAATTTCCTTATTAACGTTGTTGAATCAATATTATTCAGTCTGTTTCTAGTAAATTTAAGTCCCCAACTAATATTATTCTTCCCTCCTGTGTTTCATACAAGAAATGCATAAATTCCTCTAGGTCATCTGCACTTGACTAGGGTGGTCTATACACTCCAACAATTGTTATATGTTCCAGGGTTGTCTTTATTATCACAGTTACGCAGTCTATAGTATTGTTGTTAACATTGAACATGTAATAATCACAGGTCTCATAGCTATCTTTAATCCCTATCATAACACCTCCACCTGATTTTTTGTTAGAATGTCTGTTACAGTAAAAACATTTATACCCTGACAGAACTGGTTTCCAGTCATTGTTCTTTAACAATGTTTCACAAACAATAACATCAATCTTGTGGGAAAGTAGTACAGTTTCCAATAAAAAAACTGTTGTAGCATTTGGATCTCAAACAATCTCGAAACAACAGCATTACGAAATCTTCCCTGAGCAGCATGTGTGATCAATCTTTTATGTGAATGTCAGTGACATAAAATAATACAAAGCTGCAAGTAAATACAATGTGCTCCTAGCATTAACAACCATCAGAGATGCATCAAATGTTGCTATCTGTGGGCTGTTACATTTTCAACATGGAAAAATCCTGCCTAGTGTTTGTTAAATATTGCAAATTATCTGCTGCAAAAATTGTCTTCCCTGATCTAGACAAATACTCACCATCCTGTCTGAACACATGTGCCCAAAACAAGGCTTGGATGCTCTACACATTTCCATTTTTTAAAACAGGACATTTTTCCATGTAGGTATTTACCCCAAAAATCTTTTCATTCACAATGACCTGACTATCCTTTCTATATGTGATGTGTGAAAAATAAGTCTTAACACCAGTACAAGCAATACTATCTAAGAGGGCTGTCAATTCCCTACTAACAGTCTCAGAATCCTTGCGGGTGACATCATTTGTACCAACATAAATACAAACAGATCCATACCTCCTTACATTAAGGCATTTCAAGGTTTGTCTCACATCTTTTATTTTTGCTCCTGGCAAGCATAACACTATTCAATGTTCATTATCATCTCTGCAAATATGAGTATCAATTCAAAAACAAAGAGAAAACAGAATGTGGTGCAGGCAAATGGTTCCGCTAAATGATAAAAGCCAGTGTATTGAAAAATAACCAAACCACAACCAGTATCCAGAAAAAAAGAAACTTTTATTGGTTGGAATATATTTTAAATACCAAAGTAAAGAGATGTTGTGTTGTCTGATGAAGCGGCAAAACTTGTCGCGAAAGCGCTTACCATTAAAAAGTTTCTTTTTTCTGGATACTGGCTGTGATTTGGTTCTACTATATTTTTCAGTACACAGGTGTCAGTTCCTCTAGTAACTGAATCTCCAATTACAAGAATATCTTTGCTGACCAGCTCTGAACAAACTAATACAGTGATATCTGCTCTATCAATTATTATGAAGGATAGATCTTCATCACTATTAGTCTTATTCATCCCACTGTTTGCATTGTGTATTAAACTCTCATCCAGCTGATGTTGTAGAGACATAGCTTGAGCCATGTAGTCAACATCTGTCTTTCTCCTCTTTTTTTCGTAGAGTAATGTTCTTCAATCCTTCCATGTTCAAATTTGATTTCTTCCTTTTCACCTGTCCCTTGCCTCTTTTTTCTAACTTCTCAGTTGGAAAGATGATACCTTTTCCTGTAGTACTTGAGCTGTCTGTGCAAATCTAAGTTATGCAGGAACCTCTCAGTAGCAGGCTAAGGAGAAGGGAGAAAGGAAGGGAGTTTTACTGACTGATTCAAGGACAACTCATTTACCACATTGGGCATAAAAGAAGGATTAGTACTAAGAGATACATTGTCCCTGTGAAAAAACAAAAAAGGAGGAATGGCCATAAGAGTCTTTACTCAGAATCTCTCTGAACAGACGCAACAGCCAGTAACAAAACAGTCTTCCAGGTACAATGCTGCAAATAAACAGAGTCTACAGGTTCAAAAGGAGCCTGAGTCATTTTTTCCAAAACAAAATTAAGGTCCCAAAGAAGAGGAAGAGGTTTCCTTTCAGGCCTAATATGCAGGACACCTTCAAGAAATTGTTTGACTTCAAAACAAGAAGCTGAAGGAGGATTCAAGGGCAGACAAGCAGAAATGGCAGACAAATGGGCCTTCATAAAAGAATAGCCCAGGCCAGACTGGAGCTACTCACACTCACATAAAAGAGGACCAGAGGGACCCCACTGAAAAAGGGCCCACTTTATGAGCATGGCACCAGACAGAAACTCTTTTCCATTTGGACGTATAAGATTTTATGGTTGAAGGTTTCCTTGCCTCCTGAAAACCCTGAGCATGTCCTCAGAAATGGGATACCTAAAAAGTATCAAAACCCTATCATCCACAGTGTCAGCTGAAAAGTGGAGATGTGAGAATAGATGAGAGATCCCTTGTCCTGTGTGAGCAGATCTAAATAGTGAGGTAACCTGTGGTGACTGCTCCTGGCTGGATGCATTAAGAGGAGGAATCAATGCTGTCTTGGCCAAAACGGAGTCACTAGCAAGATTTTTGGGGAGTCCAGCTGAATTTTCTGAAGGACTCTTGGAAGTAGATGAAGAGGAGGGAAAGCATAAAAAATCCCATTCCAAGTAAAAGCAAAGGCATCCATCTTCCATGCCAGATGGCATGGCACTCTGGAACAGAAGACAGAAAGCTGCCTGTTCATAGAGGAGGCAAAAAGATCTACTTGAGGAATACCCCACCAATGGACAATTTCCAGAAACACGTCTCTGTGAAGCATCAATTTATGAGCCTGTGTTTTGGACCTATTCAGAGAGTCTGCCACTAGACTGTATTGTGAAGGAAAGTTTACTGCCTGAAAATTTAACTGATAACTGAGAACCACCTTCCAAGCCTGAAAATCTATTTTTCAGAGGAAGTAAAATTTTGTACCTCCCTGCTTGTTAACATGCCACATCACTGCAGTGTTGTTTGCGTACACATTCAAGGGGCCTGGACAGAACATGGGGTGAAAATCTTGAAGGGCCAGAATCAGAGCCCTCATCTCTTTGATGTTGATATGTCTGACTTTTTAATGGGGGGCATAGACCCTGAGCTTTCAGGGTACCAAAAGAAGCCCCCAACCCTATATCTGAGGCAAGGAGAGGTACACTGAAATGCAGAGGGTGACACTGCTGCAGCCAAACTGACTTGAGGTGCCACTGAAGCTTCCACATATGCAATCTGGCAAAAGGGTGCACTGGAATTGAAGAGGTCATAAATCCCAGGGCCTGAAGAAGTTCCCTGGCTGTCATGGCAGTTAGAAGAAGAAGAGAATGAAAGAAGGCTGTAAATGACAAAACATTTGGAGGTGGAAGAGAGGCCAACAATGGCATTGTCTGAATCTTGCATCCCAGATATACATGATCCTGAGAGGGAGTTATGGTGGACTTTTAGAAGTTGATAGTAAATTCTAGACTTTGAAAAAGAGAGGTGGTGAACTCCAGATCCTGTAATATGTGACTGAGAGAAGGTGCCTAAAGCAACAAGTCATCTAAATAAGGAAAAATTGAATGCCTTAGAGCCTGCAGAAAGCAATCACAGGATCTAGGCATTTTTTGATTACCACTGGGGTAGTAGAGAGGCCAAATGGCAAAGCAGAGAACTGAAAATGAAATGAAGACACAAAAAATATAAAACTGTCCTGAAAAGATGATATATAGGGATATAAAGGTAAGCATCTCACAGATCCGAAGACAACAGCAAAGCCTGGGGTAGTAAAAAAGGAAACAGGGTTTGAAGAGTAAGCATCCAAAAAGAAGGGATCTTGAGAATGGTGTTGAGCAAGGAGACCCAGACTAGATCTCCAAGTGACCTCCTTTGAGGAACCAGGTACATCCTGGAATAAAAACCCTTTCCTCTTTGTGAAGAGGGTATAGTTGAATGGTTCTTGGTTCAACAGGGACCCTAGAACCTCCAGAAAATGAGGAAGTTCCTCTAATGGAGGTTCAGGAACCCCTGAACAAGGAGGGAGAGACTTCCATACAATGAAAGTAATCTTGACAAATGATAGAACGAACCCAAGAGTCTGAAGTGATGAGATGCCAATTTGGAGGATGAAAGAAAAGCCAAAGGGACAAAGGAAACTGGTATAAATGGAGGGTGAATTGTCCAAGACAATCAGGCTTATTAGATAAAGGAGGCTTCTGGGCCACAGACATCTGAGAAGCCTTAGCAGAGGAGGCCTGTCTACCACCCTTCCTGTCCTTGCAGACCTGGCAGGGTTGCCTGTGAAAAAAATAGATCTAGATGGATATTTCCTCTGGAACTTAGGGATAGGAGAGACAAAACTATGCTTAAAGTCCTGCAAGGTTTTGCTTTACTTAAACAGGTCAGCAGCAGCAGTAGTCCTAAAAAGATGTTTATTATCCAAAGGAGCATCCAACAACTTGAACGTATGGTCCTCAGGCAGAGACTGGAGATGAAGCCAAGAATAATGCTTCATGTCAGACCCAAAAGCCGCAGCCCTGGAAGAGGCATCAGCAGCATCACAGCTACATTTAAAAGTGGCAGGTCACTTGAGAAGCAGAACCTGAAATATGTAAGGAAGACGATTTGCTTTCAGAATCAAGGAATTCAGAAATAACCTGACAAGCTTGAGCAGTCAAGGCCAGAACATACTTGGTCATGTGGATCTGGTAATTAACAGCATCCAAGTGACACCTCCAGGTGCATCTGCAGTTTCCTCCTACTGACGCCTCTAGGCATCAAATATTCCTTGTTCATGTTTGCATTAATAATTCTAAAACCATGCTACATACAAGGTATCAGAAGATTTTATCTTGAAGTATACATGATGGCAAACACAACTGCAGTGATATTTGACTGCTGTCAATGAGTATTTGTTAGACCTGTAAGAGGATAACTTTATTTTGTTAAAGGCTGAAGCCACACCCAATGGGAGTTAAAGTTAAACAGTCAAAAGAGCTGCACTGGAAGGAATGAGTTAAAGGATGAAGTAAAAGCAGTGTAAATGTTCTTACCAGTCCTCTCCACTGTCCTACTATCCTTATCAGAAGGCAAAGGTTTGGAAGAGGGTAAGAGCTTAGAGGGTTTGTCAGAAGAGACTGACACCACAACAGAATCAGTAGAAAAACATCTAAATCAAAACTGACAATCCTCAGGAGCCTTATAGAACCTTTCAGGTTACTTAGGGCAGGAGGCTGAGAATCAGGAGAATTGGAAACAGCAATGAAAGTATCTAACAAGGCAGCCAACACAGGAGGAACTGCCAAAGGTTTAGGAGTATCCACCTAAAACAACTCATAATATCTTCTCAGACTATCAGACACTTGAGCACAATCCTCCTTAAAGTATTCCATCATTCTAGCAATTGTGTCTCCAAAGGACAATTACTCAAAAGGAAGCTCAGGGCTAACAGACTCCTCCTCCTCATCCATTTTATGCTCTATGTTCAGTAGATCATTAGGCTTTGGTATCCTGGCCAAGTATCGGGTTACCCTGGGCAGGAGATCACTTCTGTTTAGAATATTGCAACAGTGATATAGAAGGGCATCAAATTTAAACAGTATCTTATAAATTATTTTGAAACTTACTGTTATTGGTCAGATTTTTCTTTGTGCATTTATCTCTCTCTCTCTCTCTCTCTATATATATATATATATATATATATATATATATATAAAATGGTTTACTATCACAATTTGAAATTCAGAAACGCACTCATGTAATCGAAAAACAATGATGAAAATCAAAATGTTTTTCCTTCCCAATCTTGAACCATGTTAAAGCCAAGTGTTCAATAGTCACTATTTTGAAAATGTGTCTGTTCTGTTGAACTGCAGTTACCACCCAGAACCCAATATTAAAAATAAGCTTTCGATTTTACGGCACTTTAAAACTATTCTTTCAATGTTACGCAGCTCGACCAGGTACATTTCCAAATTTTGATAGTAAAACTATACAGCATCCATGCTCAGATCTGCTCTGAGCTAAAACAGAATGGCATTAAATATACTGATCCCAAGGATATTGCCAATATCCTGGCAGATCGATTCAGTGACAACTTCACCCCCTCTCACCCCATAAATGGCCCATCTCAATAATAGAAGATTGCCAAATGCTGGTAATAACGGCCACACAGGTAAAAACGCACTCTCCAAAGCTAAGAATACAGCATCCATGGGACCAGATGACATCCCAGGTTGTGTACTACATGAACTACAAAATAAACTGGCACCTCACCTAAGTGTCATGTTTAATCATAGCCTCACCTCAGGCTTCATGCCCACTGAGTGGCACACAGCTACAGTTATCCCACTCCACAAGCGGGGAATCCATGTTGGATCCTGGGAACTACCGTCCCATCAGTCTGATGAGCCTGATCTGCAAGGGCATAGAATGTATTATCATGGAACTTATAAACAAAGACACTGGCAACCTTCAAATACTGGACCCCACCCAGTTTGGGTTTGTGAAGGGCCGATCTTGTCTCCTGAACCTGATTGACTTCTTCGAATCAGTCTCCAGAGCTGTGGACAAGGGTAAGGTGGTCCACACAGCCTATCTGGACCTCGCCAAGTCCTTCGACACCATCCCCCACTCTGGAATCATAGATAAACTTACTAAGCTGGGTGTAAATCCCTGCATCACTTGACGGGTTGACAACTGGCTTACTGACAGAACCCAAACTGTAAAAGTAGCCGACTCCAAATCCAGCTCCAGACTAGTGACAAGTGGAGTACCTCAGGGTTCAGTCCCGGGACCGCTCTTGTTTGGCATCTACTTCTCTGAAATACAGACCAACACTAAGGGACTCTAGCTAACAAAGTTCACAGATGACTGCAAACTGGGAGCCATTATTGAATCCCCAAATAATGTGGATATTCTACAAAAGGGCCTTACAGAAACAGATGCCTGGTGCCAGAGCCATGGGCTCAAGCTTAATGCCAAGAAATGTATAGTTATCCCCTTTGGAAAAAAAACATTTACCCATGAATTACCACATAGTTGGCAGTACACTAAACATCAAAAGTGTGATGAGAGACTTAGGGACATAGGTGGACAGTGGTCTCACTTTCGATAACCACATTGCCACAACAGTCAAGAAATCCTTTTATGTGGCACACCTCATCACTAAGGGCTTTTCATCCACAAAAAAGGAGGTCATTGTCCCACTGTACTCATCCCTCATTAGACCCATTATAGAGTATAATGCCCCATTTGGTATGTACCTCACAAGACATCTGCAACAGCTGGAAAGGCCACAGAAATACCTCACTAAAAGAATCACAGGCCTAAAGCAGATGCAATATGTTGACCATCTAAAAAAACTCCAGCTATACTCTGTGGCATATCGTCTACTCAGAGGTGATCTCTGCTTAACATACAAGGCCATGTCAAACCCTGAGCTGTTGGACATGCTCCACTTAAAGAAATCCCAATTCCTCAGA